>NC_057346.1:68299466-68599466 GCF_016509475.1 Prionailurus bengalensis | reverse complement strand
TCCTATGGCCCTCTACATTTCTGAGTTCATGGTCTTGTCCATCTTCAAATCTAGCAATGACTGGCTGAGGCATTCTCACAATGCCATCTCTCAAGTTCTGGCTCTTCTGCCTTCCTTATTTAAGGAAACTTGTGATTACTTTGGGCGCACCTGGATAATCAAAGATAATTAAGGCCAGCTGATTAACCACCTTAATTCCATCTACAATCTTAATTCTCCATTTCATGTAACACAACACATTCATAGGTTCTGAAGGTTAGGATATAGATATCTTTGGGGATCTACTACAGATAGTAAGAGATCTTAACCCGGAAAAACAATAATGTTGTTAATTCCAGGCATCGTGCATGCAAGCATCAAATGACTTTCATAGGCCATAAATATATGAGGAAAGCCTTATTCTGGGTTGGAGTGATCAAAGAACTCTTCATATTAGGCTGGGAAGCAAATAAGCAATGTCTCAGGGGTAAGAATGAACATAAGAGAGTCTCAGGCAGAGGTAACCGGATGAAGACAGCATTTTGAGTGTATGAATTTGGTTCTGGTATATCCATGGGCCTCATTTGATTACTGCTGACTTTGTCCTTCTCTATTTTTTTTTTTAATTTTTTTTTCAACGTTTATTTATTTTTGGGACAGAGAGAGACAGAGCATGAACGGGGGAGGGGCAGAGAGAGAGGGAGACACAGAATCGGAAACAGGCTCCAGGCTCTGAGCCATCAGCCCAGAGCCTGACGCGGGGCTCGAACTCACGGACCGCGAGATCGTGATCTGGCTGAGGTCAGACGCTTAACCGACTGCGCCACCCAGGCGCCCCTGTCCTTCTCTATTTTAAAGAAGAAAGCTGAGGTCTAGGGAGTTTGAATGCCTTATGAGAAAGTTGGCGAAACTCCTGGTCAGATGGAAAGGGGGGTTTTCATGGTTCTAGGGAGAGAAAGAAGCTGCAACTTTTGCCACCGCCCATAAGTTTTCTCAGTAAATCAAAATCTCTGGAATTATTTCCAGAAAAATTCCTAAAATTATCTCTTTCTGGCTTTGCTCCTGATCATCTTCTCTTATGGAATGTGCATTTTTCAGAGCCCATTGCTCATACCCCTTTTCAGTTGCAGTTGGTGGTAGTGGTGATGGTGGAGGGTGGTTCTGGAGCAGAGGTTGAGTTAAAGGGAATAGAGCTTCTCTTGGAACATTTTGGGAGTCTTTTTGTTCCAGTATTAGATTACTATTCAGGTCACATTGGGTCATCAACTCTGGGCCTTTGCCTAGAGCTTTAGCTTCATTTTTAGTTGCTCATTTGGGAAATGTGAGGCAGCACAGTACAGAAGACAAGCACAGTGAGGAGAGGCAAAAAAGCTCTTTCTATCTCTCTGTTGCTAGCTAACCTCAAAACTGTAGGCAAGTCATGTTTCCTAGTCTTAGTTTCCCCACCTGTGAAATGGGTTAATTTGGCATGGTAAGCCTTTGAGTTCTGAGAGTCTGTATTCATTATTGTAGGACTTAGATGAATAGAGGTCAGAAGTGGATCTGGATCCACCAATTAAGTTCACCTTACCATTTCCCTGATTTTATGCTTTACTTTCATCATGTGCTTTAGGTCTCTTCCTCAGCTTGGTTTGGCAGCCCTTTCATTGGAAATGCCCCAAAATATGTGTCATCGGATGGCTCTCATTCATTAATCCCTCCATCCATTTATCATCCAACAATTAAGTACCCATTTTTACAAGGTGTACAATTCCATTTTCCAAAGCTTTCTTGTTAGGTAGGAAGACCCAGGCTTATTGAATCATGGACATCTGAGAATGTCTGAGTTGGAAGGACATTAGAAACCATCATGTTCAATAACTTTCTTTTTACAAAGAAGGAAACAAAAGCCCAAAGAGATGAAATGATTTGCCTATGGTCACATGGCTAGTAAATGTCAGAACTGGGAATAAGAATCAATTTTCCCGTCATCCAGCCCAGTTCTCTGCCTTCTCCCTCCATTATCTACCACATTTTATTAACTGATTTGAAAACAAAGCTGTAATGAGTCCTAAATTATTTTCTTCTTGAGCACAAAGAATTTTTAATTGGGGAAGGATGTGCCCAAATTTGTGATGAGAAACAATTATCACAGCCTCAGTGGAATTACTGGGCCATGGCCCATTGTTTCAGCAAAGGCATTTTATAACGGGAGGAAAAAGAAGATGAAGAGGGAGAGAATGCTGTTCTTACTTGTTCTCAAAATCTTTTGTCTCCCAATTAAGCTGTGTTTGTTTGCCAAACATGAGCCTAGTAAGTTGCATAGCCCAAGCAATTCCAACTATCTACCCTAATTCCTCAGTATTGCATTTGGTAGCTGATATCTCAGCTATGTTTCATTGCCAAACTGTTTGAATTGACCTCAGCTGAGTTCTCTCTGAAAAAGGAGGTCTTGGGTACAATGGTTCCATCTTCTCTGGATCCAGTGATCCAGGTAAGCATCTGCCTTATTTGTGTTTAGACCAGGCCACCCACCCCACACCACATGGAGCCAATGAAAGTCAGAGATCAGCCTCACAACTGCAAGCAGGGCAATTGCCTTTGACCTCTTTATTAATTTCTGCTCTGATGTTTTATTCTTGATTTTATTCTTGTTTCTACCAGAAACCAAATTTTTAGTCTCTTATTTTTGCTTTGTTTTGTTTTGAGAGAGAGAGAGAGAGAGAGAGAGAGCACTCAATCAGGGTAGAGGGGCAGAATGAGAGAGAGAGAGAGAGAGAGAGAGAGAATCTTAAGCAGACTTCATGCTCAGCACAGAGCCTGATGTGGGGCTAGATCCCACAGCCCTGGGATCATGACCTGAGCCAAAATCAAGAGTTGGAGGCTCAACTTACTGAGCCACCCAGACGCCCCTAGTCTCCTATTTCTAGCTCCATTAAGTCCATCCTTTAACTTAACTAGATTTATTTGGTTCAACTCTTAGTTCTCCCTGGGTCGTGGATTACATTCATCCTCTGACTTTATTCCTGGCCACTTTGGATTAAAGTCCAACCCAGTTTTTATTGGATTTAGTCTCCAGAAACCCTTTATCCTTACTCCAGCAACCACTCTGCCTGACTCATCCCTGTTGGCTTGCCTTAGTCCCCTATAAGGGGTACCCTGACATCCAGGCCACTGTATCTATCCCTAGGACTCACTCAGATTTTTCCAGTTAACTGCCTGGATCTGACACTTGTATGTCACCTTCTCATTTCTCTGACCTTATGTTTTACTTTCAGAACCTGCTTTGGACCTCTTCCTCACCTTTGTTTGGCAAAGGATTCTTGGATCCCTTGTGCATTCTTGGATTCTCCACCATAGCTCCTCACCAGCTCTGGGCTCTGCTTTGGCATCATTGGTGAATTAGGTAAGAGACACTTCCTCTAGTCCCTTATACAACTCTTACTAGGACAAATAATAGCTCCTTCATTCTCATGCCTTAGCTCCACTGCCAAGGAGGAAATATATAGAAATGACCAGTGATTTTCCCCTGGTACATTTAACTGAATGTTTTGAATCTCTTGTGTATTTGGGAACTTATACCAAGATACCTCCACAGATTCCTAAGGTTAAAAAAAAAAGATTAAAGTTCAAGGGTAAAATTTCTCAAATTGGGGTTCTGTAACTACCTGCCCCAAAGTCACCATAGTAAAAATATGGATTCCAAGCCATCACTCCAGACAAAGTGAATTGGGGGAGATTATTAGATTGATGATTAAGCACAACAAAATTCGGTAACTGATTTAATATCCCAGATTCCAGTCGGTATCTCACTTCAGCCATCCATCGTAGTCAAAGGACACTCCTAAGTCTTGAAAAAGGGAGATTCCAGAAGTCACTGGATTATCAAAGAAATAGCGATATTACATGTATCCACTATTTTCAAAGAAATCATCAATAAGTTTACTGGATACCTTCTTTGTATAGAACTCTGACCAGCCATAGTGGGGGATACTAAGTTGACTAAAACACTCAGACTAGCCATGACTCTAAAGCGAAGACACACATTTTCATTTGTGTCTCATAGAAAAGAGACAGTGTGGGGACAGCTTGCAACAAGTCTCACCTTGTCAGAGTGGAACTGTCAACTCTGGCAGCTAAGTTTGTTTCGATGACTGTGGCAAGTGAAGGTATGTATGGTGAAGAAAAAGTGGGTCACCATTTTGAGATCCAAAAGTTGACAAAAAATTTTATGTGAGAGTAAATCTCTATGGGAGGTAACTTTCAAATTAAGAGGAGCTTGTGGAAATGAAGTAAAGTCAAAATATGTAGAGTAGGGAAAAGAGCTGGATTATTGGAAGAATCTGCATAACAGATTTTTGTAGGAAGCGTCCTCAGAAATCAAGTGGACTAGTGGTTTTCAAGTTTCTTTTTAGCGGTTGGACTCATTTGTCAAATAAAAGCTTATGCAGAAATCTAATATGTAAAACAGGTAAGTATAGAGAAGCTCTGGTTAAAGGGTGAGTGTGTGTATGTGTGTGTATTAGTCAGAATAAGCTAAGTTATGGGCAGTAAAAAACCCTCGGGATATTTCAGCTGTTATAACAGAAGTTTTTCTTGTTCATGTTAAATGTCCATCATAGGTGGGCTTGGGATCAGCTCACTGCTTCACTCTAGAACCCAAGTGGATGAAGCAGCCACCATTCTGAGCATTGCCAGTTGCCATGGCAGAAGAAAAGAATCAACTCTGAAGAGTATTGCCTTGTTAATTAAATGCTCTGATTTAAAAGTGGCACACAGCACTTCTACTCAGATGCCATGGGTCAAAAACAGTCACACAGCCCTACCCCATCACAAAGGGGCCAAGAAGTACAATCCCACCATGTGCCCGGAAGGTATTTCCTAGTAAAAATGTTGGGTGGACACAACCATTGAGTACTGCAGTGAGCGTGTGTGTGTGTGTGTGTGTGTGTGTGTGTGTGTGTATGCACGTGTATGTGTGTGTATGCACATGTATGTGTGTATGAGCTGTCCCTTGCTCCCGGTGTTCTCCCTAGATACCTCCAAGGAACTCCTAGACTCCTTGAAAACTATTTGAGTCAGTTCCCCTATTTTATAAATGAAACTGAGGTCAAGTTGCTTAGTTAAGGTCAAATATCAAAATCTGGGCCAGAGTGGAGCTCTCTTGGTTCTTAATCCATGGCTCTTCTCATTTTAATTCAGAACATGGTGTTTGTGTGTGTGTGTGTGTGTGTGTGTGTGTGAGAGAGAGAGAGAGAGAGAGAGACAGAGAGACAGAGAGAGACACAGAGAGAGAGACAGAGAGACAGAGACACACACAGAGAAAGGTAACTCAAGAGTTAAATGTAGATAAAGACTCATTCTGAAAGGAAATGTGAACTTGAGGAAATTTTCCGTGAAGCCTTGCCATGCATTCCAAGTGACAAATAGATGCAGTAAAGACATTATATTTGCTCTGATTACCCAGGGGATGCTGGGCAATATAAAGAGTTTTCGAAGAGAACAGCAATGATGATGAAACGTGGTATTTCTAATGCGGTGAGGAAGCCAAGCAGAAATCACCAACTTTGCTGAGACATGGGAGAAATACTCATGTCAGGATCACAAGTGAGGAGGGCATCAATTGATTTGATTCAAGCCAAGGGCATTGCACAGGGAACATTTATCCCACAGGATTAGGCAGTTCCATTGGGTTCAACAAACATTAGCAACCACCTACTTTGTTCGAAGCACAGGGTTCAGTGCCAGGGATCCAATGACAAATAGCACACAGTCAAAAGAAGAAATAGTGAGATGTGTACTTGAAGGTATGGAAGTAGTGGAAGATACAGGACTCTCAGATGATTAATATGTGTGTGGGCTGGGTAGTGGGGCTGGTGAAGGAAAAGCACATCTAGAATGGCTCCCAAGTTTCTCTTTGTCTAGTGTTTCTCACTGGGCATTTGGGACAGGACAACTCATTTGGCAGGTCTATCCTGAATGCAACAGGACATGGAATATTTCTAGACTCAGTGCTGCATTGTGACCACCCCCCAAACACCATTTCCATCTGTCCCTGGGGTGGGAGCGGCTTCCCCTCTTTCCTGCCCCTCCCCCCTTCGCATCTACTGACCCTTCATTCTCACCCTCCACACTGCAGCCAGAATAATCTCTCTTATCTTCCTAAAAATACAAATATCATCCCATCCTCTCTCCACCTAACTCCTTCATTGCCTTGGTAGGTGTAATATGAGGCTGCCCCACATCTGTCCCCTGACTGTATTTCCACCCTCGTTTCTCTCCACTTTCTTCCTTGTCCTTCATTTTCTCCTACGTATGCTCCAAACACACAAAACTGCTTGCAGTTCTCTTAGTGCCTAATGCTCTTTCCCGTTGCTGAGCTTTTGCAAGTGCTTTTCTCTTTCTTTGTCTGAATGGGCAGAAGAAACTGTATAGCCTAGTGCTAATAGCTCAGGTTCTGGATACATTATATGATTTGCCCTGCTTCAATATTTAGCACCTGTAAATTGGACTCTGAATCTCATTGTCTTCTGTAAATGAGAGTAATAACAATAATTATAATCCTGCATAGACTTATTCTAAGGATTAAGATAGTGCAAGTACAGGCTAAACATAGATGCTAGCTACTACCATCATAGTTATGACTATGAATACTATCTTGATATTTCCCCTACCAACTATGAGCTCCTTGAAGGTAGACGCTTATTTATTTATTTATTTATTTATTTATTTATTTATTTATATTTCTAATTTTATTTTTTAAAATTTCCATCCACATTAGTTAGCATATAGTGCAACAATGATTTCAGGAGTAGATTCCTTAATGCCCCTTTCCCATTTAGCCCATCCCTCCTCCCACAACCCCTCTAGTAACCTTCTGTTTGTTCTCCATATTTAAGAGCCTCTTATGTTTTGTCCCCCTCCCGTTTTTATATTATTTTTGCTTCCCTTCCCTTATGTTCATCTGTTTTGAGGTAGACGCTTACTTAAAGCAACTTTGTATTCTTAGTTATTTGCATAGTGCCTGGCAAATGGGAGGTCCTCCACCTATTTTTGAATGGATGGACTTAATTTAATCAGGAAAATGTTAAATTGTGCTCAGTGAGTAATAGGCAGAAAAATGTCATGTATGTTTCAAGATTCCCAACTACCATTTTTGAAAAAGAAAAACTTTTTTTTTCCCTTGAAAGGCATACTTCATTTATTTGGGAACTTCATCAGTATGAACCTGCTAGTTTCTTGATGGTGCCAGAGGAAAGGACCACACCTTCTTTCACACTAGAGAGGAGTGTGGAAACTGGGGGAGTATGGGCTTCCAGTCAGCCCCAGTGGGTTCACATCCAGGCCCTGCTACTTTCTAGTTGCAGAACTTGCACTGGTTACCTAAGCTTTGTAGAGTGATTGTAAATCTATCAATCTTGTTGGATTTTTTAAAATGTTTATTCATTTTTGAGAGAGAGAGAGAGAGAGAGAGAGAGAGAGATAGAGAAGGCACAAGTGGGGGAGGGGAAGAGAGAGAGAGAGAGAGACAGAGAGAGAGAGAGAGAGACAGAGAGAGACAGAGAGAGACAGAATCCAAAGCAGGCTCCAGGCTCAGAGCTATCAGACCAGAGCCCAACATGGGTTTTGAACTCATGAACTGTGAGCTTGTGACCTGAGTCGAAGTTGGATGCTTAATGGACAGAGCCACCCAGGTGCTCCAATCTTGTTGGATTTATTTAGATTAGAGCTAGTTTGCTTTAATCCATAGCTTACCATATTTCTGGCACTTCTTGGGTGCTCATTAAATGTTATTTCACCTTGAATTGCCGGGTGAATGTTTTCTTAGTAATTTGGAGGTGGGGATTCAAGGTCTGTGTGTCAGGGATCTTTGGTTGGCAAGGACACCCATTTGCTGGTTCCTATAAGTTTGTTCTCTCTCTCTCTCTCTCTCTCTCTCTCTGTCTCTCAGTTTCTGTTCTGCCTTCCCTAAGCATTTCTCCTTCATTCCTCTGTGTTCAGCTGGCTTCTTTGTGTGCTCATCTACTTGTACATGAGCCATCATGGCTGCCCTAAAATGGTGGTTTCATCTCCTGGCTGCACCACCGTGCTCCCTCACTCCCTACTGCTAACAGGCTTAGGCTTTTGTGTTTCAATCACAGATTCCTGGGAGGGAGAATCTGATTGGGCTAACCTCTTTTCAATTAGCTTTGGCAGAAGTGGGCCTGAGGGTGGTGGAAGAGGTAGGGTGGCAGAATGTGCCTGCCAAGGTTGAGGTTTTTTCCAGGAAGAGAGTGTGGACGCTTCTGATACAATGTCCTGTCCTCTCAGGTTTTGTAGCCTTTCCGTATTCAGTGAAAGAGAGAGGAACAGGAAGGAAAGATAAGATTTTGTGACAGAGCAAACGTGCTGTCATATCAACTAATTTTATTTTCTTCCTCTGGCTCTTGCACATGCTGCCTTCCTTGTTTTTCATCTGTTTTGATATTGCTTTTGTTGTTTTTAACCTCTTCTGTGGTGCCACCAGGACCATCAGCTTAGTTTCAATGGGATCCGGGGAAGTCCTGTCACTTGCCTCATCATGCACTCCCTTAATTCTGTTCTTTTCAGGTCACACCTTGAAGGTAGTCAATGCTCAGACTGGAGCCTAACTGATCACATAATTAGGAAGAAAATGACGTTGTAGATTTCAGCAACATCTAAGGCAATGGGAGTCTCGTTCCCTTCCTATGACCCCCCAGTGGTAGAGTCCCCACACCTTTCTTCCCCTATTATTGACTATGTAGATTATACCTTAATGTGTTTGATAGTACTAAACCTGCAGTAATGACCTGTGGTCTCAGACACAGTCTGGTTAGGAGGCTGTGTTTGGAACAGGGTCTCCAACCCAGAGCCAGGAAGGTCTGGGGTTAATGTGAAGGAGAGAGGAGCTTCTCTATGCCAGGGGCAGAAACATCCAGAAGGAAGGGAGCTCATGCTGGGCTACAAGACCATTAGGCAGGAAGGGCTGGGATGGCTAACAGTATCCTTTGAGCAGTATGAAAGGACTCCACCTTAAAAACCCAATCCTGAGGGTGAGCATTGTGTATTGCTTCTTGTTTGCTTCGTTTCTCAGATAGCTTTGATCAGGCAAGATTTATGGTTTCTCTTTTTCTTTCCTTTTCTTGTCTTTCCCCTCCCCACCCTATCCCCAACATCAACCTGATGGCACAGAGCTTGAAAATCTTCAAGTTTAGGGTTGACTGGAATCAGATTTGTCTGTGCCCATCGGCTTCTGGGCTGCTTTTCAGGGAGGCCTGGAAAGATCCAGGAAAACCTTGCCTGTGTCTGCACACAGATCCTTTGTAGTAGAGACAGAGATCTTTGTTCTCCGTAAACAACAGAGCGGCACTCTTGTTGGACCCTTCCTCGGAGTAGCACTTTATCATCCCTGAGTGCGCTGCCTTGCTTTAATGTCTGGCAGAGCATGAATTGTAAACACGTCATTAGACTTAAAGGCAGCCCCGAGATGGTAGCTGAAGGAGAACAGGCCCTGAAGAAAAGAGGAGTTTGGCTGAAAATGAGCTGCTGAATAATTTATCACGAATTGAAAAGTCAATACCTTAAGTGAGGCGTGGTGAAACTCAGGAACTTGGAGGTAAACACTGTGAGGATGTAATTTTTGAGAAAATATCACCAAAAGGAATGGCTTTGGGGCAGAAGCAGGAGACAGAGAGCTGGTGGCCAGGGACTGCGGCAGGGAGAGGGCACAAAAGGAGAAGTAGAGCAGAGCTTGCCTTCAAGGCCACTGCCTCTTAGCTGGAGGAGAGGCTAGGCCCGAAAGGAGTTGGGGAATGGTTGAGAACGAAATGAGCAGTGCTGAGGAGGAGTTCCAAGAAGACCTGAGCAGTGAGCCCAGGAAAGCTTTCTGGAGGAGGCAGGACCCAGGCCTGGAAGGGAGGGTTTGGTGAAGGGAAAGGAGGTAAAGGGAACTTCATCAGACAGGCTGTGGAGGGGCAGCAGAGGGAAGCTGAAGAGGTTGGCGGTGATGCAGCAGGGAGAATGGAGATGTGTTCAAGCTTGGCATGGGAGCCCCTGCGGACTCTTTGGCAGGAAATTGACATTCATTCATTTATTCATGCTGTAGATTATCAGCATAGAATCGAATAGCTGTGTTCCAGGTACTTTGGCTCAGGGATGTGCAGGCCACAGTGAGCACAAGACAGGCATGATTCCTGACCCCACGGAACTTACCTTCTAGAAAGGAAGACAGATAAAAAATTGTAAGCACATTCATTGTGCTAAGTGTTCTGTATGCATCATCTCAATCCATACTGAGAGATTAAGGGGAAGGTGAAATAATTATCTCCATTTTACAGGTAAAGAAACCAAGGCTTAGAGAGGTTAAGTAATATACCCAATGCAACCCAGCTACTAAATGGTGGAGCCACAAATCTATAATGCTATTATGCAGTTGTGATTTTGGCTAAATGTTTACCTGGGGAAGTGGATGGGGCCATGGACCAGTGTTGACACGTGATTTTGTTCAGGGGGTCAGGGAAGCTTTCTGGAAGAAAGAGTCAAGATGAAATCTGTAAGATGAGGTGCAGATGTGGTGAGGTTAAGAGTGGCCTAGTGGTGAAGGGGGAAGGTATGAGAGGCCAGGGCTTTAAAAGCCTGTCGGGGAGGCTGGACTTTATTCTGAGAGCAGTGGGAAGTCCCTGGAGGGTTCTAAGGGGAGGGATGGAGTGTGTGTGTGTGTTTGTGTGTGTGTGTGTGTGACAGGATCAATTTTGCATTTTTAGGAGATCACTCTGGCTGCTTTACAGGGAATTGATTGGTGGGGCCAGGAGTGCAAGCTGCTGGAATAGTGAGGATGTTGAGAAACAGGAAATAAGTGAACCAATAAATGTGTCAAACCCTTGAATGGTTTATTCATAGGAGAGTCCCTCAGTCCCAGGCTCAAAGCCTTTTTTTTTCCCCACTTACATCCAATTCTAATAATTCAGCTGTTTGTTTCCCCCAATTTGTAGCAGATTATGAATAGGAACTTAAGAAAGAATTCAAGAATGTAGTGGGAAATTAACACTGGCAACTGAAAAGTGGCAGCTTGAATCTAAGGAAAGACATACCTGCTAAGTATTAAAATAAATCTAAATTGCTCAGCAGGTTGGATTATTCAGTGGAAAGGCAAACAGCCCTACCCCAACCATATCTGCTTATTTCAGCCTTGCATTTGGTAACTTGGGAGATTAAATTGAATCAACAACAAAATGTGATATTAACCTCTCTTTAAAAAGTCAGGGGGAAAAAAAAGGGCAATTCTACATTCCCAGCAGTGCTTGTGACTTGTTGAGTTGCCACTGGACTAATCCCCAAATGGCATCATCTTGAACCCTGGAGTCCAAGGCCAACTCTGGGTTTCCCTCTGTGATAGTGGCCATCCTGAAGTCGCTAGAGTAGAGGGGCTGGGGCTTGGTCAAACCCTCTGACCTCTCATCGGTACACCTGGCACATGAGCTGGGGCAAAATAACAAAGCAGTCATGATAGGCACGGTTCTTTTTCAGAAGCTTGGCTGTTGCAGTCTTTGAAGGACCTAGAAAGGTCTCTCAAGGATGCTAGGGAACCTCCTCAGAGAAGCACAGGGTATAAATAGTCCCTCAGTAATTTCACCAGCATGGGCATGACTCGAGCCACTCACTGGGTCTCTCACTGGCCCCCTCACTGGCCCCTCACTGGGTCCCTCACTGAGCCCCTCACTGGCCCCTCACTGTGCCCATCACTGAGTCCCTTGCTGGGCCCCTCACTGGCCCCTCACTCAGCAACAGTGGGCCTTAGCCTGTATTGAGTGTGAGAGGTGCCTTGGCTATGGAGACTTGGATTGGCTCTTCTCTGGTCTGAGACTGAAGCCGTCCAGGGCCCTCAGGCTAAGGTGGTCAGGAACCCTCCATCATCCCTGAGACTCGTACTTGACCTTTTGGTTTTGCTTGGGTGGTGAGATGTACTGCCAGGAAGCCAAGTCGATGAAAGACTCCTGAAGAACTTCTCTTATTTCAGGTAACTTATTTTGTTGTTATTGTTAATTTAATAAACCGTCTGAAACCTGCACAAGAGTTGCCTGAGACATTCAGATTCCATTTGAGAGGCTCATTAGGAGAAAAAGCTTTGGTAGCAGAAAGTTGGGCAGTTCTGAGAAGGCAGCTCTGGACCTCAACTTTTTACTCAGTTAAGCCATTCTGGCTAGAAACCATGGCCATCAGAAGTAAGTCAGTTGGAACTATGCTGTCTCTTGCACAACCTTTGCTGGAGTTTTAGGTGTATTTTTTTGTTGCTATGATAAATGTAATTTTTTTCATTGTTTTCAAATTATTCTTTGGAGTGTAGTAAAGCAATTGATTTCTGTTTATTGATCATAAATCTAGCAACTTGTTAAAGTACCTTATTAATTATAATAAATTGGCATTTATTTGGAGTTCTATCTATACATAATCACCATTAGAGAGTAACGGCAGTTTAATTTTATCATTTTAGAAGAAAAAAGGAATACATATTTGTATATTTTAGAAAGATTCCCATTCAAATGGATTGAAATAAAAAAAAACAAAGAAATCGAGTTTCAATTGTCTGGAGATTCTTATAGGTCAAATTTATTGTTCTCTGACACTATCAGATAATACATAATTTAAGTAAAAAATATTATTCATTAACTTATTAAATATTTATGAGTACAGTGATAGGCTTTGAGGCTACTATGGTGAGTAAAACTCAGAGATTCATGTCTGCCCTCCGGGAGCCAATAGACTAAGGTGGTTTACCAGTTAATTGTCCAGGTAAGAGATGAAGGCAGTTTACTTAAGGTCATAGAGAAGACATGGGGAAATATGGAAGGATTTGTGACACAATTAGTAATTAAAACCAATACCAGCTGGTCATGAATTGGGCATGAGGAGCAGAGGAGAGGGAATTGTAAAGGATAAACTTCTGGGATTCCAGCTTATGCAAATAAATGGATGTCATCCTACCTTGCAATGGGGAAGAATGGAAGAGGACCAGATTGGGGAAGGCAGACAGGAGGGGATGCTCATGAGTTTGGTTTTGTCATTTTGATGGCGATACTTTTGAGTCATAAGGAGGGATGTAGATATAGTGGTCTGGAACTTGGAGGAGACACCTGGCTGGAATCATATGTCTATAAAGAGTAATTGATGGTTTGGGTGTAGATGAAATTGGCTAGGGCCGGAGTGAACAGAGGAAGAAGAGGAGAGAGGCTTGAATGAAATCTTGGGGAGTTACAATATTTAATGGCCAAGTAACAAAGAATAGGTTGGCAATGGGATGAGGCAAGAGGAAATCCAGATCATCTTGTCCTAAAAGCTAAGGAAATTGAATGTTTTAAGAAAGAAGGGAAAGTTAGCAATGTCAAAACCTATTGAATGGTTAAGTAAGATGAGGACTGAGAAATTCCATTGGATTTAACCACATAGTAATCACTGGAAACACTATCGAGAGTTATCTTGGAGATGATTATAATGTTGAAGAGTGAGTGCGAAGTGGGATTTTTAAAATAATTTATTGGAAAGTAAATGAATCTGCATTGTTGTGTTCTGGTTTCAGAAAGCAACATCACAAATAAGAATGTTAACTATTAAGGCTTACAGAAATAAGCTTTATAAATGAGCACAACCGTAAAATGCTGGGCCTACCCATTCAACAGTCGTTGGAGACCCTGCAGTGAAATTAGCGTGGGATGGAAAGGAGTTTGCCATTTTGTCAAACTACACGAGGGCATGGGGTCCTAAGCACTCTGTTCGGGAGTCTGTCGGCTCACTCATCATGCTCGCAAATGCCCGGATTAAGGAGCCCAGGCAGACTGGAGAATCACTAGCAAATACCTAGACACTATTTGGGTTTGCGCTCTGTCAGGAGAGCGATCATATGGGTATCTGTGAATACATTCTGCCACATCAGCCTATCCATTGGCACCTGCTGAGGGTATTTTATCTGGAATCATCCGTCTGAGTACTTTGTACTTTTGTGCATCTGCATTTGTTTTGGAACTAAGTATATAGAAGTTCTTTGATGACAAATTCCACAGTTCTCTGAAGAGGGACTCTGGGCCCTGCTGCAAATGCAAGCTGTCCCCATCTCTGGTCTCTGGCTCTGTCACAGGAAGCAGATTGTTGACTATCTCCCAGCTGCTTCTTGCCACTTGCAATTTGTGCTTTCTACAGAACTCATTCTGTTCTGAATAAGCCAGTCACATCACTGTTGTGAGAAGGTTGTGTGTCTGTTGAATATTTTATTTACCATCTGGCTGGCAGCAAAGTACAGAACCTACATAGGGCCAATAATGCCCCAGACCACCATACACCAACCCTGAAAAGGTCACTCGCTTCTCCTCATGCCTGGCTGGCACCATCAAGCCTTCACATGGGTCCTGTGCTATTCTGTGGAGGCTTTAGAAGGAGAGCTCTGTGCTGTGAAGCAGCTGAAGGAGATTTCTGCCTCCCAATATTTCTGTATCCCAATATTGGGATAGTCCGTATGCATTTTCCTAAGCGAGGGGAGCATTTCGCAATCCCACCCCCTCTTCTTCCTGCCTTCCTAAAGCCCACACAAGAGTTCTTCCATGGGCATGAGGAAATCTGTGACTCTACTTCTGCTATCAGTAAGTGCTCAATAAATGTGACTCCCTTTCTTCATCTTTGCCAACCAGATTCACTCATTCAGAAAGGAAAAAATTAGCAGCTCTTTTTCTTGCTTGGGGACAACATTCAACTAGGTTTTGAAGATGCTTCTGTTTTCAGTAATCCTCCTTGCAGATGAAAAGTCTTCCCAGGAAGTCTCTTACTTTTGAGTCTTACTCAGCCAGTAATTCCTTTGTTGAATATAGATACCCCTTAAGAGATCCCTAGGAGGGTTGTGGTATATGGAAAGAGTACTGGATTTGAAATTAGAAGCCCTCTACCATGTTTTAGTGTTTGCCCTTAGATACAGTTTTCTCATCTGTAAAATGGGCATAATAATACCTCACCTTATGGGGTTGTTGTGAAGATCAAGAAATGTGTGAACAGTGTTCCATGATTGAAAGTACTAGTATTGCCCACTTGCCCTAGAGATATAGGTGGTCTAACAAGACACATCACTGTTCTGTGTAGTTCTACTTGATTCTACTTAGATACTGATACTCCTCTCTTTAAGTGACAGCAACATTAAAAATATACACTTAGTCCTTGGGCTACAAAAGGGTTATGCTCCTGAATATATGCTACATGATATGTATAATTATGGATTGGAAATGAGATACCATGATTTATTATTTAAATAAAAGTGTTGAGTACTATTGAAATTAACCTTTGTTCTGTGCTTACCACAGACTGAGTAGCAAGCTTTACAGATATTATTTCACTTAATCTTCACAACAACCTTATGAAGTAGATATTAGGTTTTATAGATGAGGAAATTGAGATACAAGAACTTAAGTAACTTGCCCAGATTCATAGAATTAGTAAATGGTAGATCCAGAATTCAAACCCAAGTCTGTCTGGTTACATGTGTGTAACTACTATGTTCTACTGCTTTCCTAATCAACATACCTCCTACTGGGCATTCTTTTAAGAAACAGTAAGTCAAAACTTTTATAAAATCTTTTACTGTCTCCCCAGTAGACAACATTATAAAAATGTCTTTTATGTAAAATACACAAAACTCAGAAATGGCTCTGAATGTGCAAAAGAAGGAGGTGGTGGTTGATAATATTCCTGCTCTCACTAAATAGTGATTGTGGTTATGTACCTTGATGATTCCTTTTACTTTTTCAATAAGGAATACATACGACATACATAATACATGCAATACATAGCATGAGGTGGTCAAGAATTATGTGTGTGTGTGTGTGTGTGTGTGTGTATACCTCAGGTCACAAAGTGGGGCAGCAACCAATATGAAGCAGATTTCAGCACAACCAAAGGAATTACTTCTTAAATTATAAACATAATAACTTGAATTTCAGAAGTATTACATTAAGAAATACTCATAGTAAAAAATCAGACATTATAGATGAGCCTGGTAACAAGTTCAGAAGTTGGCCACATTCCTTAATTGTGGTTCTTCTCCCAAAGAAAGGTTATGGTTAACAGTTTCATGTGTATTGCATCTTAGATTTTATTGTATATATGACTCATCTGGGGATTTTGTTAAAATGAAGATTTCGAATCAGTAGATGTGGGATGAGCCTGATAATTAGTTCCCAGGTGAAGCTAATGCTTCTGGCCCATGGACCATACTTTGAGTACAAGGTCATAGAGTATGTGCATTTTTAATTCCATCATTACTGCCAAATTACATTCCAAAATGATTGTACCAACTATGATTTCACCAGCATGATATGTGAGTACTTATTTTCCTTGTCTTATCTCTAATACTTGCTAATTATCACATTCAATTTGTCAATCTGATAGGTGAGATATGGTGTCTATATTTGTATTTCCCGATTTTTACATGTTTAAGCATCCTTTCTTGTATTTTTTGGATATTTGTACTTTCTCTCTAGTTAATTGCTTGCTTGTATTTTTGGCCCATTTTTCCATTTGTGTATTTTCTTGACTATTTTATGGGTTTATATGAATTCTTTATGTATTCTGGATACCAGTCCTTAGTCAATTAAATATCTTGCAAATATTTTCCTCTAGGTCTAAAGGACAAATTCCCGCCCAGCAAAGCTGTCTAGTGATTGAATGGAAGTGGAGCCATTCAGATATTACATTACTACTTGTTGGGGAGGAATTTGGTGCCTTCATCACCTGCTGGTGTCCTTCTCTTTGATACTGGTATAGTATGTCAGAGCTTATCAGAGTATATTACACTTGTTTATTTATGGGCCTCCTCCACTAAACAGTGATCTCCTTGATAGCAGGGGTGCAGTTCTGTGAGTCATCTCTGAATTACCTGTACCTAACATTGGGTCTAACCCAGAGCAGGTACTCAGAGATATGTAGTGGGTGAATAAGTGGACAGATGCTTAAATGGGTCTAGTTGCAGGATTCCTGTCAGGATCTGCTCTGCATTTCAGCTAGGAGTTGCTCTGGGTTCTTCAGTAAGGTAAAGAAAGAAGAGCCAGGGCACCGGATGGTTCAGTTGGTTAAGGATGTGACTCTTGATTTTGGCTGAGGTCATGATCTCATGGTTCGTGAGTTCGAGCCCCACATGGGGCTCCAAACTGACGGTGGGGAACCTGCTTGGGATTCTGTCTCTGCCCCTCCCCTCCTCCCCAATAAATAAATAAACTTAAAAAAAAAGAAGAGCCAAATGTCTATTTCTAGGACCCTTTGCTCCTAGTTAGAGGAAAATTCCCTCTGGTGGCTTGTCTTCTTTCCTTTCATTTGCCTTTCAGATACTTTGTTGATCAGAGATAGTATTAACACTTTATAGAACTAATACTTATAGAGTGCATTTAATGTGCTTTATATACATGAATTCATCTAATTCTCAAAACAACAGTTTTCTTCCCATTTTCTCAGGTAAAAAAACTGAGGCACAGACTGGTTAAGTAACCTGCCCAAGAACATAGTAAGTAAATGGCAGACGTGGACTATGAGCCTAGCTATTTGGCTCCCTAGTCTGTGTTCAAGAGATAACATGAAAAACACTAGACTTGACACAGCGTAGGTACTAAACAAACATTCTTCTCTTTGTTCACCTTTCCACTTCCCCCCCACCCCCAGAAGTGTGCCTTCCTTCAGTGACATCTCAGTCCTGTGGCTTGGAAGAATCCAATCTTGTTCCTATTATTCCTCCACAGCCTTTGTCTCTGAACTTTGCATCCATCCCTGCTGGAAGCCCCAATAATCTCTTTTTTCCTAGGGCTCTGGAAACCCCACTTGCCATGAAGCCAGACCAAGGATTGAGTCATTCTACCTTTAGGGCCCACTTTCCCTTTGGAGTCCCCAAATCCCAATGGACACCTCTGGCCCCAAGGCTTTGCATGGTGCTGCCATCTGGTGGGTACAGATGACCACTGACATCTCTCTCCAATGAGTGGCGAGTGGACTCCTTGCCATTGGCCAGGATTGGTCCACTGTTCCTTTTAATCCCCAGGCAGGGTATCCCACTTAGAACTTAATCACCCAGTAGTTAAACTCCATTAATTACTGGCTTTTCCAACCTTGGCATTAAGGATATTCTCAATGAAGGCTTGCTAATTGGTGGGATGATAGCGTGGCTGGACTGGTGGATAAGAAGTCCTACTTAGCTCCCCCTCAAATCACATGAAGAGGGCAGCTGCCTACACAATATAAAAGATGGCTGAAATCCAAAGATTGTGCCAGGGAGACTCTATCAAGGATCTCCAGCCCTTTTTATAGATTCTTCAAGGTACTCACTTTCTCTTGGAGCAAGAGTGGAAGGAAACCCCAGGTCCAAATGCTGGGCATAAGTTTAGGGAAATATGCTGTCCTGGAGTCTCTGCTAGGCTTGCTCACATCCATTATCTGATTAAGTTCACAGTACTCCTCTGAAGTAAGATTTATTTGAAATAAAGGTGAGGAAACACGTAGGAGTTAGATAAATGACCTAACTTGAGAATCTGAAACATTCTTCCAGTTCAAGGATGATTTTTAGCAGCTTCCCAGGCTCAGAAGAGGCCCATATTGAGACTGTGAGACTCCAATTGTATCTACATGTCTGGGGTAAACTTAGGCAAGGCCCAGAGCAACTGGTCAGACAGAACCTCAAGGGCTCAATAGTTACTTGCTGGACTTAATGTAGTTGAACTGGGGGCTAAAAATACAGCCCATGTATTGTTTACAGGAGGGTTTACATGGAGGCTCTTTTCTGGCCTTGTGACTACAAAACCTTTGTGGGTAAAGTCTTTGTGCTTCCTTCCAGTTCACTTGTTTATAACCCAAGGAGTTGGCAGTCTTAAGTGGAAATTTGAGGGTATGGCAGGCAACAGTCCCTGAAACCAGCTTCCCATATGGAACATCCTATCAACCAATGCATATCACTATACTACTGATGGTGAAAATAGACATTATGAATAGATGGCCAATGTGCTGGAACCCAGCTAGACAAGATAGCACCTTGCTGCCTATAGCTTTACTTCCTGTTAGCTTCCATCAGGGGAGAGAGCACTGATACTGGTCAGTGGAGAAACCAAGTACAGGTGACTCTTGAACAATGAAGGGGGGTTGGGGAGCTGACCCCCTGCACAGCTGAAATCCAAGTAGAACTTTTGACTCCCCCCAAACTGAACTGCTGATAGCCTACAATTGACCTTAGCCTTACCAATAACATAAGCAGTCAATTAACACATACTCTGTATGTTATATGTATTGTATGCTGTATCCTTTAGTAAAGTGAGTTAAAGAAAAGAAAATGTTATTAAGGAAACCATAAGGAAGAGAAAATGCATTTGTAGTACTGTAATGTATTTATTTGAAAAACTCCGCATGTAAGTGGATGGCACAGTTCAAACTCATGTTGTTTAAGGGTCAGCTGTATTGCTAAACAGTGGGATGGAGTTCATGGAGGTGAGTTCTGGCCCAGCAGGGGAAAGACAATATCCTCTGTGGGAAACTCACCATGTCCTGAGCACCCACTATGTGTCCTGCACTAATTAAAGCCCTTTCTGGTGCATTCTCTCATTTTAATCTCCACAACAACTCCTCCACAACAACTCCTTTGACAGATGGGAATATTGAGCCCCAGCAATGTTTTAAAATTTGTCCTACCTCACAGAACTAATAAGTGGTAGATCTGAGATTAGAGTCCTGGAGTTGGGCTGCCCCTCCAGTGAATATTCTTTAAACTGGTCAACTTGACCCTGTGACCTTTCAGAGAGGAGAGCCTGTTCTTCATTCTTTTGTTGCATTCTTCCCCTCCACAGTTACAAATTATCTTAGGAGATCGGCTGGACAAAAATTTGAGGTCACACAATCCACTTTGTTTTTGCCTTAAACCTTGTAAATTGGGGTTTTTCCCCCCCAGTAAGAATGTGAAAAACGAGTATTGCCTCCTCTCTGTCTAGCCCTGTGGAGGTTTAGGAAGATCCTGGGAAGAGATGAACTTCTGGAGCTCCTCCTGGGAGAAGGTGCATGACAGAAGGAAAGAATTAGACCTTTGCCACTAACTGTATCCAAGGCCGTTGCTTGTAAATTCATCAAACCAGAAGAAAGTCCAGACCCTTCATTTGTGAGCTGATTATACTTCCAGAGGAGGAGAAAGGGAGAGGCAGGTTTTATTCCCTCCTGGTTGTAGATTTCTTTACCTTGATTTTTTTTTTCCCAGAAAAAGATGAGTGTGTGTGTGTGTGTGTGTGTGTGTGTCCTCTCCTCTCATACATATTGACACATATATCCTGTTCTCCTCTTCTCTCTTCCCAACCTGCTTCCAGCTGTGTGAAAGAGAAATTTTCCAGTTGGTATCACAGCGTATTTTGGGGGTTTTGTAAGCAAAGCACTGGCTGATGGCCATAAAGTGCCCCTTCTTTGGTTTTGTGCCCTCCCTCCTCTGTGGGGCCAGTTCCTTGAATCCAGAAAATATCACTTGAGAGAGCCACTGTGGGTACTACTACCATGGCCCATTGGGGTGCCTATGTACAAGGTGGCTATGCAGCAGGATGCTCCCTGACTCTGCAGGCCAAGGAAATGCACCCATAGATGGAGAAGAGGATATAAATCTGTGTTTAAAGAGCCTTTGTTTAGAGGAATTCTATTCAGATGCTGAAAAGAAGTGACTTCAGCAGAAGGGGATAATATGAATAAGTGTATTTGCTCTTATAACAAATAAAATAGTCTCAGCCATTAGAGCCCAGCCATGTCCCTTTGCTGTCAGTCACAGTTCTGTCCTCTCTAACATCAATTACAAACAGCATGCATAAGGACTTTACAGTTCACAGAGAGCATAGTCTGCCCCCAATGCCCCTGCATCGCCTCTCCCCTTTCTGTGCAGAATTTCCCTATTCACCGAGATGAGCCTAGTCCCACATGGATGACAACTGGGTTACAGGACACAGTTTTGTCCTGGGAGCTGTGCAGACATAAAAAAAAAAAAAAAATCTAGATGGGGCAAAAATCTTCCAGGGGGTTGGTGGTGATGGTGGTGGTGGTCCAAAATCTTCTAGGAGATTCCTGGGAGGTTTAGCCCCTTTGGCAGTTGCCAAGCCTGGAGCCATGCAGGAGGCCAGAGGACAGAGGGCGTCGGACAGGCGGAGGTTGGAGTGAGGCTATGGAAGAAGTGGATGCCCACGGGGCCTGACCAAGGGCAAGGCTAGTCAGACTATTCTGGCCCATGCTTCCCCGGCCTCTCTGCTTCCCGGCGGCTCAAAAGAGGGACAAGGAGTCGGCCGGCCGGGGAGACCAGAGCAAGAAGCCCCGCTCGAGGGGCGCTGAGCCGCGCGACCCTGCAAAGACCAGAGGTCCCGGCGCAAGAGCAAGAATTCCCCTAGCATTCCCCTAGAGGTGGAATCTGCCGACCTAGGGGCTGAGGCTGGCGGCGCGCCTCTCCGGGAGCCTCGAGGCTGGGGCAGCCCGCGCGGGCGCTGGTGGAAGCTCAGGCGCGTCCCTGGAGGGCGGGAGCCAGGGGCGGCCAGCAGGTGGGGCCCGGGGGCCGGACTCCGCCCCGCGCGCCCACCCTGTTGGTCCGCGGCAGCGCAGCACCGGCCCCTCTCCCGAGCCGGAGCGCGATTGGTGGCGGCGCTTGTCGCTCGGAGGGGGCCGGGCCGCTCTGCTCCGCTGCTTTCCCCGCCGCCGCTGCTGCCGCCGCCGCCGCCGCCGCCGTCGCCGCCGTCGCCGTCCTTCCAGCAGCGCGGGCCGGTCGGACCGCCCAGGCACCCCGCGCTGGCGATGGGAAACGGCGCGGCCGTGGACCCAGGTTGTGGCAAAGTTTCCCCGACGCGCGTATCCGGGCGCGCGGCTGCCGGCCACCCGTGACCGCTTCCAGAAGGGCTAGGAGATTTTTAATTTGGAAAAAATCCACCTCGTTTCCTTTGTCAAGCTCTCTCTCCGGGTGGCCAGCGGCGGGAGCTCCAAACTTGGGCACGGCGGCTCCACCGCAAGCAGCTCCGGCTGTTGGAGGACCTTGGGACTCAGGTGCTCGGGCGCCCAGCGGCCCGGGGCGGGCGAGGGGGTGTGCGCGCGCGGGGGAGTGCCGGCGCGCGGCGAGGAGGGTCCCCCGGGAGCTCTATATGGAGGAAGGAGCCCAGAATGGTGTGCACCAGGAAGACCAAAACTTTGGTGTCCACTTGCGTGATCCTGAGCGGCATGACCAACATCATATGTCTGCTCTACGTGGGCTGGGTCACCAACTACATCGCCAGCGTGTATGTGCGGGGGCAGGAGCCGGCGCCTGACAAGAAGCTGGAGGAAGACAAAGGGGACACCCTGAAGATTATTGAACGGCTAGACCACCTGGAGAATGTCATCAAGCAGCATATCCAAGGTACGGGCGCCCCGGGAAACTTGGGCCGCTCACCAGGCCCCGGAGTGCCCAGCGAGGCGCCGGGTGCGCTGGGGCGGGTGCGCATGTAGCCGGCAGCTGCGGGGTCTGAGGCCGCAGAAGCTTGGGGGGCTGGGTGTGCGCTCTTGCCTGCGTGGGGGACCCTCGCTGTCTGCGGCCGTGCGCGCTTCTCCAGGGCACACGTGTGTGCGCGGGGCTCCACGCGCGGGTGTGTGCAGCTCACTGGCGGTGTGGGGGCGCGCTGCGCACGTGTCCAAATGTGCCCGAGACTCCGGGCTGGTTGCTCGCCGGCTCTCGGGATCGCATACAGGTCCGGCTCAGAGTGTGTACGTGCATGTTTGTGTGTGTATAAGAGAGAGCGGGCGCGGGCAGCCGAGCTCATTTGGTCCCTTGTAAGGGCCCACGGCGAGATGCTCGCGCGGCCCCAGCCTTTGGCATTTAGAACCCACAGGCTGCGGGACAAGCCTGGACTAGGAAGATTGCGTAGACCCAGCCCCAGCCCTGCTGTGCGCCGTCCGTAGGCGCACAGGTCCGTTGGACCTGTAGGGGAAATATGTGGCTGGGGGTGCCGCTTAAACCTATAGCGGTGCCCACCCCCACCACAACCAGCGGGTCCAGGACCCTCTCCAGGAGCAGGTGTCGACTCGTGGAAGAAGCACGGGAGCCTGGAGCTCTGTCCACTGCGGTGGCGCCTCCGCTCAGGACCGAGAGGATCCCCCCTGGGCTGCACCTTCCCCGCGGGGCCGGGCGAAAGCCGTTGCCTCCGGTAGCTCCACTCCCAGGCCCAGGGCATTCCCAGGCCCAGGGAGAGGTTGGGGCGGAGCAGACAGACTCTCGCGGAGTGGTTCTTGAGTCTAAGGCTGCACGAGGTGGTTGCCCTCCATCTAGGCCAGGGCTGGGGTCAAGGGGAGGATGGCGTAAGGGAGCCCTCCCGATGCAACCCTGTCCGATGTACTGTCAGAGGCAGGGGATGGAGAGCTCCCGGCTCCGCGGGGCACTGGTACTGGGTGTGCACACACGCGCGCGTCTCACCCGTTCACACTTCTCTTTTCGTCACCTCCCCACTTCCCCTGCTTTCTACCAGCGTGTGAGCTTCTGAAGGGCAGGGAACCTTGTTCACCTATAAACCTGGCAGGCCAGGCAGACTCTGGGTCCACTACCTAGCAGATCTTGGCAAATATCTAGCTGATGGAAGGCTTTCTCTCCCAGGAGCACTTTCTTTTGTTTACACGTGGGCGTCTGCACCTGCTGCCCCTGCCAGGGTAGAGATAGGCGCTGTGTCCACATTTCCCACGGTAACCCCACATGTCCAGAATAGTTCCTTCCCAGGGGAGGTCCAGGTGAGTGCAGGAGAGGTGTACATATCCCTTGTGCTTTCTAACTAATGACTTCAAAACAAGCTCATGGCTTAGGGACACTTCCCTCGAAAGGAGACTGTTGACAGCTTCTCCTTCATACCTACCTCTGCCTCTCAAACTGGAACTGGGCTTAGCAGACCGATTTATCTATCTGATGGCCCCTGTTGCTGCTGTTTCTTACCTTTTCCATCCTGTAGGTTTGGACTGAAAATTAATCAGCAATAGAAGTACAGTGCTTGCCCCAGGGTGTTTCAGACTGTTCCCAGGGAGACACAAGGCCATACCTTACTTTGACGTTTCCAGTTTGCCCACAGGTTTTGAGAGATTTTCATTCACAGATTCCGCGTGAGTGTGTGTATATATATTCCTGAAAAATGATTCTCTTGTGCTTTCCAGTCTGCTTAGGGAGGAGGTGAGCAAGGTACTGCTTTGGGAAGCAGTGAGGAGACATTGTTAACCCATGAGCTCATCACAGAGTAGCCCCTATCATATTGAATGTGGACCATGTCACATGATTTATAAGGCTCTACATGAAAGTGAGTGCAGTTTTAAAGCTGAAAGGAGCCTTTGTGATTTTGTTCCCAGGAAACCTTATAACTACACATTGTTCGGAACTTTTAAATATATACCTGAAAAAATTGGGAGAGATGGGAAGCAAAGAGAGAACAGGATTCTTAAAACATACGTTGGTCTGGTTCTCTTGGGTATGTGCCCTGACTGTATATTAGGACTCCTGTGGATATTCAGAAATGACCAGGTTCTCAGGACAGAAAGGCGGAAGCCACAGGCTCTAGAGGGTGGGGAAGTGTCGGTGACTTGGGGAAGGCTAGATGGGAGACAGAGAGTGGAGGTGACTTGGTTGGCTGCACCGTGATAGGGTAGTGTGACCAGTGACAGCCCTCCCAGTGGCCCCAGAGCCATCCAGAACTAGGATTCAGGGGATTAAATGAATTTAGAGATCTATGTTTAAGAGGCCTGCAAAGTTTGGGACTGGCCAAGTGCAACTCTTTGGAGGCAGAGGGTAGGGAAGGACATTCAGACCCTGGTACTCAGTGATATAGACTGTTCATGTGTATTCCACGGTTAAGTTTCCTCCAGTTAGTACAGCCTTTTGAGCAATCCAGCTTACTTGTGCTGAGCTGAGGGAGAGGAGAATAAGGGGTAATGATAATGGCTGAAAATTGTATAGCGCCCATTATGTGCCAGGCACTATTCCAAGGGCTTTATGTATATTGACTAATTTAATCATCACAACCCTGTAAAATAGGTAGTATTAACTCCATTTTACAGACAGAGATAAAGACTTGCCTGGGTCACATTACTGATACATGGGAGTTCAGGGATTTGAACCCAGCCCATCTGGCTTCAGGGTCTGTGTTCTTCACCACATACTGTACTGTCTCCTTAGAGGGCCAGCAGCTCACAGGGGAAACAGATCCCCTGGAGTTACTTGATGATGGAAGAGGGTGTCAGAGTTAGAGACTTCAGAAGATGCCCAAGGAATGATGAAGTCAGAAACTGCCCACGTTGAGACTCTTCCATAGGTAAACTCAGAAAGCTCTGGGTTTTGTTTTATTTTATGTTGAGAGGCAGAGGTTACGTTCACTTAAAAAGTGTTGGTGGAATACCCAGGACAGTTCCTGGCACATCCTGTAGAGCGTAGGTGTTGGATAGATGAATGGATGAATGAATGAGTGTATAATGTGGATACCCAGTGCACCGGTTAGTCATTTATGAAAACGTTTCCATTCTCAAACGAATGTTTTGCTTTGGAGCCTTGCTCAGGCTTCTTTTTGCTTTGGAAGGAAAGTTGTCCCGGAAACTGCAAATGTCACAAAATGTTCTGCAGAATGTGTCATAGGCCTTGCAATTAGAAGAGGCTTTGGAGCATCACCCTAGAGGTCTGTTCTAGTCATGACTGAAAAGTTTATTTTCCTCTTGGGGGTTGCAGTGATATTTCATTTTAATTTGTTTTCTGATTGAATGATTTAATTAGATGGTGTTTGGGAATCTCTTGGGAATGTAAATTGCAGTTTTGAAAAAAAATTTTTTTTTTCAAATAGTTGGTAAGCGAGAGGGTGGATAGCTCCAGATTTCAAAAATAGCATCCTGTTGGGCTGGAGATAAGTGTTCGTACAGGTTCACTCTTCGGAGGAGAAAGATGGGATTGCTGGACGTGGTGAGGCTGATGAAGCAGAGGGTGTGTTGAAGGCAGCTTGTGTTTTGGAGAGCTTGGAACCTACTCAGTATTGGTTTCTGTCTTATTTTGGAAGTCCCGTAGAAACTGAAACAGCTTTCTCCTTATCTTTTTCCTTCCTTCCTTCCTTCCTTCCTTCCTTCCTTCCTTCCTTCTTTTTTTAATGTTTATTTACTTTTGAGAGAGAGACAGAGTGTGAGTGGGGGAGGGGCAGAGAGAGAGGGACACAGAATCTGAAGCAGGCTCCAGGCTCTGTGCTGTCAGCTCAGAGCCTGACGTGGGTCTCGAACTCATGAACTGTGAGTTCATGACCTGAGCCGACGTCAGATGCTTAATCGACTGAGCCACCCAGGCGCCCCTCCTTTTCTTGATTAGTATCTTTTTGAATCTGTAAAAGAATGTGCCAATGTTAAAGAAAATAATAAAAAATGTATAAAATTGCCTTTAATTCATTTTACTTTAACACATCTATTTTGCATTTGAGCCTTCCCTTCTAACTTTTCCCATCTGCCTCCGTATTTAAAAAAAAAGGTGTAGTCATGGTTTGCATGTAATTTCATATTTCACCTTTTTTCAGCTTGTTTTTTGTTAGAAGTATTTTTTCATGTTTGCTACATAGTATATTGATTCAGTCTTTATTTGTTGGAGATCTAATATGTGCCAGGTAGCACAGTGGAGAGGTGACATTGGATATGACAGTAAATCAAGACACTCCCGGACCCTGCCACTGTGGACTTGTTTTTAAAGAACAATAGATTCCCTCTTATTCAATATAGTTGGGCTTTAAGGTAGTTAATTGAAAAACTGAGTGAAGAAGAGAATAAAACAAAATAGTGCATATCTGCATTAAGTATTTTATTTTCATTTTATTTTTGAATATTTTGTACATTCATTTGCCAGCCTTTTGATGTTAAGGCCAAGGCTCGTCATTGGGCGGGGCGGCGGGAGCCTTTCTGATCTTCTTCCTTGCATAAGCCACTTACATAATGTGCTGTTTTACAAAGACTGATCTCTACTTCTGTTTCCTTTAAAATTCATTGAGAACTTGAAGATGCTTATGAAGCAGCCTCTGTGTAGTAGCCTGAATTTCTACGACTTTTGCCTCATCCTTCGCAGTGATTTTGCTCACATGCAATTTGAGTGCTATTTCAGTGACTAGCTTTATAAAGTCTTTGCAAAGCAGTTAAATTAATTTTCTTAGAAACAACAGTTCTCATCTTTTTAGCAGTCATATTCCATTGGTTTCCAGAATATGTAATTAAATTAAATTATTCTGTTACAATGACAAGTACCAAAGGTAAAAACACATTTGGGAACAAACCCAGAGGACTGTTGGTAGCCAAACAACTCAGCCCTGAGCTGGAGATGTGAGTGGGGGCGGGAGAGAAAAGCTGACACAGAAGGACAAAGGCATCCTGGGGCTGGTTTCCCAGTGGGATTGAAAGCATGCTTCATTAGGAGAGGTGACAAACCAGAGGGTTCTTAAAGAGAACTTGTACTGTATTTTTAATGACTGCATAATATTCCACCATCGGTATAACCATTATTGATTTAACCACTTCCCCATTACAGAACATTGGCTTTTCCACTACAATCAATGCAGAAATGAACATATCCACCTCATTTTTCTTCTTTTCAACTATCTTTAAGGATCTATTTCCAGATGTGGGATTACTACGGACTCCAAGAGTAGGAATAGTTTAATGAACGATTGTTGTTAAAATCTTGCTACACAGCCACTTGCAATGTATTCTTGTACCAGTTTCATGGAACCTGGCCAGCATTGGTGGTATCATTTAACTTTTTCTGGGCAAAGGTAATCACTGTTAAGTGTTCTTTTGATGTGTACTCCTTTGATTACTGTAGAACTTAATAACTGCCCCCCCACCTCCCCCTGTTACTTTCACCTTGTATTAGTGTCTTTTGCCAGTTTTTCTCTTGGGATGTCAGGTTTTGTGATTTGTATATTATATATATGTATGGTATATTTACATAGATCACTAGTTATACACACACACACACACACACACACACACACGGCCTGTATTCTATATTATGTACATATTTTTTGCTTTACATAGATGACTTAGGGCAGTAGTTTTCATACTGTGGCCCCAAGCAGCCCCAGGCTTCTGGAAGGTTGGATCTGGGACCTGACAAATAAAAGGGTCAACTGAAGTCTCCTGGACCCCTCCTGCACCCACATGCTCTCCTCCTCGCAGCCAGTGTATCTCCTCCTTCACATGCCTTATATTTGGTGTTCTATAGAATGTTTTATTTTTTAAAAGGCTGTGCTTTTTTTTATAAAGAAAAGGTTGAAAATCACTGTTTTGGGAGAAAAAGGCCTGACTATTACATTTTTGTGAGGGATGATGGTAGCATAAAGAATTCAAGAGAGTAAACACATCTGAAAGGAAATTGAATTCCTGGGTAGTGTTTTTATAATACCTATTTACCCTTCTGAATACCATGATTAATAATGTATTACATTATATGGCTAATTTCTAAATCCATTATCTTACTTCAGTGAGTCAAGATCATCCCAACAATGGGAGAAATGGATTATTAACTGCTTTTTGTTTCCTAAAAGTTTGTTAGGCATATTATATGCATATTAATGTATATTAGGTCACTAAAAACAGGTTGCTTGCTCTGATTACAAACCATTTGTGGTCCCTAAAAGTCAGAAAATGTCCTAGGTCTGGATGTGGGGAGATATTTTTTTTGTCCCTTGTAGCTTCTGGATGTCACCTAGAATTGGCTGGTGTCCTTCTCATCTGATCCCTGACTTGGCATGGTTGTGAAGAAGAGGATATGATGTTTTCTGAGTGCTTGTGGGGTTTAGTTGAGGAAAGGGTGTCATTTAAATAGTAAAGCTATTTTTCCTTCAGAATGAACTATGGCGTGTGAAATTATATTAGTAACAGTGATTGATATTTTGAGAGTGCAAGAGCAGGATTTAGAAGTTGGGCCCAATTACCTTTATTAATAGCCCCAGACCGCATCTTCATGGAGTTGGGAAACCTTGCCAAAGAATACAACTTTTTTCCCATGGCCAAAGAATTCTCATTTTTATCCACAAGTGTGTAGGCTGTAAAATAAATGAATTCCACATTCTTTCCCACTCACTCGACATAAATTGTTATTTGCCCTTGATAAGTAGGTTGATGTAGAATCTCAAGGAGAATTCAGAATGAAATGTGGGAGAACCACAGTCTGGTTTCCTGGTCTGTGAGGGCCTTGAAGGTCAGCTGCAGTCACTTGGGCTATGCCGGTCTGTGTTTTTCCAAAGGTATTTATAGGATTCAGAGCCACATACAAGGTTACTGGACCATCTTCGTTACCATCCTGTAGAATTTCTGACTTCACTTCACTTGGGAAGCCAAATGCCTTGGGGCCATTGCCTTTTGGAGGCTTGAGGGTCTCTTTAGGATTGTTGCCCTTTTTCATTACTTGGGTCGTGTCCAGGAGTCTAGGAGAGATGGCTGCCCTGTGGAGAAGCATATAGGAAGGCAGTCTAGTAGGAGGTGATGCTGCGCAGAAGGTTCTTTGTGGGAAGCACCAGGCTGAATGAGTGATGAATGTGGCCAGAAGGCAGTAAGATGGGATTTGGGAAGAAAGAGGATCACACATAAAGATAGAGGGGCAGAAGCCCATAAATGTGAGACGGGCAACCGCAACAGAGTGCAAGGGGTGGAGGGGGCTAGGTCTGCTGGTTCATGATCCAGATGAAATGAGTGTTGCCCTCACTTTTCATGCTGGCCTTGAATGTCTCTCCGGCGCTGGGGGTCCTTGAGTTGGGTAGAGATTTGATTATTCCATGGTGCCTACAATTACCAGCTTATCAAATCTCAGTCTGCCTTTGGGGGTGGAGCAGCTCCGTTCCACAATGCAGTGTGTGAGTATGGAAGCGCTGAATGTTTTCCTTCTCCTCACACGCATGCCTTCACATGCAGGGCACACGCCCCAGGGTGGGGCCAGGATGGAGCATGTCCCTACACGGTGCACACATTCTCACTCTGTCCTTTTTCCTCCCACTCAAGAAGCGGATTAGTATGCAAGAGAGTGTGATAACCTTGAAATCCCTTCAACTTACTAGTTAAACTTAATCATTCGTATGTTTTGGTATTTTAGTTATTGTTAACGACCAATCACTGTACAACTGTTCCAATCTAAAATTTGTTGTGGTAGTAATCGGGAACAACTGCTGTCCTGGAGTCCTATTTGTGGGGCTGTGTACTTTTTATGGACCCAGCTGAGTGCAGCCAACTGGAACTTTAAGCAAGAGGATTCCTGATTATATGAACACTAACGCTTGGGTAGTTTTGCTGGCTACACGATTATGTCTTTTTCTTTTCTCTTAAAAAATTTTTTTGTAATGTTTGTGTATTTTTGAGAGAGAGACGGAATGCGAGTCAGGGAGGGAGGGAGAGAGAGAGAGAGAGAGAGAGAGAGAGAGAGACAGAATATGAAGTAGGCTCCAGGCTCTGAGCTCTCAGCACAGAGCACGTGGGGCTCGAACTCACAAACTGTGAGATCATGACCTGAGCCGAAGGCAGGTGCTTAACCGACTGAGCCACCCAGGGGCTCCTCCTCCCCCCTCCCCCCACCTCCTGCCGACTACAGGATTATAGACTAAAATATATTGCTAGGACAAATCGTTCTAGTGGGTATGGGGTTCTGATGTAGCTGTTTCACTGCCCATCATTCACCATCAGTTTTGTGAAGGCTTGCTTTTCAGAGATGAAACTGCCCTTAATGAAGCTTTGTGAAAGTCCTAAGTGTGCAGTCCCAATGAGACTGTGACAGGCTCTCCGTATGAGGCCACTGGTGAAATGGTGTTAGAGCCAGCAGATGGTTCTCTGGGCTACGTTTTGTTACTGCTTCTCTTCAGGAGTTCACAAAGTACTGTGTTTGGGAAGATCCAGAAGAGTGGTATCTGTACCCCTCTCCTTGGGACAGATGAGAACAATGAAAAATGATGTCTGAAGAGGAGGCTTAGGGCCACCTCTTTAGAATAGCCATTGTCCAGAGTTTAAGACAGAGGTGCAGCCCTGTTTAAGATTGCTGAGTATTGCATTTTAAGCCCTGGTGACTTGTTTGCTTTGCCCATCCATCTCTGTGTCCTGGGATGGACCTTTTTTTTTTTTTTTTTAAATTTTTTTTAACGTATTTTTTAAATTTATTTTTGAGACAGGGAGAGACAGAGCATGAACAGGGGAGGGTCAGAGAGAGGGAGATACAGAATCTGAAACAGGCTCCAGGCTCTGAGCTGTCAGCACAGAGCCCGACGCGGGGCTCGAACTCACGGACCGTGAGATCATGACCTGAGCTGAAGCCGGACGCTTAACTGACGGAGCCACCCCGGCACCCCTGGGATGGACCTTTAAAGGCCATTGAGATCCCAGATAAATGGGAAGGTAATTCAGGGACCTGGGCAGGACAGGATTTGAATCCTGGACCCATAAGTGTCAGGTTAATAGCCTCTGGGACTTTAGGAGAACAGTACCAAAATTGCTTGAGCCAATGAATATAAGAGTAAGAAAGCTAAGAGGGGATTTGAAGCTTCAGAAGTGACAAATGAGAATCCTAGCCAAACCCTTGGCTTATTTTAAGAGCAACAGGCATATCAAGTATTGAAGATTGATTATATCAGGAGGCATGGAGAAAGAGAACTCCTGTGTGGCAAGGACTGGCCTAGATGCTGTCCATGCAAGGTTGCTTTTTACCTTTGCAACATGGATGGAGAGTTTTAGAGGTGAGGACAGTTAGACATAGACACTTAGAGAGTTTGCTCAAGGCCACACACTGGTACGTGGTGGAGACAAGAAGGGAACTTTCTAACATATATGCTCCCTACACAAGAAAAAGAAGAAGGTGAAAATCACAGAGAGAGGACCAGGAGATCATTCTGTTGGAGACTGTGTTCAAGTGTAAGCTCAGAGGCCTCAGGGCAAGTGGGGGGACTGGTGGGGGTGGGGTGCCAGGCAGGTGGCTTGGTCTGTCCTTATGTAGGTGAGGAGCCTCAAGGTTGGGTGCCAGAGGCGGAGGCCTCGCTCTGGAAGGGTGAGCAAGGTGCTGCTCCAGAAGCTGTGGAGAGCCCTCTCTCTTGGATCATTGTGGATCTACTAGGAACATCATAAGCCCCCAGGAACTTGTCCTGCAGGACAAGCAGAAGGTGCCCCCGGCAAGCTAGAGCTCATTCCAATTCCACGTGGGACTAGAGAGCGCTCACTGTGTGCCAGGCGCTATGCTGAGTGCTTTCCTGTCCATTGACAGAGTCGTGTGTCTTCTGGGGTGATCAACTTGTCCCGTTTGCCCAGGACTTTCCCTGGGCATTGTTTTGTTTTTTAATTAATTAATTTATTTTGAGAGCGAGAGAGCATGAGTGCGTGTGAGTGGGGGAGGGGCAGGGAGAGAGACAGAGAGAGAGAGAGAGAGAGAGAGAGAGAGAGAGAGATAAAGAGAATCTCAAGCAGACTCCTCTGTCAGTGTAGAGCCTGAATGCAGGGCTCGAACTCACAAGCAGTGAGATCATGACCTGAGCTCGCATCAAGAGTCAAACGCTTAATAGACTGAGCCACCCAGGTGCCCCAGGACTTTTCCTGTTTTAAAACTGTAGTTCCTGGCTCCAAGGAAGCCCCTTGAACCGGGGCAAACCTGGATGGTTGGTCATCCTTATCTTCTCACACTGTTAAATTCTGTTTAATGGCAGCTCCTAGCATCAGGGCAAAAATAGCCCTTGTGATTGCACCCTATCTGTGTCTTCTGGTCTCTGCTCTTGAACGTTGACTTTGTCCAAGAGTAGTAAAGAGGACAGTGAGGGTCCCAGCAGCCCCTGCCCCATTCTCTCTGCCCACACAGGCTGCCTCCTCTCTCCTTTGTTATTCCTCCCGCCTTGGCACTCTGTTTTTTAGCTGTCTGAGCCTCTTAGGATTTGGAAAGGAAAAAACAATTGCTGTAAAGGAAAGCTCTAATAAAGTGGTTTGGGCACAAAACATCAGCAGCTGTTTATTTGCCCAAAACAGTAGGAGTCTGTATTAATAACCTTGTGAGTTATATGCTGGGAAGTTAAAAGTAAGCAAAAATCTTACTTGAGACCCGCAAATGTGCCTTTATTCCTTTATTGAACTAATCTCTCTTCCTGTTTATGCTGGTGACATTTTCTATTATCCATGTGGAAGATCCTTCTTGATATTCTGCTCCAGATTTATTTAGCTCTGCCTTGGTTAGGGTCCCAGAGCTGAGGGGTTTTCTGGTTTCTTTTTATTGCAGTTATGATGCTTGGTGTTTATGTGGTTCCCACCTCAAAGGATCTTGGCCAACGGGACAGGCGTTGTCTAATTAATCATCATAATATTTCCCTGATGGGACAGAAGGAGCCACAGAGGAAAGGGGGGGGGTTGGTGATATATGTGTGGGAGAGGCTTTAGACCTGCCTCTCAGTTCAAGGGCTTGGAACAGTGAGTCTTTTAACATTTTGGTTTCTTCCACATCTAAATCTCAGCTTAATAATAAACTGATCCTCTGATTTGCTTTATTTTCTAAAAGACTGTTTGGAGGAAAGTATACGTTGTAGGGATTATGATGTAGACCCTCCAAGTCTATAATTGGGCTAGGCTTTTTTAAAAAAAATTTTAATGTTTATTTATCTTAGAGAGAGAGAGAGAGAGAGAGAGAGAGAGAGAGAGAGAGAGAGAGAAACCAAAGCAGGCTCCAGGCTCTGAGCTGTCAGCACAGAGCCCAATGTGGGGCTCGAACCCACAAACTGTGAGATCATGACCTGAGCTGAAGTCAGATGCTTAACCGACTGAGCCACCCAGGTGCCTGGGCCAGGTTTTTAAAAAAATATTTTACTAGAATCTGGAGATTTATATTCGAGGGGAAATGTAATGGGAAGTGGATACAAGAGACTTTTATCAAAGATTCAGAAGTTGGAAAAAGAAACCAGTGAGGAAGTGTTGTAGAAATAGGCCTGAAGTTGTCTGGAGAAGAGATGGGAGGAAGAAGAGAATTAATGTTTGTTGAGCATCTCTTGTGTGCTAAATGCTTTGCATGTGTTACATTACTTTAACCTTGTAAGGAACCTTGTGGGATGCTGTTAGTGCCATTTTACAGATGAGGAAATCCAGGCTCAGCAACTGTAGTTAACTTTTCCAAGATTATGTGCTTACTAAGAGGTAAAACCCCATTACTTTGCTAAGCCCCTTAGTAATAGGTCAGGGATCCTCTTGTTTTTCTGCTGTAGCGATGCTGATCAAGAGAAAAAAAGCTTATCCCTTACTTTCAGCAGAAAGGTTGCAGATGAGAGTGGAAGAAAGATTCATGACAGAAGCAAGGCCTTGAGATGGGTTACCAAGTGGCTGTTTTGCTGGTATCCTTCCCTGGAGACACAAGAGGATGCCTGTGCCAGGAGCTGGCCGGGACTGAACACTCAGGGAAGCTGAAAGAGGCTCCAGGGCATGGCCCTTTGAAGCCAACAGTATCATTTTTTTTCAGGAGAGGACTTAGTGTGAGCAAGCCCATCTCCACCACTCACTCAAACCTAAGGTTTTTGGGGGTCCTCCAGGCTCAGGGCATGGGATCGGGTGGGGGACCATGGAGGGGACTGGTGCACACAAAAGAAACAGCAGACATGTCCGAGTTTGCCAGGAACTTCCCATTTAATTGAGGAAATGGAATATTCAGGTAAAGTGGATATAACGGTGGGCCCCTAGCTCTGTGGGCAGATATAGGAGGTGGACTCCAAGGCTGGCATTAGTTTGGATCCTGGCAGGGTGCCAGCAGTTGGGGGTGGGGCATGAGATGGTTGGGAGAAACTGCAGACCTGCTTCCAAGTTCCTATTCTTCCCCACTATGATTGGGAATTTGACAGTGACCTGATACGTACTCCTGCTTTCTGTTGGTCACATGCTCAGATCCTTCCCTTCCATCATCCAACCAACATTTATTGAGTGCCTAGCAAGTGCTGAGGGTACATCAGTGGAACAAAGACAAAAATATAAAGGAGTTGTAATTAAATGAGATGATCAGGAGCTGTCCTGTCAGCAAGGATGTGAAGAAAGTTAGGTGTGAACTCTGTCTGGGGGAAGAGATTTCGAGGTGGAGGGAACAGTGTAAAAGCCCTGGGGTAGGAATGTGCCTGGTGTGTTTGAGGAACCGTGGGTTAGCTAGTGTGGCCAGAGCAGAGTGATTATGGAAGAAAGGGGTGGGGGATGAGGCCAGAGGAGTGCTGGTTGGAGAGCAGATTGTGCAGGCCTTGTAGGCCACTGTGGGAGAAACGGGGAACTATGGGCAGGGGTTAGCAGAGAAGCCCAGCTTTTAAAGGCATCAATCCAGGCTGTTCTGTGGCTACTCCCTGAGCACTCTGCAAGGGCTTGACTCTGTGCCAGGCATGTCAGGAGATGAAAAAATATATATGACGTGGTTCTTTCCTTTAAGAAGCTCATAATCAGGCCTAGAAGACAATACAAGAAACCGTTGAAGATCTTTTGCAAGCTAACTAGTGTAATGAGGGTTAAAATGGAATTCTAGAAGAGTGCATCATCAGAACGGACTTCCTGGAGGAACTGGGGCTTATGACACATCTCGGAAGAATGAGGAGGATTAAGAGGAGTGGAGCAGGGAAGATCTGGAGAGGGTAAGCTCAGATCTTAACCAGCAGTTACCTGCGCCTCTCATTTAATGTGGGGAAAAGCATGCAGGCAGTCAGTGGCTGGAATCGGTGCTGCTGTTTTCAGGGTGGGTGACCTTGGGCAAGTCTCTTCGCTGTCCTGTGCCTCAGTTTCCCCAGCTGTAGAAAGGAGGGCGGTTGCTCCCTAAACACTGTGGGATTGTTGTGCTGATGAAATGAGATGCCATGCGGGAAAGCACCCCCACCCTGCCTGTCATGGAGCAGGCATAGGGGCAGGAAGCACATTCTTTTCTTCAGGCTTCCTTCTTTCCCTCTTTCCTTCATTTCCACTATCTTTCCTTCTTGGAGCTCACATAGAAAACACGATCAGGAATGTATTTTCTGGTTGTAATGCCTAGAATAGCAGATTTGAAGCCCATTTCAGTGCCATTAGACATGATGTGTATGCTAAGACTTCCCCAGTTACATCTAGCCTGAGAAGGTCAGAAGTGAGATGAGAGGGGAGCCCGAACTAATGCTAACACTCAAGTGTCTCCGTCTGACTTGCCTACTTCTCTGAAATTCTAAGCCTGCCAGCCTGGGGACCTGCTCCTGTTTGTAGAGAAATATTTGTTTTGTAAAACCCACTTGGCATTGCAGTGGGCAGCAGACCATGTCAGGAATGTGCTATGTTTGTAGGAAGCTTGGCTGGTGGGAGAATTATGCAAGGTGCCCAGTTACCTGGTCAGAGTCTCATTTCCCCAGTGATGGATGGGAAGGACTCTCCCCGATGACGGAAGGAGAGTCTCCTTAAGGAGAGACTTGGGTTTTTGTGTGTGTGTGTTTTGACCTGCTGACAGAATTGCAGTCACGTCAGCCTATCTTCCCGCCAGGGTGAATTTGATTTAATTCCAAGCAACGTGACTTATAATTTTGATTGCAGGCAGGAAGGTGTGATTTAAGACAATTGTCAGGGAGACTCAATTTAATCTTTTCTTTCTACCCCCTCTGCAAAATGTGTATTTTGTTGTGTGATATAATTTTAATATACATTCTTTACAACTCAGGATAGATGTAGTTTCACATCAGGAAGCTCCACTCTACATTTTTTTTTTCTTTTAGTACTTAACTATTTAAAGTGCTTGTGAAAAAGATTCTAGTGACAGCAGAAAACTGAGGGATGGTTTTGCTTTCTTACTAGAGAGAATTGTAATAAATAACTATGAAACCTCCTGGGCGATTGCCATTTCTTGATTAGCAGGGAGTGTTTGGGTCACAGAAAAATAATTGTTGTATTTACCTAAAACTGTACAGTTGTGAATCTTAAGTGTTTTTCAACAACATACAGTTGTTTTAGCAACACAGGCATAAGGATTTTTGAGTCTGTAATTACTTTCAAAGTACAGAAAGTTGCCTTGATTTTTATAAATTGAGAATTAAATGTCTTATTTCACCCTGCTCCATATTAGGAATGTATGGTATTGTTGTACAGCTCAGTGCAGCCCTTCCCTCTTTCCTCATCTATTAGCAAAGAAGGCTGAGATTTCTCAAGTTGTATCTCAGTTGGGAATGCTCTAGCCTGGTAAAGATCTAGAAAGATCTTTACTTAGAATCAGAGTATGCTAGAGCCCAGAAGTAACAGCACCCACACCCTCAACCTGTTTGCTGAGGGATCCAAGCCCCAGTACAATTTGGTGACTGTACTGGCGGCCCTCCCCTGGGCCCTGGAGACTTTGGGATGGGGATGGAGAGGTCTGAATCAAGTCTAGAAAGTTTCCCTCTACATCCTTTTACTTCTTTCAACCTCAGAAGAAGCTTCTGCAGTGGGAAAATAAACCCTTGGTTATATATTCTCAGATGAAGCCAGATGCTTAAGGGACAAGGGATGGATAGATTTCCTTAGATGGGGTCTGAGGGGATCCCTTAGTCCCCTCTCTGTGGCCTGAGTGCCTGGGGCTGGCACTCTACTGCCTGGGATCATCTTAAGGATCGAGGACACGGCTGTTAGCAGGACCTGACTTCGGTTCCCAGCAGTACGTGGCAGCTCCTGGAGATGCGACCTCTATACTGGGAGCAGACTTCTTCCCAGCTTTCCAGATCCCAGTGGTGGTGCCCATGAAGGAGGGGCAGAGATTTTACATCAGGAAGAGGAAATGAGAGAAAATTGACACTTATCGGTCACTGACTAGATGTTTGGCACGGTTTAATTCACCTCATCTTATATAAGCTTTAAAATAAGCTTGTGAAATCATTAGCCCCATTTTATAGATGAGAAAGTTGTACCGTACTGTAACGATTAATCTGCTTTTCTCATTACACTCTGGGTTCCTTGAGGGTGGACAGAGTCCTAATTTTTCCAATTTCCTGTTTGACACAGTGGCAAGCATGTAGTTGGGGCTAAGTAGGAATTTGTTGAGTGACTGAATGAATAAATAAGCAGGCCTGCCTGAAACCACTTAGTAAGAACATTCATAGCCAGGTATCTGGCTTCAAAGCTGTCTGGAAGGGAGGCCAGGGGACTGAAGAACTGATTCTCATCCCTCCAGGCTTAGGGGTGGCTTGCACGAGGCTGTCTCAGGCTGTGTCCTCCTTCTGGGTCAGGGACAGGAAAACACGCATTTCTGGGGTCTCTTTCAAGGCACCTCACAGCTCATACTGCCCTAGCAAGGTTTAATCAAAGGGAAGCAGCAGCTCAGTAGAGTGTGTGTGTGTGTGTGTGTGTGTGTGTGTGTGTGTGTGTGTGTGTATGCGCGCACAAAATGTGCTTTCCTGCACCGAGATCCCCCAGGAATCAGCTGGTGAGAGGAGTGTGAAGCCTTCAGGGGACCCTCGATATCTTTATTTTAATAAAGCTGTCACTTGTGGTCACTTTCAAATGGAAGCAATCTTGTAGGTACAGAAGGGGAAAAACAAACCTGCACCAAAAAGTGGAGAAAAATGCCAGAAAAGATGTAGCTGAACAGGGAAGCTCTGCTTCAAAAGGAGGGACAGAGTTGGGGTCACTTAAATGGATACCTAGAGAGCCCATAAGAAGTTGAAAGCATAGCTTAATTTCTAAGAAAGGATCAAGAATTCCTCGGGGCCCTAGGAGCTAAGGGAAAGTTGGCCTTTGGCTTCCCAGTCCAAGTGGCAGCAGCTTGGGCTCCTGTCCACGCCGAGGCCTGTGAGAACCTCGCAATGGATCCCACCATCTTGAGGTGGCTTTTGGGTGACGGTAGTAAGTTGGGACCAGCTCTTCCCACACCCAGGAGGGAGGTGGCAGCAACTGTCTGCCTAGAGGAGGAAGAATTCTTAGAGGGGGCCACTCTGGACTCAGGAGGGCGTTTTCTCTACCTGCGCTGTCGCAAGTCCTTGGGCACCGAGGGTGGAAGTTGGTGTGGTAGCGGAACTAGAAATTGGGCAGGCTGATCCTCTTGGTTCCCTGGTGGCCACCTGTGGAATAACACCCCCCATGGGTGTCAGTTTGGGTTGGGACCCGTAGGCCCTTCACAGCGGCCCCGCGCACCTTCACCCACCTGCTGCCGTCAGCAGGCCCACCCAGGAAGAAGGTTCTTCTCTGACTTGGCCCACTGGGACAGAGCAGCCCATTAGCAGGAACCACAGAGTACTGTGATTTTTCTTTTCCTATTATTCCCTGATATTTTCAATTTGAAAAGAATCATTTAAACAGTAGGGTAGAACAGGGCGTAGTAGACATAGGGGAAACATGGAAAATGTCATTTAAAAATGACTATTCCATTCTTTGTTACCTCAGCAGGCAGATGGCTGCCTCACCTTTTGCCCACGGCCAGGAGCAATAGCCTGATGGGTCAGCCGAGGAGAGCAGTGATTTTATTTTTCTTTTCATTTCAAACAGATTGTGTAGCCCTTGGGGTGTGGGAGACCGGTGGAATGAAACTCTGGGCTGGGAAACTAATTATGCCTCCCTGCATGGCTGAGCTAGTTAATACCAAACTGTCATTGAGGCTGATTCTTCCCTGGGGCAGAAAAGCTTCCCAAATTCCTTATCTCTTTCTCTTTGCCTTGGGAGTGGAGGCCTTTTGGTTTTTGCCAGCTTGAGAGGACAGGAACAACGTTCAGGAAGCTTCTGGAATCTCTGAAATGGTGCTCTGGGTTCTGGTTCTAAACATGCCCTTCTGATACACAGCAGCCTTACCTCTACCAGCTCAGATGAGGTGCTGAGTTTTAGTCAGATAAACTTGGTTCAAATTCTGGTGTGCCACTCATTGGTATGATGTTGCCAGAGGCCGTCCAGAGTGTCTAGGACCGTGAACAGATTGCATGTCCACCCCTTCCCTCCCCACTCCCCGGTAATGTGGGCTCAACGACAGGTCACCTGAGTAGTAAGCCTGCCTCACTTTACTGATCCTAAAACTGGGACCCAGCCAGGTATATGGCATGGTCAGGATGGTGTCACCAGTGGAGACCACACATGATGACAGACAATCAGAAATTCAATAATCTTTTTAAATGGAGTTTTAACTTATTAAACACACCAATGCACTTCCTTGAAAACTGGTCACACATATATGACTAAGACATATTTATTCAATCTATAGATACTAAACTCACTATGCTTTGCAATAGCTCTGACTCGAGTACTTTCTGCCCTCTTCCCCCCATTCTGGAGATCTGTGGCTCATAGTCCATGTAGTCCCCAGCTAGCCAGGTGTCTCAAATTGCAGTGGATCCAATAAAATCTATGAGTCTTTTTAAAGACAGAAAAAGGATTTTAAATATTGGGTAGCAGCATTTAAAAATATAGCCTTTGTGTCAATGTGAAGATCATGAATATTCAGTTTGTACACAATCTTGAGCAATTAGACAGATGCATATTTCCAGGGAGGGTGTGTTATCCTGATGGCTGAGGGGATTGGGGCTGTCTATCATTTCAAAACCAGATTTCCCTGGTGACTTCAGAGTCTGATTTTAAGAACATTTGGGAATGAAGTGTCAGAGACAGCCCTATTAACTTTCCCCAACTTTGCCAGGCTGCATTCCCCTTGCCTACATTCATAGATCTAGGCTTTAGCTGAGAAATTCCCAAGTTGCCCAAGAGAGAAAAGTAGATTCTGAATGCATAGGTGATGGCTGATTCAGAGTTGAAACAAAGCAGCCCATTTCCAGCCTTGGAGGATGGGTGTTCCATGGCAAGACTTAGTCTTGGCTGCTGGTGTTTTTTTCTTTAGAGCCTAGTGCCTCCATGTTAAATCCCTATTAGAATTAATTGATTGTCTTTGGAGAAGCACCAAATGCAAGTTGAGATGGTTGATGGGAAGACATGGCTTAGAACTGTCCCCTTTCAAAGGAGACTTTGTATTAGCCAGGAATCTAGCTGTCCAGGAGAACCAGAGTTTTAGCAATTATATATCCCCAGATTTTCTGGGGCAACACATTTTCACATATTCTGATCTGTTGTCCCCAGAAACCGTATAAATGAATTGTAAATTCTAGTATTTCCAACATTTACTGCCCTTCTGTTTCCCGTACCTGGAAGCTGTACAAAGCCCTTGCCAGAGCACATGTCCCTTATTTTTAATTTAGAAAATACGGCTACAGTGAAGTAAACAGAGCACTGGTAAATGGAGCCAGCTGTTTCCTCAATCAGTCTTTTTTTCAGTGCAAATCATGTGGGGTTAGGAGAAGCACTTTAGGGATGGCAGTATGAGGAGCTCTGTGGATCCTTTCCCCAGTGATACAAACATAACTGGTGAAAATGATTTTATTATTTTTTTCTTTTTCTTTTCTTTTTTTAAAATTTAAATCCAAGTTAGCTAACGTATAGTATAATAATGGTTTCAGGAATAGAATTGAGTGATTCATTACTTAATTTAACACCCAGTGCTCACCCCAACAAGTGCCCTTCTTAATGCCCAACACCCATTTAGCCCACCCCCTCCAGTAACCCTCAGTTTGTTCTCTGTCTTTAAAAGTCTCTTATGGTTTGCCTTCCTCTCTGTTTTTATCTTATTTTTCCTTCCCTTCCTCTATGTTCATCTGTTTTGAAAATTATTTAAAGAACCCCAGCCATTTAAAGTCTCTGAAAGTTGTTCTGTGTGCATACATGAAATGGAGAAATACTTATTCAAGAAAATCTACTAAACCTCAGTTAGAACAGCAACACTGTGGCTTTTGAGACATGATCCTGCTCCCCCTTTGAACTCCAGTTCACAGACAGAAGCTGTTCTCTGGGTATATGTGGAAAAGATTGGGTTTCCTTTTCCTCCTAGCTCCTATTCTAGGGCTATAGTTTCTCTTCAGGAGGCACAGGCCACTGCATTTCTCATCTCTTCCAGCTCTGTGTTGCAGAAGCTTTATTACATGCAAGCATGGCTAAGTCTGGGGCTGCTTTCTGCCACCCAACTCCCTCTTGTAGGGTAGAAACTCTACCCCAGGCCAAGAATACTGGGTTGTAATCACCACCATCCCAGCTCACACATAAAGTGAAGTTTCCATGCCAGGAGTGGCTGTTCAAGAAGACCAGTGGCTACTATCTCCACCCAGCACCACACACATAGAGCAGGCATGTCACTCTGAGAGAATCAGGCTGTGGTTCCCACCGCCCCTAGCTCCAGAGCAGTGGTACAGAGATTCTGCCTAGGAGAAGAGGCAGGCTAGAAGAACAGAGTTCTATCGCTCTCCCTGAAGGAACTGACTTCATTTGGAACAAACTGTGAGGAATTTCAAGCTTGAAAGCATTTAAGAGGAGGCTGGTAGCTCCTTAATAGCAATGAGAGCTGCAGTAGGTCAGCTAGACCAGCTAGAAGTTTAACAGAGAGACCCAGAGAAAGAGACATCTGAGAAGAACTGTCCTGTGGGTTAAAACAAGCCTCAAAGATTGACTTCAAAGACAAAGAAGCCTGCAAAGGAGCCTGAATTTAAGTGTTTCAGACTGTGGAGAAATTTATACCTAAAGTCACTATTGAAAATCAGTTGATGAATGGATAAAGAAGATGTGGTGTGTGTACACACACACACACACACACACACACACACACACACACGGATGTAATGGAATACTACTCAACTATGAAAAAGAATAAAATCTTGCCATTTGCAACAATGTGGGTATAACTGGAGGGTATTATGCTAAGTGAAATAAGTCAGTCAGAGAAAGACAGACATCATATGTTTTCACTCATATGTGGAATTTGAGAAACTTAACAGAAGACCATAGGGGAAAGGAAGGAGAAATAAATTACAAACAGAGAGGGAAGCAAACTATAGAAGACTCTTAACAGAGAACGAACTGAGGATTGATGGGGGGGGGGGTTGGGAGGATGGCGGAAATGGGTGATGGGCATTGAGGATAAAATGGATAAATGGATAAATTAGGATGAACACTGGATGTTGTATTTAAGTGATGAATCATGGGATTCTACTCCAGAGGCCAATACTACACTGTATACACTGTATGTTAGCTAACTTGATGATAAATTATTTAAAAAGAAAAAGAAGAAAGCAATAGAGCAGTCAGGTAGCAATTAGTGGAGGCTAACAGCTAGATGTGATTCCAATAGGGCAGTCCAGCCAGAAGCTTCACAGGGAGATAAGTGAAAGTGATAGTAAAACGAAACAAAATAAAACAAACAAGCCAAAGGGCCCTGCTAAACCATTGTCACCCTAGGGGCCTGGATAGGGGGTCAGGAACATTGTGCACGTGGCCAAAGATACAGTCTCTGGGGATTGACATTAGAGACTACACACTTCGTGGGGTAAAGGATTCACAGAACTAGACCATCTAAATCACTAAACAACTAAGCAAACAACACCCACATGTCCTGAGTGATCATATCCAGAGTGGCTAAAATAAATGATCTCAAATGTCTGGTTTTCAACAAATACTTAAGAGACATCAAAGACAGGGGAACATAACGGGGGGAAAGCAGATAGCAGAAACTGTCTTTGAGGGGACCTGGATGTTGGACTTACCAGATGGACTTCAAAAGTAGTTATTCTAAATTTGTTTAAAGAACTAAAGGAAACTTTGATGGAAGAATAGAGGGGAGTAGGATGACAATATCTTACCAATAGGGAATATCAATAAAGATAAATAAAGAACACAGTTGAAATTCTGGACCTGAAAAGTATGAAAAAAATGAAAAAATTCACTAGAGGCATTTAAAATGAGATTTGAGTTGACAGCACATTTAAAGGTAGATCAACAGAATTTATGAAATCTGAAGAGAGAGGAAAAACAAATGAAGAAAAGTGAGCTGAGCCTTGGAGAAATGGAGGATGCCATAAAGTGTACCAGTGGCATGTCTGCTAAGAGACAATGAGAAAACCTTGAAAGCAGAGAACAAAACTCCCCATCACCTGCAATAAGGTTAATAGTATATTTCTCATCAGAAACAATGGAGGCTGAGAATCTTATATACAGCAAAACTATCCTTCAAAAACAAAGGCAAAATAAAGACATCTCCAGATAAACAAAACTGAGAGAATTTGTTGCTATCAGCTCTACCTTATAAGAAATACTGAAGGATATTCTTCAGGCTGAATGCAAGTGGCACCAGACAGGAATTCAGATTTACACACAAAAAAATAGAGAGTACCAGGAAATGTACATTACAAGCAATTATAAAAGTATAGTTCCATATTTCTCATTTCTTCTCTTAACAGATTTTAAGAGGAATTGCATAAAGCAATATATATCATATAATGGTATTGCTGGCATATAACATATAGAAATGTAATGCATTTGACAATAATAACACAAAGGCACAAAAATGGAGAGGAGAGACTAAAGCTACATAAGGAGTAAAGTTTCTATATTTCATTAGAATTAAGTTAAGAGGCTTGGATGGTTTAAGATGTATATTTTAAACTCTAGATCAGCCACTAAGAAAATAATCCAATAAATGCAGTTAAAAATCATTAAAGAAATTGAAGTGTTCTACAAGAAAATATTCATGTAATTCACAAGAAAGCAGTTAGGAGGAATAGAGGAACAAAAAAATTGATGAGCCATAGAGAAAACAAAAAGTAAAATTGCAAATGTAAATCCAACTATATCAATAATAATATTAAATGTGAATGGATTAAACTATTCAGTCAAAATGTAGAGATTGTCAGACTAGATAAAAACACAGATGCAACCATATACTGTCTATAGGAGATATACTTTTGATTCATATATAAATTGTTTGAAGGGAAAAGATGGATAAAGATGCAACTATAAGAAAGCTGGTGTGGCTATATTAATATCAGACAAAATAGACTTTAAAACAAAAATATGTTGCTAGAGATAAAGAGGGACATTTTATAACAATAAAAGCTTCAATCCATCAAGAATATATTAGCAATTATAAACACATGTGCACTTAACAGAGCCCCAAAATATATGAAATAAAAACAGAAATAATTTAAAGGAGAAATAGACTATTCAACAAAAATAGTTGGAGATAATACCTCCTTTAAATCATGAATGGCACAATTAGGCAGAAGTACAAGGTATCTATGAAACACTTTGCTCGACAAAGGCAGAATACATATCTTTCTTAAGCACATGTGGAACATTCTCCACAGTCCATAATATGTTAGGCCATAAAATAAGCCTTGAGAAATTTATAAGGATTGAACTCATACAAGTACATTCTCTGACCACATGGAATGAGGAATCAATAAGAGAAGGAAATCTCAGGAATTCACAAGTATGTGGAAATTAAACAATACACTCCTAAATAATGGACCAAAGAAGAAATCAAAAGGGAAGTTAGAAGTTGTAGCCCTACCTCACTCCACACACAATAATTAGCTCAAAATGACCATAGACCTGATTACTAGAGCTAAAACTAGAACATTCTTATAAGAAAACAGTCATATATCTTTGTGATCTTGGGTGGGGCAAAGGCTCCTTAGATATGACATCAAAATCACAAGTGACAAAAGAAAAAAATGGATAAATTGAACTTTATAAAAATTAAAAGCTTTTATGCGTCAAAGGATATTTTTTGAATGAAATGATAAACCACAGAATTGGAGAAAATACTTGGAAATTATGTCCCTATTAAGGGAGTGATATTTAGAATATATAAGAACTATAATCCACTAATAAATAAATAGCCCAATTAAAAAAGAGGCAACGTGTCTGAATAGACATTTCTTCAAAGAAGATATACAAATGTTTAATAAGCACATGAAAAGATGCTCCACATCGTTAGCTATTCAGGAAATGTAAATCAAAAGCACAATGAGGTATGACTTTACACTTACCAGGATGGCTTTAGTCAAAAAGACAAATAATACTGAGTGTTGGTGAGAATGTAGAGAAGTTGGAATTCTCATAAATTGCTGGGGGCAAAATGGTGCAATCACTTTGGAAACAATTTGGGAATTTCTCAAAATTTTAAACGTAGAGTCACCAAATGGCCTAGTAATTTCACTTAGGTATATACCCAAGGCAACTGAAAATATGTCCACACGGAAACTTGTATGTGAGAGTTTTTAGGCGAGAAATGGAAATAATCCAAATGTCCATCAACTGATGAATGGATAAAGAAGATGTGCTTTATATATACAATGGAATACTACCTGGCAATGAGAAAGAATTAAATCCTCCCATTTGCAACAATGTGGATGGAACTGGAGGGTATTATGCTAAGTGAAATAAGTCAGTCAGAGAAAGACAGATATCATATGTTTTCACTCATATTTGAAACTTGAGAAACTTAACAGAAGACCATGGAGGGGAAGGGGAGGGGAAATATAGTTTCAAACAGAGAGGGAGACAACCCATAAGAGACTCTTAAATACAGGGTTGATGGCGGGAGGAGGGTTGATGGCAGGGGGAGAGGGGGAAAACGGGTGATGGGCATTGAAGAGGGCACTTGTTGGGCTGAGCACTGGGTGTTGTATGGAAGCGATGAATCACAGGAATCTACCCCCAAAATCAAGAGCACACTGTACACTGTATGGTAGCCACCTTGACAATAAATTATATTTTTTAAAAAAGTGATGGATAAACAAAATAGTATATCTGTGTAATAGAATATTCTTCAGCCATACATACCACAGCACAGATGAGCCTTGAAAACATTATGCTAAGGGGAGCCTGGGTGTCTCAGTCGGTTAAGCGGCCGACTTCGGCTCAGGTCATGATCTCATGGTCCGTCAATTCGAGCCCCGTGTCGGGCTCTGTGCTGACTGCTCAGAGCCTGGAGCCTGTTTCAGATTCTGTGTCTCCCTCTCTCTCTGACCCTCCCCCGTTCATGCTCTGTCTCTCTGTGTCTCAAAAATAAATAAACGTTAAAAAAATGAAAACATTATGCTAAGTGAAAGAAGCTAGTTGCAAAAGATTACATATTGTATCATTTCATTTATATGAATAGGTAAGTCTGTAGAGACAGAAAGTATATTAGTATTTGCCTAGGGTTGGATGTGGGAGTGGGGATGGGAAATGGAGAGTGACTGCTATTGGCTACAGGGCTTCTTTGGGGAGTGATGAAAATGTTCTGAGATTAGGTTGTGGTGATGGAAGCACATGGCTCTGTGAATATACTAAAAACCATTGATTGATACCCTTTAAGTGGACCAGTGGAATGGTATGAGAATTATATATCAACAAAACTGTTTAAAAATTCCATGGGGTTATTAATTTTAAGAACTAACTTAAGCTAGTGAGTTTCTAACTTTGGTGGATGGAAGAGAGCCTTTCTGCATTGAAGACGTTCTGGAATGAGGTCTATCCAGAAAGGAACTGCAAATATCAATGTACTGTGGCCATCTAGACCTTAAAGGACTGTGCTTTCTCCTCTCTCTCCATACACACATAGAGTCTGGTGCAGAGTAAAATCTACTTTCAATTCCTAAAAGAGGTATTTACTATGTTTGTCTCCTAGCAAAGAAGAGAGGAGCTGAGAAGCAATTCAAAGCATCCTTCATTTAAAATTCTACCACTCCTCATTGTACAAACATGAGGACCAATTCTTTGAAAAGCCACACACAGCACAGGGAAACAATGTTCCAGTGATCATGGGGCTCATCTTTGAAATCTTATCCACGGAACTTGAGAGTGCAGTTGAGAAAGCCTGGAAATTTTTAGATGGTGAAATCACTTATAGTAGCCTCTGGAGACTGTTGAAACAAATCAGGTGTGGTCCAGTTCCATAAATTTCCCACTGGTATTTGAGATGTGGCATGTGGAGAAAAGGGAACAAAAGCCCTTATACATCTGACAACTCTTTTGTTAGTACCAATCTGTTTCTGGAGAAGGAAGGTCAAGCTTCATGGTGACTTTCAGAAATTTGGAAAGCTGAGGAAGGGATTTGGGATAGACTTTTGAGGTCAGAGATATTTTAGACTCATGAACAGACAAGGTGGAAGGATCCCTGGAGACCCTCTAGTCCCAGGGCTGCAAATCCAAATGGCAGGCAGGTAACTTAAGTAGCTGATAAGGGCTTGTTGTAATATAACAAGGAACAGTTGGGACTACAGAGAAGTGGACATTGTATGTCTTGCCTAGAGGGGGCTGTAGTGGTCAGATTGGAAAAAAAAAAAAAAAAAAAGCTTGAGTCACGCCTGTTCTAGTCTGACTCCTGACATTTTATCTACAAGAAAGGTGATCAGAGGCCTTGAGAAGGAAATGACTTGTTTAAGTTCAGAGTACTGTACCTTCTGTTTATACTTTAGAGCTATGTTAAAAGATTTCCAGGATGACGGCATCTGGGTGCTTGAGCCAGTTAAGCGTCCAACTCTTGATTGTGGCTCAGGTCATGATCTCGCGGTTCGTGAGACTGAGCCCTGCGCCAGGCTCTGCACTAACAGAGCAGAGCCTGCTTGGGATTGTCTCTCTTCTTCCCTCTCTGCCCCTCCCCTGCTCATGCTCTCTTTCTCAAAATAAATAAATAAACTTAAAAAGGAAAAAGATTTCCAGGATGGGCCCCAGACTCCCTTGAAAATAAGCTCCTGTTCTGCCTTTGGCATTTGAAAGAGTTGGGACACCCTTAAAATCATGGGTTTTTTTCTAGGCTCTCTATTTTGTTCCATTGATCTATGTGCTTGTTTTTGTGTCAGGACTATACTGTTTTGATTACTACAGCTTTGTAGTGATCTTGAAATCTGGGATCATGTTACCTTTAGTTTTGTTCTTCTTTTTCAGGATTGCTTTTGCTAACGAGAGTCTTTTGTGGTTCCATACAAATTTTAGGATTTGTTCTAGTCCTGTGAAAAATGCTGTTGGTATTTTGATAGGGATTGCATTAAGTCTATAGATTGCTTTGGGTACTATGAACATACTAATCTATGACAAAGAAGGCAAGAATACATAATGGGAAAAAGACAGTTTTTAACAAATAGTGTTGGGAAAACTGGACATCTACATGCAATAGAATGAAAATGCACTACTGTCTTATATCATACACAAAAATAAAATCAAAATGGATAAAATACCTCAATGTGAGACCTAAACCATAAAATCCTAGAAGAAAACATAGGTAGTATTCTCTCTGACATCAGCTGTAGAAACATTTTTCTAGATATGTCTCTTTTGGCAAGGGAAACAAAAGCAAAATTAAACTATTGGGACTACACCAAAATAAAAAGCTTTTGCACAGTGAAGGAAACCATCAACAAAACAAAAAGCTTACCAAATGGGAGAAGATATGTGCAAATGGTATATCTGATAAGGTGTTAATATCTGAAACATATGAAGAACTTACACAGCTCAACACCAAAAAAACAAATCCAATTAAAAATGGGCAGAAGGCGTGAATAGACATTTTTTCAAAGAAGATATACAGGGGACCCAGACACATGAAAAGATGCTCAACATCACTAACCATCAGGGAAATGAAAATCCAAATGACAAAGGTATATCACCTCACAACAGTCAGAATGGCTAAAATAAAATAAAATAAAATAAAATAATAAAAAAAATAAGAAGTTTTGGTGAGGATGTGGAGAAAAAGGAACCATTGTTGGTGGGAATGTAAGCTGGTGCATCTACTGTGGAAAACAATATGGAAGATCCTCAAAAAATTTAAAAGAGAATTACCATATGATCCACTACTTGATATTTACCCAAAGAAAATGAAAACACAAATTCAAAAAGATACATGCACCCCTATGTTTATTGCAGAATTATTTACAGTAGCCAAGATACGGAAGCAATCTAGGGCACCTGGGTGGCTCAGTCAGTTGGGCATCTGACTTTGACTCAGGTCATGATCTTGTGGCTCGTGAGTTCAAGCTCTCCACTATTAGTGCAGAACCCGCTTTGGATCATCTGTCTCCCTCTCTCTCTGCATCCCCTGCTCGCTCTCTCTCTCTCTCTCTCTCTCAAAACTAAATAAAAATTGTTAAAAAATCTTAAAAAAAGATATGGAAGCATTCCAATTGTCCATCCATAAATGAATAGATAGATAAGATGTGGTACACACACACACACACACACACACACACACACACACACTGGAACATTACTCAGCTGTAAAAAAGAATGAAATCTTGCCATTTGCAACAACATGAATGGATCTAGAGGGTATAGTGCTAAGTGAAATAAGTCAGAGAAAGACAAATACCATATGATTTCACTCATATGTGAAATTTAGGAAAGAAAACAAATGAATAAAGAAAAAAAAGAGACAAACAGACTCAAATACAGAGAACAAACTGATGGTGGCCAGAGAGGAGGTGGGTGGGTGGATCAATGCAGTATGTGAAGGAGATTAAGAGTACACTTATTGTGATGAGTACTGAATAATATATAGAATTATTGAATCACTGTATTGTACACCTGAAACTAATATAACACTGCATGTTAATTATACTTGTTTTACAAATAAATAAATAAATAAAAATTCACAGAGTTGGGACTCTCAATGGTAGAATTTTTACGTGAAATATGTTCCTATGTTTTTCACTGTCTCTAGTTTCCTAAGAAGGAATTTGTATATATCTTTTTTTGAATCTAATGTTTTGAGCTTATGCCAGGGTCTGGAAGTGTGTTGTGTGCCCACAGGTGAGGGAGCATGGTTTCTCCAGGGAATCATGAAAGAAACTTTGGGGAGGAAGCCCCTTGTTTTGGCCCTGGAAAGTAGAAGACAGTAGTGAGAAGGCTAACTGGCTCAGGATTATCTAGAAAACTCAGTCCATTTCCTTGTAGGAACAGCATGTCAATATGTTTTTCTCTGCTGAACAATGTGTGGGAAACATCTTTGATTTTTTTTTTTTCGTAACTGTGCATATAATTTCTTAGCATTTTGCTTCCGGGAATTGATTAAAGTTTTTCTGTCTCTTTAGAATCATTAAATAGAAAAATGTCTGCTGGAGACAGATTGACAGTGTTTCTAGGGACTCACTAAGAGAATAGGAGTCTCCTTAACTGGTTAGGAAGTTTGTTCCGATCTGTGCTGAATAGACACGAATAGCTAATGTTTATTGAGTATTTATTATGTACCAGGTACTATATATGAATTATATCACTTTACCCTCATAGCAACAGTCTGAGATAGGTACTTTCATTATCCCCCTTTTCTGATATTAAAATTGAGGCACAGGAACATTGAATAATATACCCATGGTTACATAGTTACCGGTAATAGGGAAAAAATTGACTCCATGTGGTCTGACAGCAGAGTCTGAACCCATCAAAACTGTATTATGTCAAAATCAGAACATTTAAGTCCTTGTGGTGTCTAATCACAGCTTTCAGAATTAGAGATGTGTTCTCAGGTCCTCAAACCTTGTAGCTGGTGTGTTTTGGTCCCTTCAAAGAGTATGCGAGACCATTTGTATGACTGGGCTGATTGTATTTCTATCTAGCACTAAAGAGGATGTACTTCCATCACTAACAGCCTCCTTTAACCATCACTCCCCCAATACCCACTCAGAAGCAAGCATTTACATGAAGTTGTTTAAAAATGACAGCAGTATGTCCTGGGTGGGGGGAGGGGGTGGCTGCTTTCCTTGTGGACAGAATGACTGGTTAAAGATATAAGGGAGGAAGAGAAAGTTCAGGCTGTCAAGGCCTCCCCCACTCTGGCCTATAAAATAGAAAGGGAGTGTTTGGGACAATCTTCAGTTACAAATGAGGAACCTGAGAGACACAGATGAGAAAGAACTCCATGAAGTTCATTCAGTTCAGTCAACCATAGGCTAAATAGTGTGCTACATGCTTTATATATGTGATCTCAGTCAATCCTCATAATAACCTTGGTCAGCATACAGAACATTCCTGTTTCACCAATGAGGAAATGGAGGTTTCAGAAACAAATTAGGGGGTGGCATTTCACTCATATATTCCTAGTGTATTGGTACAGCATAATAGCCAGGGTCCTTCTGTTCGATTTGTACCTCTTTTATTTAGAAGAAAGGAAGTTAACTGCAGTACCAGCTTCCAAACCTCAGTGGTTTTTTACCAGTAAAAATGTATTCCTCACTTGCCCAGTGATCAGTGTAGAAGTCTCTGGTGAGCCGACAGTCTTCCTTGTACCCAAGGATATAGGCTTGGGCCTTGTAGTCTTCTGCTATGGACCCTCTGCATGGAGCCAGCAGAAACAGGAGGGAACACGGAGAACCTCAGGGAAGGCTTTCATGGGCCAGGACTCAAAGGAGCACATGATTTCTGCCATATTTTATTGGCAGGAACTCAGTCATGTAGTGTTCCCTTACTGCAGGGGAAGCTGGGAAATGTAGTCTGGTAGCTCAGGAAGAAAAGGAAATGAGTTTTAGTGAACATTTGGCAGTGTGCCACATTATCATGCTCTATTGGTTGTTATATATTTGAGTCTCACCTTAGATTAGGTCACAAAGTCAGCAAGTGATGGAGCCGGGAGTGGGACCCAGGTTTGTGTAACCCCAGATCTGGATTCTTTGCACGTTCTCTTACTCTCTTCCAATGGCCAGATCAAGTTCTGTGGCTCTGGATGCAGGGAGTGTTCCACGTGACCGTGTGGTGCCTGCCTTCCTAGGCCATATAGTTCTATGACTCTTGTGGATGCCCTCCCTGTACCTTGCCATGGACTATTTGGGGTGTGGATCTGAGAGTGGGTTGTTGGGAATTTTTGTGAGCAGACCCAGGGTCAGGCCTTTGAAGCTCCTGGCTTGTGTGGTGCTCAGTGGCTATGCTAGGAGTGATGGACAAACTGTGTCACTTTTTCCAGCCAGGCTCAGACTGTCATTAGCATTCAGTAAGGCTGTGAGTCTTGTACAAATCAGCGGTTTAAGGCTTAAAAAAACACAAACTACTGAATGCCTCTCTTGGTTGAAGCTCCTGTGAGTTGGAGCTAACAGTTTTCCATGCTGTTGAAAAGGAAAAGGGGAGCCATGGTATAGTGTTTTCATATTTGGGAGTTGTTTTTAGCAATGTGGCCAAATGTGAAGGTCTCATGGAATGTGGATATTCACTTTCTTTGGCAAAGGGCATTGGTTGCTCTGTTTTAGAGCTCCAGGTCTTGTTTATTCTGAGGCACAAGAAAGATCTATTGGCTTCATCCATGTGCTTCTTCCCTGGAAAAAAGGCTGGTTTGAATACCTTGTCACCCACTTCCTCACTGGCCCATGGCCCAAGTTGCAGAGTGACTGCAGGCCCTCTCTCCCTCCAGTCCTGTGGGGACTCTCAGAGGAGGGACACACAGATAAACAGCAAGGTCCAAACACTTCATCCCTTTATTCAGGGATTCAGGGTCACTTCATTTTCTCCTGCCATTTGGGAAGGTGATTCCATGCGTGGGGATTCCATGCATGCAGTCCTTCCCAAGATGAAGTCTTGGTGTACTGTGTCAGTTTTGACCGCAGTCACAGTGCCTACTGGTGTAACTGATTCTGCTGCCTCAGCCCTGAGCAGAAATAGGTATGGTAGTTAAAGAGTTCTTATGGGCACTGCTTGTTTTATGGTAATGAAGTGGGCACTAGGAGTTTTCCTAGTTCCAGGTGTCTGGGTGTTAGAAACAAATAACATCTGTTCTCATCAAATGGGAGAATGACAAAGTACAAATCATAAGTCACTCTCAATAAATCCTGGAAGCTGGGGTTTGAGATTTTGAGTGGAGCCTGCCTAGGTGTGTGCATAGAGTGTTGGCAGTATTCCCCTTTGGATAGAGAAAGTAGAACTAAAATTTCCCAAGCCTGGAGCTGACCCAGACAAATCTCTTCTTGCTTCATGGTGTCCCTGAGTTTTCATCCACCAGAATTGGAAGATGAAGTTGGGTTGGTCAGGATGCTGAATGATTAGGAAAAGAGGATATTACTGAGCCTAGCATCTGCCTGATCCAAGGAGAGAATTTATAACCAGTTGGCAGAGGTAAGAATTGATTTACCTGATAGGAATCAAGGTATTACATCATTGTTCCTTCTTTCCTTCCATCTATCCATCCATGCATGCATCCATTGATTTAGTCAACAGACAATGCCATATTCTATCTAGTTGCCCAGAAGGATACAAAGGGGAAGATGTAGTCCCTGCCTACAAGTTCATAGGCCAATATGGGGGTGAAGACATGGACAGAGGTAATACATACCCAACATGGCATGTGAGAAGTGCCATAAGAAAGAGACCAACAAGAATGTGTGAGAGAAGGTCAGCAGAGGGTGGACCCATTTCCAGCTGAGCAGATGTGCATAGGTTTGGGGAAGTGTTCACAAAGAAAGAGATATCTGAACTGATCACCGAAAGATGGGTTGGATTTTAACTGCAAAACGTTGGGGAAAGGAAGGAAGGAAGAAAGACCTGTGTGTATAAAGATGTGGAAGTTAGAAAAGAAAATGTAGATTTGTGAAATGCCTAATCAGTAGAAACATGCCACTCAGTGAATCAGAGGAAAGGCTTTCTGTCTCTTTGTTTTTCTCTCTTTCACCTCAGATTTCTGCATTTGGGTTTATATTAATCTTACAGATGATGAAGAAGTCTTCTTGCTTAATCTTTGAAATGGGGGCATGGGAAGCTGGAGCGGGTGTGGGGCTTCATCTTGCCTTCACCAGCATGGACTTTTCTCGCCTCTTTCACTTTGAGCACCTGCCAGGGGACATTAATTTTCCTTGTTATAGGTTGGCTTTGATGTTGATGCCTGGTCTTACTCCACTAGGATATAACTTCTGAAATGGAATTTGTGAGGACATTAGATTTTAAGCACCAATCTCAGCTTTTCCTACTTTAGGGGATTTCCCCTGTGCAACTGTGGGTGATCCGGCAAGGCTGAGTCTAGAGCTCCCATTCAAAGACTGCCTTGAGCTAAAGGGAGCTCCTTCCTAGATATGGTCTTAGATGTGGCTGCTGCTCATTCCCATCTCACAAAAACTGGGAATCCACAGTCTGCTCTTGCATCTCTCATTGATTTGGTGTGTAACTGATTCTTCAGATGCAAATCTGCTTGACTGACCATGTCAGTCTATATGACATAGTGACTTGGGCATTCATGGTGTTTCCAGCCAGTGTTCACCCCTCTGGAATATTGTTTCATCCAAATCTCAAGTTGCCCTCATCATCCTTGAGGGAGTGAGCCAATGAAGGTTGATACTCAAATATATGAGTAACTGATGTGGCATTTGGCAGTTTCTGGTCAGAGCAGATCATGGCTATAGTGCTAGAACAGGGTGCTGGAGAACCCCTGCTGTGCCAGACAGTAATTGTTTAGTTCCTGGGTTTGGGGAGGCATTGGAGTGCTGGGGGAGGGACCAGGATGGCAGGTGGTAGTCAGGCATCTGTCAAAGCAGTGGGGGACAGTGACTTTTTACAAAATGTAAGACTTTTACTATTCAATATTTTTAGCATTTTAATAACCAGTATGGTGTACACCTGCTAAATATCAATCCTTCACACATTATATTTTACCAACCTTGCCCTATTTCCAGCCCAAGGAAAAATGTCCCTGTTTTCTTCTGCTTGTCAATAAGGCAGATTTTATTGGGATATGAAGGGGTACAAGCTTGGGTCTTAGGGATGCTGGGCCCTGAACAAGTAGAATATCCCATTGTCTAGCATTAGTTTAAACCTGTTGTTCTGAAGTGTTTTGAGTATAGGACTCCTTTATGCTTTTAAAAATTATTGAGGATCCCAAAGAGCTTTTGCTCATGTGGGTTACATCTATCAATATCTACCACATTGGAAATTTAAACTGAGAACATTTCAAAATAATCACCTAATTTTTAAGTTAATAAATGTATTAGTTTATTTACAAATGACAACAATGAACACAATTACACATCAATATAAATGACACTTTTTAATGAAAAAGAACTATAATTTTCAAAACAAAAGCTACTTTTTTGGGAAGAGTGACACTGTTTTACATTTTAAGAAATCTCATGTCCGGAAAGAAAGCTAGATTCTCATATCTGCTTGTGCATTCAGGCTGTTGCAAGCTGTTGTTTTGGGTGAAGTGTATGAAAACCATTCTTTACATGGATATATAGATAGAAAGGGGAGGGGTATTTTAGTACCATTTCAGATATTTGTGGCTATTCTTCTGTGATACTGTACCCGAACTGGACAAGTGGTAGGTTTTCAGAGGCTAGTTGCAATGTGGAATCTGAAATCATATAAATAAAAAAAATTTTGTACTCTATTACATTAGAATCCACTGTACTTTTCTTGTACTTTTATGCTTGTATCTTTTACCCAAGACTGATTTTGTAACACTTCACACTGTTTGTTGGAAAAGATAGCTTCACTGATTAAGCAGATCTTCTAAATGTTGATATCTTTTATTCTACAGTAACACAAATTACTTTCATTAATATTACCATTGATATCATCAGAAGCCCATGAATGTTGGGAAGCTATCAAGCCCATGATGGTGGGTGCAACTTTTCCAAAACTGTAATTTTTGCTTAAGAGCTTGAATTTATCATTGGGAAAAATTCCTCGTTAGTTTCCTTGAATTGACTAACTCCCTTCTTTAATTATTAAAAGATTCCCAACTTTGAATAATCATTCAGTTCTGTCTATCTGTTAGTGTTCTTCCAAGTAAAAACAGCGTTCTATGAAAAAAGTGGCTAGTTCAGTTTGCAACTCAAACAATCATACAAGCACTTTTTCTGAAGAATACCATCATATTTTAGTCTGCAGTAGGGATGGTTTGTGTGTGTTTATGCTTATAGATATTGCTGAATAAATAGGAATAATTTACACTGTGGCTCATTGGTTTTGCTTGTTTGCACTCCAGGCTCCGCAGGAATCTCTAGGAGCAAACGGCCCTCTGAGTATTTCACCAAAGGCTTTCCTTTCTGTCCTTAAATGTTCCAATATGCTCTGCTGAGCTCTGCCCACCTCATTCACTGGTGAGAATGTGGCCAGTTGAAATGCCCTGAGAACAGGGACCAGAGTCTTTCGTGATGTTGACCATCGGCTTCCCATCCGTTAGTAATCTGATGTCTCTAAGGTTCCTGTTTACTTTGATTTACTTTTCTAAGACTGTAAAATACAAGCTGTCCCCTTGTGTTTGTATGGGCTTTTTTTTTTTTTTTCCTGGCACAGTATCATGTCAGTCCTTTAGTTTCCTATCCCCAACTGTTGGCAGGACAGTTTGCTTCCATTTTACTGCCTCTGGCTACTTGTCGGCCTTTTGGAACCAAGTCCCTGGAATTCAGGGACCCCCCCTTTTTTTTCCTGCTTCCTCTTTTGGCTCCTCTCTAAGTGTCCTCTTCTATCTGCTTGGCCACACTCTTCAAAGCTTAAACTGTCTGTAGCTAGCCAGCTCATGATGCGTTTCCTTTCTGAATTCTTGTGCCCTCACGAGAATTTGGTTCATCTCTGTTCATTGAGTGTGACTGTGTGCTCTCATTTTGTGGAGAGCTACTGACTTGCCCAAGACTGAAATTCACTTATCTAGATCCTCTGTTGGTGTTACGATCATATGCTCCTGCAGATTGGGTGATGCCTTTGTCTCTCCCTCCTGGGTCCAGTTAATGCCTGACACATTGTGAAGATTCAGCCACTGCTGACTGGTAGAGTGGAAATGGCCAGTTTGGCAACATTTTCCTGGCCATATATGTGGTCAAGGCATTGGAGATGTCTTGATGTGCTCCATTCCCAAGGTCTGCCTTTGAACGAGTGACATCTCATAGGACCTCTGGTCTTTTGATATTCTGTCTTTGGGGAATGAGATGTAAGTGTGTCCTTTGCTAGTACCACGTGGAAAAGAATTTAGTAGCTACAGTCGTTCTTATTTATTGATTAAACTCAGCTTTCATGTACTTTACAGCTAGAAACAGAGCTAGCAAACTTTTTACCCTCTGGATTTTATTTTCACCATGGATTCTGATATTATGCATTTATTCATTCATTCAAAATATGCTAAACACGCTATAAAACTATATATGGGGTCAGTCTATATGACATAATGACTTGGGCATCATGGTGTTTCCAGCCAGTGTTCACCCCTCTGGAATATTGTTTCATCCAAATCTCAAGTTGCCCTCATCATCCTTGAGGGAGTGAGCCAATGAAGGTTGATACTCAAATATATGAGTAACTGATGTGGCATTTGGCAGTTTCTGGTCAGAGCAGATCATGGCTATAGTGCTAGGACAGGGTGCTGGAGAACCCCTGCTGTGCCAGACAGTAATTGTTTAGTTCCTGGGTCTGGGGGGGCATTGGAGTGCTGGGGGAGGGACCAGGATGGCAGGTGGTAGTGAGGCATCTGTCAAGCGGTGGGGGACAGTGACTTTTTACAAAATGGTAAGACTTTCACTATTCAATATTTTTAGCATTTTAATAACCAGAATGGTGTATGTCTGCTAAACCTGCTAACCCTGAAGCATATTATTTGTTTTATATATGCTATATAAAACATGCTATATTCCAGGCACTGTGTGAGATCCTCTGGAGGATACAGAGGCATTACCTGATGGTCATGGTCTACTGGGGTAATGAGATGTGCACACAGAGAATGAGCATCCAGGAGGAACAGGTGCCAGGAGAGAGAACCCAAGAGATTATCCTCAAAGAATTGAAGAACAGGGGTGGAATTGGCTTTATCTTTCATAAAGGAAATGAGCAGGAGACCAATATCTCGAGTCTAGATCTGTGATATTTGGAAAAATCCCTTCACATAGTGACAAATTGAATGCAACTTCTCAGTAAAGAGCTGGAAAGTACCAGTCTCTGCTGGTCCTCACAGCTTCTGCAGAAGAGTACATGAACATCCTTCCTGAGGTGTGTGGACAGGACTTGGAGAGGGGCCAGTGCCTTTCAGTTGGGATAGACAATAAACATGGGGGATAAGATGGCACAGGGGTATCTTGGACTCTTCCTCCCATTGGCCCATGGTGGTTACATCTTCAGGGATGTGTGTGGCAGTGTGTATGACTAGGGTACTGTGAGTGAGAGATAAGGCTGATAGGGGGTCTGTTCCTCATTCAGTCTCAAGGGTGGTCTTTTAAAAAGTGCAGTCAAAAAATAAATAAATAAAAGTACAGTAGGGGCGCCTGGGTGGCGCAGTCGGTTAAGTGTCCGACTTCAGCCAGGTCACGATCTCGCGGTCCGTGAGTTCGAGCCCCGCGTCAGGCTCTGGGCTGATGTCTCAGAGCCTGGAGCCTGTTTCCGATTCTGTGTCTCCCTCTCTCTCTGCCCCTCCCCCATTCATGCTCTGTCTCTCTCTGTCCCAAAAATAAAATAAAAAACGTTGAAAAAAAAAATTAAAAAAAAAAAAAGTACAGTAATATGAGAGCACTCTTCTTAAAGCCCTGTAATGGTTATTCATCATATAAAAACTAAATCCGGAGTGCCTGGGTGGCTCGGTCGGTTGAACGTCTAACTCTTGATTTCAGCTCAGGTCGTGATCCCAAGGTCATGGGATTGAGCTCCACACTGGGCTCTGTGCTGAGTGTGGAGCCTGCTTGGGATTCTCTCTCTCCCTTTGCCCCTACCCCACTTGCACATGCACACATTTCCTCTCTCTCCTAAAAAAAAAAAAAAAAAAAAAAAAAAAAAAAAAAAAAAAAAGAAGAAATTCCACCTCCTTGAATGGGTCTTGCAAGACTGTTTTTGTGAGTTTCTGCTACCTTATGCTGTAGTAACACCTCCAGTGCTTTCAAAGGTGTATTTCTTGTTCACAGTGGATATCAGGCTTTCTTCACATGACTTCTTCATTCCGGGATCTGGGCTAAGGGAGCAGCAATGGCTGAGTATTTTAATGGCTCTTAACTCGTTCCCTCAAAGAATATCACTTTTGCTCATGTTCTACTGGCCGAAGCCATGAGATCACCTCTCACTGTGGGGCTGGACACATCATCCCCATTGGGTAGTACTTCAAGTCCCAGGGCAATGGATAGACCTGTGTCACTCTCTCACAGGAGGATAGCGAATACTTGAGAACCGTAACGCATCTTCCTGGAGGCCCTTTGCCCTCTGGCCTGCCGTCCATTCCCGGCACTCTCTCAGTTCTCTCTTTGCTGTTGGCCCACAGCCTGTGCTGCTTCTGAGACACCCCAGCTATGCTCCTGCCTCGGTGCCCCTGCCCAGAAGGGCTGCTCTCTGCATGGCTTCCCGTCACTTCATACAGCCCTGTGCTTAGATCTCACTTCCCAGAGAGGCTTGCTTTGACAACTGTTCTCTTTCCCATTGCCTCTGCTTTGTTTTCCTTTGTACACATATAGCCACTGGAGATTCCTTGATATATCTGCTTATTGGTCATTTTTCTCCTCCCCTATATTTTGGAACTATCGTGGGGCAGGGGCTTGGCCCTCTTCCTTGGCATCTCGTGTACCTGGATGCCTGACACTTGATGGGCTTTTAGCAAATACATGTTGGATGAGTCTTTGGTCACCTGTAGGACAATCAGGTCAGTCCCAAAGCAGAGAGGCTCCCAGCAGAGGGGGGTAGCAGCCTCTTTGGGAATAAGCACAAGCCTCTAACCAGCCTAGATGCTTCTGTCCTGCTGAGCATGAAACAGACACGTGCATTCTTTTTAGGCCCCTAAATGAAGTCTTTCCCCTTCATCTGCAAGCCTGGCTAGGAAGGGTGGTGGAGCCAGGTGTTAGGAAGCACCAGTCGGCAGCCCCTGTTGAATTACCAAGTTGCTGCACCCTTCCACAGCCCTGCTGTGGGCAACCACGACCTTCCGCAGCCCTGCTGTGGGCGACGGCGACAGATGACCTGGGCTTGTGGTTGGGTTGAGAATGAACAGGGAGGGGACAGCTGGGTGGGTGGGAGGTCAGCTGGAGTCTCAGCTGCCTCTTTCTGCTTGGATCAGTGTTCAGACCCAAAGTAGCCAGGAGGTCGGCCATGAATTCCAGGTGGGCGAGAAAAGCAGAAAAACCTGGCAGGCATCCCTGGAAGGCAGGAATTACACATGACCAGGACCTGGCTCTGTTTAGGGCCCATTTGTGGCTGCACGAAAAATGAATTTGTCACATGAGTCAGAGCCAGCGGGACTCAGCGAGTCTGTGAATCCAGGTAACAGCCAGAAAGCCAGGCTTGCCTGGGTCCTGCCTCTTGCCCTGGCCTCTCTCTTTGCCCTGTGCCAAGTCAACCCCACACCAGTATACACTGTGTCCGCCCACCCCTGCCCCAGCTCTCCTCCATTCCTCAGACCTTGGAGTACTTCTGTCCTGATTTCTGAGCAACTTAGGAAGATGACTTTAGAGTTGCCACAGCTGGGGCTCAGCAGGCCCGCTCCTCTCTGGACACCAGCAGATAGACAAAACCCACCTAGCACGTACATTTTTCTTGTCAGTACAAGACAAGACATACTGTCTCCCTCTCTCCCAAGGGTGAGGGAATGGCAGAGCAGGATTCAGGGTGGCACCATGAAGGAGGACACAATCCGTAGTGTCCTTTCACTAGAATATCCTCAGGCTGGAGGAGGATAAAGTTCATAGACGCCCCGTGCAATTGCCAGGGTAGCGTGGAAATAACCCATGATCCTGTGGCTATTAGACCTGTTCTTGGAGATGTTATCAGCAGGTAGGAGTCACTCACCCTCTGTTTTCATTCCTGATAAGCCCAGGAATGAGTTAGGTCCCCATTCGGCCAGGAGGAGAGACAGTCCTAATGTGGGGTGATGATAGGTGGGGGCAGGGCCGATGGTCACTGGAACATATTGTGTGGCCATGTAGGCCATCTTGACAAGTCTCTTTTTGGGTTGGTTGGGTGTTCTGCTTGAGCAGTGGCCATCCTATTCCAGTATCAAGTAGTTTGCATATTATTCCTGTGTGGAGGTCTCATTAATCTATAACCTCCAGTGGCTGAACTGCCTGGCCATGGAACTGGGAGCATTTGAACTTGAAAAATGAGTAAGAGTTAAGTAGCAGCAAGGTGAAGGGAGGGATTCCAAGTTAAGGGAACAGCCAGAGACATGAGAAAGCCTGGAAGATTCAGGGGTTCTCATCTTGGGGATCATTTTATGAAAGCCTTTGGAAAGGAGAACCTGGAGGAAGGCCTCAAGGTGGAGAAAGAACAGGATGGCACCTTTCTCAGTCAGTCTTTAGGATCAATTAACAGATGACATTTGCCCTGGGCCTGCCAGGTGTTTTCACAAAGGGGTTTGCATCTTGGGAACAGACTAGAAAACCTAGACCCCAACACAGAATGAGACACACTGAAGGTCACACAGTGAGTTAGTGGTTAATCTGATTGTTGAATAGAGGCCTCAGTTTCCCAGAGATATCTCTTATCTATCCAAACGTCTGTCTACCTATCTGTCTATCCATCCATCCATCCATCCATCCATCCATCCATCCATCCATCTCTGTATCTCTCAATCATCTTCTCTCTCCTTGTCTCTCTAGTCCACTTAATTTCCCTTTCACTTTCTTGTCCAAAGTTGAGTGATACAGAACTTTTCATCATTCAAATTCCCTCCATTCTGACCTTTCTTTCATTACCGTAGGAAATCTGTTGTGCTGAGGTTTGGGGAGCGTCTTTTGTTGAGTCCGTGGGTCTCAGGAAGCCCTTGTCCAGGTACACTTCCTGAACCACAGCTCAGCTGTGGGCTGCGTGCAGACCCAGTGTGTTAAAACTGCCTCCTGACAACCCCCCTCTCCCAGTGCTCCTGGGACTCTCTCCTAACTGAAACAGGCTAAAATGTGGAAATTTGTTCTTGAGCGTTGCAGGGCTCAGCACACTGATGTATGAAATTGTCTGTTGGCATGGCCTCAGAGCACAATGGAATGGGCTTAATCATTTCTTTAGAAAGGGACAGATTATCGATTAGTCCTAATCACACATGCTCTTTCCCTGCCTTTCCCCACATATGGGGTACCAGAACTTAGGCCCGTAGGGTACTTTGACAGTGGCCCAGGGGCTGTGGGCCTGATGGGAAGGGGTGAGGACAGAGACCCCCACCTCAACCCTTATGTCCACCAGAGCAGCTCTGTTCTATCAGTTTAAGACATTGGGATTCACATAGGAATTTTTTTTTTAATTTTTAATTTTTTTTTAAATTTACATCCAAATTAGTTAGCATATAGTGCAACAATGATTTCAGGAGTAGATTCCTTAGTGCCCCTTAGCAACTTAGCCCATTCCCCTTCCCACACCCCCTCCAGTAACCCTCTGTTTGTTCTCCATTTTTAAGAGTCTCTTATGTTTTGTCCCCCTCTTATTTCTGTTTCCCTTCAAATAGGAATTTATTTGGATACACAGGACCCACTAACACAAGTTTGGAAATCATTGTTTGGAATGAGCAAGCCATACAGCCAGGCCAAGTAGCCTGCTGTCTGTTGCCTCCAAGCCCTGCTTAAGCCTAGAGAGATGGTGGCAGCTGGGCCTCAACTCAGCCCTCACTAGTGCCAGCTGCGGGCTGACCAGGGAGTCCAGCAGGCTCCTGAGAGGTGGCCCCATGCCATGGCACCAGAGCAGGATGCTTCCTCTGTCGTCACCACCACTTGGCCAAACAAATGCCCAGACCCACGTTTTCCCCACACTGGGATTATCTGTCCTTAGCCAGTTCCTAGCCACCTTACATGTCTGCTGGGATGCTGGTGGCCGGGAAACTTGAGCTGCCCCCTCCTGTCTGGGTACAGCTCCGGAGGTGACCTGGCCCCTCCCCAGCTGTCCACCAGTGCTGGCCTCACCTCCTTCCTTCCTGAAGCCGAGGGCAGAGAGAGGCCACCCATCTCTTTTGGATCTCCAGGGAGTCAGTTGGTCCAAGCCTCAAGTTCTTAGCTGTTGGCAGAGCCCTTTCAATTTCTAAGCAGACACTAAGCATCAGAAGTCCAATTTTAGGAAATGGCTGGTGAGGAAAGGATGGTTGGGATTGTGCCTTTCTCTTTTCTCCCCATCACTGCCTTCACTTCTGCAGCAGGAGTCCCAGAGGAAGGTGGCAGCTGGGAAGGACACCACGCTGCCCGTTTGTGCTGCACCTGGGAGGCCCTGATCTCCTGTGACATGCAGCCCTGACTCACCCTCACCTCCTGGCTCCAGGACCCGGGGTCTCTTCCTGAGATGCCTTGTTGCTTTTTCTATGTCTTCTGTCTTTAAAAGCCAAGCAATAAATCCATCTGGCAAAGGAAAGGATGAAAGGGAAACCTCTTCTTAATTGGCTCAAGGCCATTGCACACATTACCAGGTGTACTCAAGCTGCAATTTACTTTTTAATTAAAGTTCCTTCTATCTACAAGAGAGCTGAATGTTGGGCCAGTGTGCTCTCACTTGAAAAGGGTGTTTGGGGGAGCAGTGACAAGGAGAAAGCGAGGAGATCATTTGGCTGGTGGACTTTGATTTTTTCCCTTCTTGTTCTTTTTGGTTCCTCCTTATGGGTGTCTGTCTTTTCCTAACCAGTGACTGGAAGGAGGGTCTGTCCTGGATCCTTGTCCAAACCCGATGATTGCTGGGATTTGTTTGCCTCACACCTTCCCCGGGCCCTGAGTCTGTGGCCCCAGGGACATTGTCAGCTGCCACAGCATTTGAGCATATTCTGGGGTTCTTCTCAGAGTCGCCTCTAGGTCTGGCTGTGGCCTGTGCACCTGTGGTCTCTTCTTTGCTCGAAGTCAATGCTGGAAAGAAAACCACTCCTTCAGGCAGCCTCATAGGCATTCACAGCACCTTCTCTTTAGGGAAGGTGGGAAGAGCCATGGGGAAGGTCACATCTCGAGGTACAGGTCTTGCTTGCTTCTTCTCTCAAACTGCCATAGTCTTTCCTCTCGTCATATAGGGTGGTTTCCTGCTTCTTGGAAGCCTTGGTCACACCATCCTCACCCAGGCCCTGTCTTCTTGCTTCTGTCGAAGCACTTCCCAAACCAAGAATCTTCCTGACAAACACACTCTCTCCCTCAGGTAGGCTGCTGAGAACTTGTCTGCCTCCCCATTCCACTAAGATTGAAGGATCCGTCTTTCCTAGGGTCTGTCTCTGAATCATCTAGCTCTGCTGGCTTCTGGGTGTGGAGCCCAGGATTTTGTGGGCTCACTTAGGCCCCCTAGATTGGAGGGGAGAGAGTGGGCATGGACCTCTCGCTATTGACACTGTCTCTAATGAAACAGAACCCGAAGGGGCAGCATGTTTGCACTTTGGGAGTGTGTGAATGGCTTCCTTTTCTGTCATTCAGTGATCACACAAATCCCAATATTCTAGGCAGTTTCCAGAGAGTGGGCAGGGGAGGTTCAGACGGGGCTGACCCAGGAGCAGGGCTGGGTGAGCAGGGCTGCCCCTGCTGGAGACAGGCTCCATTCTGTGGCCTAGGACAATGCGTGAATCAGTAATTCCCACAGTGCTCTTCACAAGGGCCTGAAAGTGAGGATGATAATCAGAATGATGGCTAACATTACTGAGCCCTTGGTATGGGCGGGCACTTGCTGAGTGCAGCTCAGACATTCTTCCATTCAATTCCCACCACCAGCTGTGAAGTAAGTATCATTATCCCCATTTAAAAGAATAATTTTTTTTTAACATTTATTTATTTTTGAGAGACAGAGAGAGGCAGAGCATGGGCAGGGGATGGGGAAAGAGAGAGAGAGATACAAGGTCGGAAGCAGGCTCCAGGCTCCGAGCTGTTTGTTAGCACAGAGCCTGACGCAGAGCTCGAACTCACGAACTGCAAGATCATGACCTGAGCTGAAGTCGGACGCTCAACCCTGAGCCACCCAGGCGCCCCTCATTATCCCCATTTTAGATGAAGAAATGGATTTCCGGTCGCACAGCCAGTCAGCGCTGTGGATATGTGGTTTACCTCCAGGTGACAGTCGGACAGTCTGAAGGTCAGCAAAGATAGACAATGGCTGAGGTTTGAGTTTTGGTCTCTCTGTCTATAGAAGGCCCACTCTAATATCCAGCCCCCGGTAGTCCTGGGCCAGGGGCTTTCCTGGAATGAGCAGTGAAGGCCTGCCCTCAGCCAGCGGCCCCACGTGGTTCCACCTCTGGAACTAATGGTGTGCATTCACACTGGGAAAGCTGGGGCTTGGGCCATGGCCAAAGGAGAGAAATTTGCTCTGTGCAAAAGCAAAAGTGGAAAAAAAAAAGCTTTTTAAATGATAGTTTGGGTTTCAGCTACAGAACACATTCTTATCACATTCTTATTCTCAGATACTATGATGGGCTCCACACCCAGAGGCCTGACCTCATTAGTTCCCTGTGCTAAGGCCCAGACCTCAGCTTGAGCTTCAGAGTTGGGCGGGCCTGTGCTTGAATCATAGCTCCACCTCCTTCCGGCTGTGTTCACTAGGCAAACTATTTAACCACTTGGAGCTTTGATTTCTTAATCTGTAAAATGGGATCATAATCTCCTCCTGTGATCATTGTGAGACCTGATGAAGGTCACATATATAGAGTGCCTGGTATGCCATGGCACATTTGCCTGCATGAAGTGCAGAACATTTCAACAAATGTTAATAGCCGCCCCCTTCAACCACTCCCCCTGCCGTCCCCACCGCAATCCCACTTTCCTCTCTTTTCAACAACATCTTGTGGTTGATCTCCTTGGGGGGAAGTTAATTGGAATGATATTATGTTCTGTCATTTAGATTTTTTCCCTTAATTATTCTGAACTCAGGTCATGATGCCAGGATGAGCCTCCACACGGAAGCCCAGCCTGGTCAGTAGGGATGAGGGACCTGACCAAAGACCCCTTCCCAGAATCAGGGCCCTGGAACCTAATCAGTTGCAATGACACCAGGAGAAGCCCGCTGGCCATAGAGACACAGCATGTACTATCTCCTGGCCAAGCTTTAATACATGCCTTCTGGGAAAAAAATGGCAAGTAGATAGCCAGGTGATTCAACAGAAGAGCTTGAAACCCTGGCTCTGTCTTTCTGAGTGACCCTGGGTTAGTTGCTGCACCTCTCTGAACCAGTTTCTTCTTCTGTGAAGCAGGGTTCAGATCACCCCCTCCTACTGTTGTCATGACAGTCACATTGTAAGTTTTCAAAGATGGTTATTATCTTCAGTATTTATCTTTTGAATATAACTGAAGTATTATCTTCAGTTATTATCTTCAGTATTTGAGCCCGGTATCACTTTTTCTTCTCAAAGGGGTGACCGCAGTGATAATTTGTTTTCCCTAGAGTAGTTGACGGCTTATGAATGGAGTCCCTTGCTTAGCTGAGTGACTCATCTTTCCTTCCTTCCCTGTCTTCTCCTCTGCCTTGTGCTTCTCTTTCCTCCCTTCCATTGTTTCATAGCATCTGCTGTTTGTCAGACGTGCTGTGCTGGATGTCAGGGAGAACGTGAGGCTGGACGAAGCACTTTACAGCCTTGAGGAACTCATGTCCTCGTGTAGAAGATAATAGGACATGAGTTCCAGGGCAGGAGAACTGGAGTCAATTTTTGCCTAAAAGGAACTTTGAGGTCATCCTATCCACATGAGGAAATGGAGGCTCTGGAGGGAGAATGGTGTGGACCCAGGGTCTGCCAGCTCATATTTAGCCTCTTCACCTAGCCCTGTGTAGGTTGGAGAGGTAAGAAGGGAGGGTCTTGCCTTAGATGATGAGGAAAAACTTTAGTGGAGCAAACCCTTGAGTTGGGCCTTGAAGATTGTTTAGAATTCTGGAAGGCAAAGGTGTGGGGTAGGCAGTGTTTGCCAGGAAGAAGGAATGGCTTGAGCAAAGGTGTGGCAGCTAAAAAGCAGACGCTGATCAAGCGATGGCAAGTGGTTCTGGAGTGAGGAAGAGACACCTTGGTGAGGGGTGGGAGTCCCCCCACTGCCCCTGCAGAGACCATGAGGGACCACCTAGTGCTTCACAGATGTGGTGAATTGGTTCCCACCCTCCAGTGCCCTGCCAGGAGTTAATTGTATTCATGGTAATGAGCTTAGACCCTGGACACCAGGCCGGCTTAAATAAACCTCTCTTAGATGTTGAATTTATGATGTGTTATGAGCAGTAACTTGACTGGGCACATGCTAGATAGATGAACCCAAATACTTAAAGAAACCTGGTCCCAAGAATGCCGGAGGAAAACCCCTCATGATAAATCATGGCTATTAATTTGCATGCTTTGGGTCTGCTAGGCTGGAGCAAACAATTCTTTAGTATCCCAGGAGTGTTGAGCAGCAAGCCTTTATGAACACTCAGAGTAATTTATACTAATGCTTCTGCTTGTCCTTGGTTTTCTAACATGACTCCTTCACTGGGGGAGATATTGGATTGGCTCCATCTGTTTAGTGTGGCTCTTCCAGTCGTCCTGCAGAAGGGATTCCCTTTTGTCATCAGCTCCTGCCTGTACTCAGGGTGTCTGGCTTCCTTTTAGCCATCTTGGGAAGTGATGGGTGCTGGTAGGTGGACTTTTCCCAATGTGAAACAGACTTTAGATTACCTTGGTGAGGTTTATTTCCTCATGAGATATCCTGGCAGCCATGGTGCTGTGGGTTCCTTTAAGTGGATGAAGGGCCAAGCCAGAAGGTAGGTCTGATGCTTCCTCCTAGAGGAGTTCATATCATGCAGCAGGGTTAGAGTTTAGAGATGTGGTTAGGAATTGAGGGAGGACCATGTATCTTGATCCTTTCAAAGCAATGCATGATTGTACAAAAGTTCAGGGGTGTCTATCCAAATCAGGTTGTTAAGTCCAGACCAAAGGGAAGGCTCACTCTCTGTGTGCCTAGCCTTCAGGCTCCCTGTACTCTCCCAGCTGGAGGAAGCAGATATGAACAGCTTGCTCATCTCGGCAGGGCCAGAGGTTCATTTGTAGGCTTCCGAAGCCATTTGCCTTCTCTGGCCCTTCTGTAAAATGAGGGTCCAGTTTTGTTTTTGCTTTTGTTTTTAGTCTGACGTAGCTGGCAATTGTCCTATCTGGAGACCATTTTCCCAGATGATGCCACAGACAACCATTGGGAAAGGTGGCCTCCCTGTCACTGGAGCTGATAGAACTTGTCATGTGATGGATACGTGATCTCTCTTTCTCTCTCATGGGGGGTGGGGAGCCATACCCACAGTAATGGATCTGTTAGATGCTTATCTGCTATTGAAAGACCTTCTGATGTCACGTGGTGGGCTCAGACTGACGAGTTGAGTTGGAATACCAAATCCACCTGGGAGATTTGGGGAGCCAGCCTATTTCCCTGAGGTCTTTTTTCTAAAATGAGAATCTTGATAGAACAAGCCGACCTTTAATATTGTCATGAGCACCAAATGAAATGGTGTACAGAGAGTCCCAGGGTGGCACCTCAAACACAGTGGGGTCGATGCACCAGCCTCCTGGAGCATAAAGGATCAAGGTGAGCTTCATGAAGTCGGTCTTCCAAATGAGTTTACTGAGACAATGAGGAAGATACATGATAGAAAATAGGACATCCCCTTCAGTCACACAAAGCCCTTGGTGGAGAGAAAATCTGTCCTCACGCCATCTCACATTTTCCCCTTGGAGACAAAAGATGTGTTCTCCATCAGCCTTTTGCTGACCCAGCAGAGCATGTCTTCCCAGGCAGGTGAGGTTTCTGGGGAAATGGCAGACCAAATAACATCCCTACCTCCGTCTTGCCTTTTCCCCTTTGCTGAGCTTCAGATTCTGCATCTGTAAACAGGATAATAGAACCCAATCTGGCCCGGTGGTTGTGAAACTGTAATAATACCATCTCTGGGGGCGCCTGGGTGGCTCAGTCGGTTAAACGTCCGACTTCACCCGGGTCACGATCTCACGGTCCGTGAGTTCGAGCCTTACATCAGGCTCTGGGCTGATGGCTCAGAGCCTGGAGCCTGCTTCCGATTCTGTGTCTCCCTCTTTCCCTGCCCTTCCCCCGTCTATGCTCTCTCTCTGTCTCAAAAATAAATAAATGTTAAAAAAAAAATTAAAAAAAAAATACCATCTCTGAAAGGCACCTGGGTGGCTCAGTTCATTGAGCGTCCGACTCTTGGTTTTGGCTCAGGTCCTGATCTCATTGTTCATGGGATCAAGCCCCATGTCGGGCTCTGTGCCAAGAGTGTGGAGCCTGCCTGGGATTCTCTCTCTGCCTCTCTGCTGCTGTCTCTCAAAATTAATTAATTAATTAATTAAAAAATAATAATATCATCTATGAGTAAGTTGTTGGTTCTCAGTAGTGCTTGCTTAATTGTGACTCTTCATCTTGGCCTAACCAATACTTGAGGTGGACACACCTATTTTGGCATAAGGCTGAAACCCCTTTAACTCAGTCCTGTCAGTCTTCCCATATGCTCCAGGACGCTGTGGGATAGGGAGATTTTTCTTCAGTACCTAAAGCTGTGTGTAGGGAATTTCCAGGACACAGATGTGAGGTATGAGCCTCCGCTCACAGCATCGACCTTGTCAAAGCTTCCCACCATAAAGGACATGAAGTGCCCTGTGGGGGGCGCTGTGGCTCAGGAAGGGCAGGGTTTTGGAGCTGGGACTATCTGAATCAGATCCACTTTAATTAGTGTCCCTCATACTCAGGTTTGTCACCTTTAGAATGGGCTAATAAAAAGACCCACTTCATGGGGCAATCGTGAGGGTTCAAGAAAATGAGAATTCAGTAGGGTTTTGCATAGAGTTGGTGTTCAATAAATGGTATCATCTGCTCCTCTTTGTCATATGTACAAATATAAGGGGCTGTTTTAAGAATTCTTCTTGGGTCACCTGGATGGCTCAGTCAGTTGAGTGCCCAACTCTTGATTTCGGCTCAGGCCATGATCTCAGGGTCCTTGGATCGAGCCCCACATTGGGCTCCATACTGGGTGTGGAGTCTGCTTAAGACTCTCTCTCTCTCCCTTTGCCCCCCTCCTACACTAACATTTTCTCTCAAAAAAAAAAATTCTCAATATTTTTGGTTACTGGCCTTGGCAATTCAAAATGGCAACCTGTGTCCCAGTTGGTGTTGTTGTTGTAACTGCATTTTCCTTCTTTCCCATCAGTGGAAACTGGTGCAAGCTTCCACACCCCTGACAGCTGGCAGGGAGGTAAGGTCACACGAGGGCCATCTGTTTCTTGTCCTCCTGCAGAAGGGCACTGGCCGAGCATGTTTAACATTCAGGGCTCCTCTGATCCTGTACCCACGTTCAGACCTCATATCCTGATGCCATCAGTGGAGGATGGGGCAGGAAAGCCGAATGCAGAATGGCTTTGTCACACATGTGCAGCCCTTGCCAGGTTTCACAGGTAAGACTGGGGAGGAGCCTGAACCTGTCTCATGGCCAAGCTCACATCCCTCACTTAGCAACTTTGGACAAGCCGCCTAACCTCTTTGTGCCTTAGTGTACTCATTTTTAAAACAGAAGCAACAATAGTAACTCCCTCATATGGTTTTTATGAAGACAGAGTTATGTAAGCAAAGTGCTTCATCTGGTGCCCGGCACATGGTCAATAGTCAATAAATGTTAGCTATCTTATTATTTTACTTGTATCCTCTCTATGACCCCTATCCACCTCCCAAGGGGCAAGCAGGCCCCTACGTGTACTCCTTTTCTAGACAAGATAAGTAAATTGAGCTGAGATACTACATGGTCAGGGACCCCACAGGAAGGAGTGACTGAGCCTACATCTCTGCAAGACACGGCATGGCAGAAGCGTTGACACCACCACTCGGTAGTGTCCAAATGCTACACCACAGGCATGCATGCATGGGAAAACACAGATTCCTGGGCCCTATCTCAGACTTGCTGAATCAGAGTCTCCAGAGGCAGAGCCTGGAAATCTCTTTGTCAAGTGCCTCCCAAAGAATTCCCAGTTGGTGTGGGGTCTCAGCCTCCATCACTGGACACACAGCACAGTGTCATCCTGGAGCAGGGGAACAGGGCAGGGACCCCAGATGCGACAAACACCCTCATAGCCTGGCAGCCCAGGCAGATAGTGCCGTCTGCGGGTTAAGGAGGAGTGTGTGGAGATGCAGGTGAAGAAAGGGGTCTCTTTAACACACACCATTTTTTTTTCCAGGTCATTGGATTTCTTTCTAGATTAAATAACCTCATTAGGTATTATGGGCTTTGCGGAGGAAGTCTATTTGAACTGAATTGAGTCACTCTTTGTCAAGATATTATGTTTGGCCTGGACACAGCTAATTGATAAGAGGTCACCAAAGCCAATGAGGCCCATTGCAAAGGGGCCCCTGGGGACTCAGCTCATCTAAAACTGCACAGTACCCCACCCTCCACAGTGCATTTCCACTGTCTGGGGAAAGGCACCTCTCAGCAGAGGGGCACATCATTCACCTAGCCTTCCTCTGACTTTGATCGCCCCTAGTCATTGAGAGGACTGAAACCTTGGTGGGGGATGGCTTCTGGACACACAGGAGCCCAGACTCAGAGGCTGGCACTAACTGAAGAGCTAGTTTCTGGATAGCTGGATAGCCGCGTTTCCCAGCATGCCGAGGAAATGCATTGCAGACTTGTTGGTTTCCTTCTTCTATCACAGAGTCAGGAGTTGATTCTCCAAACGCGTGTCCTTGGGACCTTTTCCTTTTACGTCCCAAAGCTGCCGTATCGGTGGTGGCTAACCACATGGGCCTAGGATCAGTCTGCCAGAGTTTAAACCCTGACTCTGATGCTCTTGGGGAAGCCACTAAATTTGGTTTAGCCTCGATTTTCTCATCTGTAAAGTGGAAATAGGAAGACTCACCTCATTAAGGTTGCTGTGAAGGTTAAGTGAGATGAGCCAGGGAAGGCCAAGTCACATGCGCGGCACTCAATGAATGTTCATGGTCACTATTCCCTCCTGTCTTCTGTAGAGTGGCATGGTTTTAATATGGTTAGAGGGAAGACGTGGGGAGCAATTTGGAGGCTATTTACAGGCAAGTAAACTGTGCATTCACTCAGTTGTTCAGCAACGACTTCTTGAGCCCGAATGCACCAAGCACCGTGCTGGCACTGAGGATGTACCAGAGAACTGAAATAATCCCTTTCTCGTGGTGTTATCTCAGTCTGGAGCCTGATATTAAATGGAGCAGCACATACTGCGAGAAGTGTGATCAGGCTGAAAAACAAAATTAGGTGAGAGGAACGAGGTATTGATGGGAGATCCTTCTTGAGCTTGGGTGGTCAGTGAGAGCTTTGGGATTGTTAAGCTGAGATCTGCAGGAAAAGAAGTGGCTGGTTAGGTGAATCATGGGGAAAAAAAGCTTTCTCAGCAGAGGGCCGAGTCCCCAAGGAGGAGGAGAACTTGGTGTGGTCAAGAAACCTAGGGAGTCAGGGGAAGGAGGCCAGATGAGGCTGGAGCATTGGGCAAGGGCTTGTGGGCTGAGTTGCAAGGAGAGGTGAGCAGATGTGGGCAATGCCAGGCAACCAGGGCATGTAAGAGGGAGGGGACATCCAGATCAGCAGTGTTAAAAGTTTGCTCTGGCTGCAGTATGGAGAATAGAGGAGTGGGGGCAAGAAGGCAAGCAGGGAGACAAATTAGATGGCTGCAGGGTGGTTCATGGTAGACTCTGTCAAACATGTTAAATCTCATACTGTGTACTCAGCCCATTGTGGAGCCTTTGGGACAAATTCTGATCTGTGAGGTGAGATCCTGCCTTCCAGTCACAGTCTGGAACTCACCCTTACTTTGACTCTCATCCCGCCTGAGCTCACTCTCATTGCTGCTCACAGAGGAATCTAGGCCTTTCCCTGTGTTTTTATAGCCAGGAAAAGTTCAAGCTGCCTTTCCCATCAAACGAGCCCCTACTTCCTGAGCGGCCTGTTTTGCTCATGTCCCTCTTATATAAATCTCCCTGAACCAGAGTTTCTTATTTCCTGAGCATTTCCTGTCTCCATGGGCCAGCTTCTCTCTGTTTCAATTAATCTCTGGCTGCTCCAGCAACCTCATGCCCTGTTTTGTGGTCCCCACTTCCCATCTCTGCCCTGCTTGCCTACTTACCAGCAACTTGAATGTAGGTCACAGTCACCCTGGTTCTGCCATGGTGTCCAGACCACTCCTTGTCCCATGGCAGATGGGACATGGCCTCTGGTGTAGTGAAGGCCTGACTACTGGGACATGGCCCCTTCCCCTGGGCTCAGGATGTGAGTTCACCCACAGGAGCTTTGGGAAGCCAGGCGAGTCTCTGTCCCCTGGGTAGAGGCCCTATATCTTATAAGCTCCCTGACCCCAGAGTTTCTTAAACTAATTCAGAGACAATGTGAGTGAGACAGAAAGGACAGGGCAGGGGAGTGGTAGAGAATGAGAATCAGAGAATTCTGATAAACAAATGCCCCAACAAAGTTCCACACCCTGAAATAGTTTCCATAGTCTCTAATAGAATGGAGTCTGCCATAACGGGTTTGTGGTTGGGGTTGGTGGAATACCTACAGAGTGCCTATCTTAATAGGGCCTGGTCTTTAGAGAGAAAAAGACTTTTTAAATAGTTGGCCATATACTATGGTCTAAAAGTATGACTCTCAGTCTGAAGCACCCTTTTCCAGTTGGGATGTTGGGGTCGGGGCAGGTAGGGTGATACCCTACACTCTAAGCAGAAGATGGACCTCAAGTAGATAGGTAACACCTTCACTTTCACAGTGGCAGCTCTCAACTGGTGTCCCTTTCTTTGGCCTTCTAAAGTCCCATCACCTTGCAGAACTAGAGTAATCTGTTTTATAATTCTTGGTTGAGTTGTTTCGAATCTACCTCATTATATTCTTGCTCATCAGTCAGTCATCATTGACTGCCCTCTGGGTGTTAGTAAAAACTTGACTGTGGTGACAAGGAAGTGTGTGACCACAGAATGCACAAACAGTGCACCAGAGCTGGAAGTGTGCTCAGAGGTCACCTGATCAGTGTCTTTGAGATACATTTGTCATAGACTTTCTGGCCCAACCAAATCTTATCTGGAGACCTAGTAAGTTCAACAGATCAAAGCAGAGTTGGTCTGGCCAAAGCAGGAGATGAGGGCCCTACTGGCCACTGGCTTCTTCCATCTCAGTTGTCAGCTGAGACCTCTCTGAATAACACAGGGCTGGGTTTGAAAACCACTGATCAGCCCAGAGAGGGAGAGTTACTTGCCCAAATCACACAGGCCCTTGGAGACTCATGGTTTAAGGGTCATCCTGGCCCAGTGACTTGATCTGAACTAGAGTCCAGCATTCTGGACTTCTAGCTCAGTGCTCTCTCCTGTACATTGAGCTTCCTGTCTTAAACAGTGAGTATCCATTGGTCTTGGTACGAAGCCTCTCCAGGAGAGGAAAACGGGGGAATATTCACTCTGAGATCATCAGTGGTGTTGCTGAATAATTAGGCCTGCTATTCTTTCTCCCAACTAGAATCACTGGCAGAAATGAATCATGACCTAAGGGCACTGCTGGGAAGCCTGACTCCTTAGGGAGCCTCAGGTGTAAATAGGTGGAAAATGAGTCACAGAGAAGATAGAACCAGGTCTGGGCTTTGTTAGGTGGTGGACAGGAGCCATAGGATATGGGTGTAAAGAGCCGGCCAACTCCCAGTAGCCTACTTGCTACTCCTATATTGGAGGGTGTTAGTCAACTGTTGCCAAGTTTGGCCACGTAACAAACAGCCCCCGAATCTCAGTGGCTTACAAAACAAAGGTTTATTTCTTCCTTGTGTTGCACGTGGGCTGTGCGTTGGCTGTGGTTCTGCTCCATATATTTTCTCATTCTGCGACATGCCCGTTTTATTGTGGCTGAGAAGAGCAAGAGGCCGAGACAGATTGTACAGTGACATTTGAAACTTCTGCTCATATTTGGCCTAATTCATGTCTGCTCACATTCCATTGGCTGAAACAAGTCACATGGCGGATCCTGACAGTGGGGTAGGCACTTTGTAAGTCACAGGGCAAGGGGAAGGCGGTCGTATAATTGTCTTACAGCCGTGGCTGATGGTAGGGAGTAACCACAAGTGAATGGAGTCTAATGCAGAGGGTATGTGGCTGGGACTGGCGGAAGGCCTACAGAGTACTTACCTCAGTAGGACTCGGGCTTTGGAGAGAGGAAGACTTTTTAAGGTCTCTGGATCCTAGCTCTTAAAGACGTCAAGAAAGTCTCTGTCTAGTCTCTCAGAGCCCTGGATCCCAAGCAATGGCATGTATTCCTTGTGGGGGATTCCTGTTTCTCCTTTTCTTTCCCCAAGGAGGATATGGGCCTGAACTGGTTTAGGCAGTGATAGGCATCACCTGGTGGGCTGGCCGGGATTGGTGTCCAGAAAGGCTCAAGGAGTACCACTGATGGATGTTGCTCTAAGGAATGGGAGGGAGGGCCTCACCCCCTTCAGGAAGTGTACGCTTTGTACTTTCTGTTGTTTTGACAGATGAAAAATCAAAACTGGAGCTTTTTGAGATCCAGGGCCTCCAAACAACCCCCCCTTCCCAATGGAAATCAATGAATGCCCACTTTAATGGAGGTGTTAGTATTTTTCATCGTATTGATTACTCATATGTCAAGAATTAGGAAATCCCTCTGCAGCAGGACCATTGGAGATTCAGATCTGGGTTCCATGGGAAAGTGCTGCTGCCAACCTTTTTAACAGTGTCAGCAGCTCCTGGCTCAGCAGAAAGTGTCACACCAAGCACCTGCAGGTGCCAGGTGGCCTTTGATCAGATAGAGACTGCTAGAGACCTCCTTTCCTCTGTGGTTGCTCTCCAGTCCCTCCCCTGCAGGAAATCCCACGGTGGGGAGCACTCATGGCTCTTAGTGCTGCTGCAGCCTCCGAAGCCCAGTGTCCAAAGGACACTGTTCTCCAGGCTGTTGGGTGAAGAGAACAAGAATTCAGACAAAAGGAGCCTGAGAAGGAGCCAGGAACCTACACCCATTTTTGCATTCACATGACCTCCTCTGGTGTTGCAAGAGATGGCACACACATGATTAAAAGTGTACCTGCCTGTGCTCTGCAGACAGACGAGCCTGTGCTAGGGAAGGTCAGAGAGTGCTGCGGGATGAGGGAGTTCAGAGCCATCTGCTCACGAAGACCTTTTGTCTGAAGTGGCTCGAGTTTCTTTTTCCACCAAACCTTTTATTTGGAAAGATTTCAAACTTCTAAAGAAGTTGCAAGATCAGTGCAAGGAAGACCCATATACCTTTTACCTGGGTATCTGGCCTGATTTTTCTAACACATTTGCTTTTATTTTTCTTTCTACCTATATTGATTATCTCCCTGAACCACCTGAGAATTAGTTATATAGCCTTTATGCCCTCCGAATACTTCAGCGTGTATCTCCTAAGAACAAAGACATCCTCCTGCAGAACCACGATATACTTGTCACACTCAGAAAAATTAACATCAGTACAATAGTATTATCTACAATCGTTATGCATATTTCCCTGCTGGGCCCAAAGATGTTCTTTATAGCAGGATTTGGCTATAGGGACCAAATCCGGCCTGCTGCCTGTTGTCATAAATAAAGTTTTCTTGGAACACAGCCACACTCAGTCATTTACGTATTGTTTATGGCTGTTTTCCTGCTCCAGCTGCACAGCTGAGTAGTTGGGAGCGAGACTCTTTGTCCCACCGAGCCTCAAATATTTTACTACCTGACCCTTTAAGAAAAAGCGTGCAAACCCATCTATTAGTATGCGTGCAATCCAGGATCCAAACAAGACGCATACCCTGCATACGTTTTTAATTTTTCTCAATGTGTAAATAATCCCTAATTTATGAACACTCTTTATGCACAATGACAAAGGCTCCCTGTTGGAATGTGAGCAGACACGAAGTAGGCCAAGTCTGAACAGAAGTTTTGAATGTGACTGTACAGTTTGGCTCGTCCTTTTTGCTCTTCTCAGCCACAGTAAAACGGGCGTGTTGTGGAATGAGAAAGTGTCTGGGACAGATCCAAGGCCTGACACCCTAAGACTTCACGACCAGCTCCCTCCATCCTTTGCTCCCATTACTTCCCTGGATGCCCCAGGCTCCTTAGCACTGCCTGATGTAATGACATGAAGTACGCATGTCCCATATATCTTTGTTCCTGCAGTTTCCTTTGCCTGGGATGCCTCTCGACCCTCTGTAAAGGTTTAGTGCAAGCACCACCTTTTGGAAGCCCCCCAGACCTTTCTCCCTTCTCATTCCTAAGACCCCTTTATCCACCATCTGATTGTCTAAGCTCCTGAGACCCACTGGATTTTCTAATATCAGAACACTGACCACACTAGAGCATTGATTCATTTTCTGTTGGTCTTACCCCCTAATGTGAGGGGGTCTTGAGGGCAGGGACCAAATATCACTTAACTATGTCTCCTTGGTGCTTAATATAAAGTCTAACATGCTCAGGAATTGTCAATGGAATGAATGAATAGATTCCAAAATGGCTCAAGTGCTTCTCTCTTATTCCCAGGCCACCTCATGGGATTTCTCTTCCTCTCTTCCTCCTGTCCTTCCCCTCCTAGTGCCTGTGATTGGGGGTACTTACCCTCATAGCTGGTGTTCTCAAAGTAGCCTTAGATCATTCCAATACAAGGACTGAAATGACAGTGATTCCAAAGCCCCCCCCCATCCCCCGAAGTTTATCATGGTTTTCCTCTAGGAGGGGGGTGTTCCTGGCACTCCAAGTTTAATCTTAGAAGGAATCTGTTATCCTAGGCATTGTTAGAATTTGGGACTAGGGTCTAGATCAGGTCAGTCTGTATGAACTTTCTGGGATGATGGAAATGTTCTAGATCTGCTCTGTTCAATACTGTGTCCAGTAGCCACATGTCACTTACAAAGACTTGAAATGTGGCTAGTGTGACTTATTTAATTTTAATTAATTTAACCACACGTGGCTAGCGCTTACTGTGCCGGACAGTACAGACTGGAATGAATGTTGGCCAGGTACATTCTGAGAACATGTATGGCTAGCTAGGTTAGCATGGTTTTCATAGAAAAATTAGCTTTAAATGCCAAACCACTGTATTAGCACCCAATTTGTTCTGGAACAGGGGACCAGCTGCAGTGCCGCCACTCTGATGAGACGTGACTGTTTTCAGGTTTGCATTCGAGGCAAGTGAATCTTCCAACCCTCAAACAAAGGGAATGCATGGGGTCGTGGGGAGGAAAAGAGGGAGACGTGAAAGAGAAGCCTCACAGGACCCGAGTGATGGAACTGTTATATATTTAGTTGTGTTCCTCCAAGTGCTTGCCTGCGATCCTTCTGGGGATTTGGGAATGCAAGGCTGGGTTTAGGTTCCTGGCGGAAGCTGACAACAGAGTATAGACTCCCAGGAATATGCCTGTCCCCTTAGGACCTAGAGTGGGGCCCCAGTAGAGACTCAGGCATGTTGCCCTTAGGCTGGGCTGTTCAGCTGGAGGCAGGATGGCATGGTGGTCATAAACATGGGCTTTGGAGCTGCACATCCTGGGGTTAAAAGCTACAAGCTCTGTGACCTTGAGCAAGTATTTCACCTTTCTGTGCTCAGATTTCAACAACTGTAAAATGGAGTTAATATCGGTACCTAACCCATGGGGCTGCTGTCAGGGTTAAGCAAGCATATGCCTCACTCACAGGCTGCATCAGGTAGGTCCTTGCTGGTTTAGGGTGTTGGTAAAGCCATGGTATTTCCAATGTCAGATCAGCATAGCCCTTTATCTTTTACACTCTGCTCTGCTCACTCTTTCTTTTTCTTTTCCTTTATTTAAAAAAAATTTTTTTTTTTTTGCACTGACAGTTTCTTGCTTTCAGAACTCAAAATGCTTTTGGGAGCTTTGCAAGAATTTGCTCCCAAATCCTGGGAAAGGATGTCTGTTTTCTCAACTCATCTCATCTCCCTGTCTCTGGGTATTTATAGTTCTGGATAGAAAAGAGTTGCTTTGATTTTTCAGAATAGTTTCCACAAAAGTGTGGTGTTGGGGAGGCAGGGCTATGCAGAGAGAATGTTGGATGTGGCATCGGAAGGCCTGGGTTTGAATCCCACTTACTGGCTGTGTGACCCCCACCCCCCACCCTGACTCCCATTCCCAGCCGTAAGCTATGTAAATATTCTGAGCCTCAGTTTCCTCCATTGTGTAATGGAGATGGAGTGAGAGTCAAATGAGATAAAGCCAGCCCACTGCCGGCATGTAGAAGACACTCTGTAAGTGTCAGTAGAATCTGAGCATTTAAATCCTTTTTCAGCTTAAATGTTCAGACTCACAAGTTGGAAGCTACTTGGGGCCCTTCATGGTGGGGCTCCCAGCTGGAAGCTGTCCAGAGGCCTTCTTCAGCTATGCCATTCAAGGCGGCAGATCCTGTCTTCCCAGCCCTTGATTGTGTCTCTCTACCAAGAGGCCCTATTTAGACCACTGGAACCAAGCTTCCAGAAGGAACAGGCTGCAGGCTGAGCTGAAAGTCAGGAAAAACTAAGCTCTAAGACTAGGAAGGCGGGAGACCAACAGCCACACACTGACTTGAGGAAGACCAATTTGTACATGTTCCTGTGAACAGAGGGACTCCCGGAGGGCACCTGTGCCAGGTGGGGTGGGGGTCAGGGAGGCAGCTCCTGGGCTTGGGAGGTCTTGTTTACAGGGAGGAGGCTGAAGCAGGAAACATCAGAAGGACACAAACTGTAGACAGCAGGGAGAGAAGCAGCACATGGGAGACACAGGCCTTTCCTGCACCTCCATCTGTGAATGTGAAGACTGCAGGGGACCGCAGGGGACCTGATGAAGCCTCAGCCAGCGTGATGTGGAGAGAAGGTCTAGGCTCCCAGGTGAGGCAGACCTGAGAGCAAGTTTGTTTCGTCACTTTCTTCCACATGACCCAGGCTAAATTGCCTCCCTCAGCCTCAAGGTGTCCATCATTAAAATGGGGATTGAAGGCACAGCACTTAGTATTTTTTTTTAAGTTTATTTTGAGAGAGAGCATGAGCGGGCCATGCCACCAGCACGGAGCCTGATGCGGGGCTTGAACCCATGAACCGTAAGATCATGACCTGAGCTGAAATCAAGAGTCGGATGCTTAACTGGCTGAGCCACCAGGTGCTCCCAGAACTTAGTGTTTGGCTGAACTTAATATGTGATGATTCTTCTTCCCCACAGAATTTCATAATAAAGAACGCATCATTTGCTCATTTACTGATTTATTTTGCTATTTGCAGAAGTCTGTCCGGGGCCGTGCACAGAACTTAAAATCATGCTGGGTGACATGGGGTTGATGGGGGATGAAGGCCAGCTTGGCAGGGATGATGGTGGTGGTAGGTGTTTCCAGAACAACTCCCAAGGCCCCATTTCTGCCTCCTAGAAGACTCAGCGTCTATGGGAGTGGCCCCCACATGTTTGTTTAAAGAGGAGGGGTTAAGAGTATGGTCTATGGAGGCGTTCAGATGGCCTGGCCAGAGCCCTGCCCTGCACTTACTCGCTGTGTGACCATGGGCAGGTCCCTTCATCTCTGTGAGCCACAGTTTCCTTGTCAGGCCATGGAGGTAATAATACCTGCGTCTCTGCAGATTTGTGGTGAGGTGAAATCCGATGGTGGGTGGTAACTGTTGTTATTACCCCACTCCCCTCTTCTGTTCTGACTTCCCCTTTTCCACAAGATGGCTGCCCCTTATTGGCTCTGCCCAGCAGCCATCTACTCCTCTCCTGCTTGGAATCCCAGGATTTCTGGAGGTAGTGCCTTGTTTCCCTGGAAAAACCACACCTGTGACCATTGGAAGGCTTTCAGGAAGATTCTTGGACATAGTTCTGTACTAAAATTTATCAACTCTGCACCCCCATTGCCAAGCTGGACCAGAAGGGTTTCCCTCAGCTGTATGCTTTTGGGATGAATTGATGAAGGAACTGACTTTCACTGGACATTTGTGTTTTGTCTGACTCTGCTAGATGTTTCCACATTGGCTTTCTCATTTAATCCTTACCACAGTCCTCTGAAATAGGCATTATTGTACCCATTTTGCAGACTGGGAAACTGAGTGTCAGAAAGCTTCAGTAACTTGCCCCAGGTCAATTGGCTTATAAATGGCAGTGCAGGAATTTGAATCTAGACCTGCATGATTCCTTTCCCTACAACATGGGGCTTCATTTGCAGAAGAAGTTTTGATTTTTGGTCTCAGGATATGGAGTTGCCTGGATGGGGTTGCCCATGGAGGATAGAGAAAGGGCGTGCTGTCAAGAAAAGGTGATTATGCTCATACAGAGTCCAAATTTCCTTTCTCTTTTCTTTCCCTTCCCTCATCTCCCTGAAAAAGGCACCCAGCAGTTTTTGAGGCTGCTATTTCTTCATGGATTTTTAATAAAGATGATGAATGAACTAAGAATTGATAAGAAAAGGCAAATGGCATTTGGGTTATGCGTTGTTCTAGTTAAATGTATTTTTCACTGCAGGTCTTAAGTGACTTTTTCGTTAAAATGCCATCATGGGAAGAAAGGTTAAATAAAATGAGTTTTCTGTGGCAGAAGTGTCAACCAAGGGGCCTCTGCAGGACAAGACCCTGGGGCGGCTGAGCTATAAGCTCTTCCAGCTCTCCAGTGGCAGAGCAGTGGCATCTTGGGCCAACAACACCTTTCTCCAGCAGAAAGGCTGGAAGAGGGATTCCCCAAGAAAGGCCTGGCAGGAATGGCAGTGGTTCTGCTCCCCGGAGACCTGATCAGGTGTGAGGACCCAAGAAAATGGTCCCTGGCAGTACTTGCAAGGTGGCCAGGCAAGCAGAACTGCCAGTGGTGGCTTGACTGGGGTCAGTGTCCTGTGTGGTGAGCTGGACTCCATTTCCTGGACCACCACACTGGAGGTGGAGCCTGCAGCCTTAAGGGAGGGTCAGGAGCTGGGTTTTAGGGGGCGCCTGGGTGGCTCAGTCGATTGAGTGTCCTACTCCGGCTCGGGTCATGATCTCACAGTTCATGAGTTCAAGCCCTGCATTGGGCTCTGTGCTAACAGCTCAGAGCCTAGAGCCTGCTTCGGATTTTGTGTCTCCCTCAAAAATAAATTAAAAAAAAAAAAAGAAGAAGAGGAGCTGGGTTTTAGGGCAGAGCCTCTTCCAGCTGAGCTTCTTGCTGGCTCTTATAGGAAGCTTCTCTCATAGGCAGGGTCCAGAGTGCTTGTGCTGGTCTGGTGTCCCCAGGGAGACCTGTTTGTTCCAGACCTCAAAGACACTGGCACCAAGTGGTGAACTGCCTACCAGTGTAAGATTATTTTTCTTCCTGAATCTGCCTTGAGGAAGTGTCTCTGCTGTGATTTGAAAAGATAGTGCCATAACTATTCTGTTCCATTCCATTCCATTGCATTCCATCCCATCCCATCCCATCCCATCCCATGCCATGCTGTGCATTTCACTCCACCCAGTCCTTTCCATGCTTTAAATAGTCATGAAGGTATTCTCAGTTCCAGGTTCTGTTCCAAGTACTGGGGCACAGAGATGACCAAGATTCAGTCCTGCCTTCATGAAACTCCCTCTCTAACAGGAGAAATAAACAAACAATTCTAGTGTGATGTAGACCACAGATGGAGAGGCTAACCCCTCCTCATCCCCCCAGCAAAGTCACCTCACCATATATAACCAAAGACCAGAGGCAGTTGGAGGAGAAAGCAAGGGTGGGAGGTTGTCAGGGAAGGCTTCTTGAAGGTGATTGTTGGGTTGAATTTTCCAAGAGTGAATAGGAATTTACCAGGCCAACAGCAAATCTCTAAATCAGTGCTTAAATAGAACTTGCTAAGTACTGGGCTGCATTTTACCTATTATAACTCATTTGCTCCCCATAACAGCTGGTGAGGGAGGTGCTCTCTCATCATCTCTGTTTTCCTCCAAACAAGGAAATAGATGCACACACTGATACAGTTTAGTAAGCAGTAGTGCTGGGGTTCAAACCCAGACAGGCTGTGGCCTTAATCATCATGGCTCTTCTGGCAACACAGGGAGGGCATTCCAAACACGGAGGTAGAACCGGTGCTGTCCTCTATCCCGGGGACAGTAAGCAGGGGCTCTGGCAACTGCCCCTCCTAGAGTGCAGGTATAATTTTCTTCATGAAGTCAGTCTCCTCGAGCCAAGCTCTCCACCCTCTTTGTCACAGTGGAACAGCAGGAACTGTTGCCACGTTTCCTCCACCTCCAGGGTACTTTCCTGCCAGGGACTCTGGGTAAGTCCAGCAGCTGCTGAGCCAGGAAACTCTGAGCCTGGGCCGGGCTTTCCATCACCACTGTTTGTGGAGAAGGTTGGGAAATGCCTCATGGCTCCAGGATGCACAGCCATTCCGGCCCTTAGTTAGTCTCCAGCCTGGGGCACAACCAGACTTCACCCACAGAGACAAGTGCTACCCCCACCCAGAGCCCGGCCTCACCCTCCCTGGCACCTTGGACCTACCTAAAACAGCTAGCTGGGGCATTTGCAAGCACTCAGCAGTAGGACTTAGCCATTCTTTCCTTACTTGTCTTTTCCTATTGAGGATCTCACAACATTTGTTACAAGGTCTTTTCTCTATTTTAGCATGCCACCAATTTTAAGACCCATCATTGATTTAATAATAGTTTTTCAGAGGAAAAAGAAGAAACACTACCACATCAAAAGTACATATTGATTGTAAGATTTGTCATCATTTCAGAGATATTGAAGCCATAAAAAAGAAATGGGCATCTTAGATTCCAGGCAATATGATATTTTCTAAACATTTCGTGGCTGAGTGAGGACACCTGCATGGGGAGCTTGCCCAACAAGGTGGGTAGTGGCACTAGCTGGCACTGGTGAGGGAAGGGTGGTGAGGTCCACATCCATCCAGCCCCGCCTCTGCTGCATTCAGCTGCAACCATCCAGGCCCACTTTGGGGACGACAATTCAAGTAGCTCAAGAACACTCACAGCTGAGTTCATTCTTCAGTTGAGTTTGACAGATAATCAGCTCCCACTCCAAGCTAAGAAGTGTGAAACTTGGTAGGTGGACAAGGACCAGCTGTGATCACCAGTAGCCTTGGTGTGTCTTCTTGGAGGGGGTGGGGGGGAGGGTTGGGTGGTAATTGGAGCCGAGTCTGGTGTGAGAGCACCTTGCCCTCAGGGCTGAGGGACCAGGGCTCTAATCTGGGCAACCTCGGGTGTGTTGCTTTGCTCTCTGGGGTCCCAGATTCCCCTTCTGTATAGGGAGGATGCAAAACAATAATAATAGAAGCTACCAGGTACTAAGTGCTTGGTATGTGCCATCCATTATTCTTAACCAACTGAGCCACCCAGGCATCCCCATGCCATCCATTATTCTACATATCTTTTAAGTACTAGTCCCCTTAATCCTCACGATAACTCTGTGAGGTAGACACTGTTATTACCTCCACTTTTCAGATGAGGAAATGGAGGCACAGCAGTTACATGATTTCCCCAATGTCACACAGTTAGTAAGTGGCAGAGATGAGTTGAATCCAAGTTCTCCAGTTAAAGCTCCATCCTATTAACCATGAGGGAACCAGGGTAGAGCAATAATTATTGTATTTTGAAAAGCCAACACAACCCTTTTCCAAATGAAATCTAACTTAGAGCTCCAAAAATAAAATTGGTAAGATGGTAGTCTTTCTTGTTGGATGGGAGTAAGGCTTAGAGGCTCTCCAGTTTGTAGAGGCACCTCGGTGGCATCCTGGAGCTTCTCGAAACAGTGTGAAAATGGCTAGACCGGACAGTCCCCAAAGGCTATCCAACACCAATGTCCTGGGATTGTCGGGGAAAGACACAAGGTTTGGTAAGAGGGCCTCACTGAGATCTGTTGGCCCCCTGGGCAGGCTAATGATGTGGCACCTCTTCTATCTAACATTCTTGAAATATTTCTTCAGTGTTTATTGATTGGGACCAAGGAGAAATGGATTTTCTAGTAATAAAAGCTGTGCACCTTTTTCTTTATGTTCTTTAGGCTATAACATGCACTGAACACAACATGTGAACTTATTTCGGACTATAGTTTAGTGTACATTTTCCTGTCACCCGTAACCAGATAGTGTTTGTCACTAATACTTGCTGAAGATAATAGTAGCTTACATTGACCCATCACCAAGCATTAGTTTCCTACAAACAGTACTGTGTTCTGCTTATACTGTTTGGAATTGCAGATGACTACTGGTACTGAATGCAAGCTACTGGCAGCTGGCATTGTGCAAGGCTGGTGACACAGTGTGCAGTTCATGGCACAACTTCGAACATGCAGATCACAAAAATACTCAACAGAGGTGGCAGGTTAGAACTTGTATAAATAATAAATTAAAAAAAGATTTTTTTTAACATTTATTCATTTTTGAGAGTGAGAGAGACAGAGAATGAGCAGGGGAGGGGCAGAGAGAGAGGGAGACACAGAATCCGAAGCAGGCTCCAGGCTCCGAGCTGTCAGCACAGGGCTTGATAAGGGGCTTGACCTCACAGACTGAGAGATCATGACCTGAGCTGAAGTTGAACACTTAACCGACTGAGCCACCCAGGTACCCCAATAATAAATTTTTAAAAACTTGATATTCAGTGTATTTTTTACTCAATGGCATATCATGCACAAAAGTGAGACAGACTCACTTTCCGTCAATCATGTCTATTCCATAATTACCCACAGAAACCTGAATTAACTGGTGCCATATTGCCAATGTACTCCAGTGACAATTTTGCAATTCCTATAGATGGCAATTCAGGTGACAGTGGGGGCTGCCACGTATGGGGTGCAGGGTGCATCCTGCACAGTTCTAGGGACAAACAGTAACGTGAATGGTGTCTCCTAGTTTTTTACCACCTGCGCATACAACCTGCATGGCCTTGATAGTTGACTTCTTAAGCACACAATGGAGTTTCACCTTTGCTCCTTACATTTACCCAACTGCAAGACAGCAAGAATCCTGGGTTTATCTCTGCATCTACCTCCTTGTATGTCCTTGGGCATCTAATGCCATTCCTTTCCCTGAGCCCCAGGTTTCTCCTTTAAGCCCTATAGTTTTTACACAAAGTGACCTTTGAGGTCCTGTCAACTTCATGTGATCGATCTGCTTGGCAAATAATGGTCTGCTGATGTCTGGCGTTGACTTATATTTGATCTAAGTTGTAGGACTGCAAGGAAATGAAAGAAAGCAAACCGGATTAACATCCAGGGCATCCTGCCTTCCCCCAAACCTTTGCCTTTCCTGTTACATGCTGAAATTCTTTGGAGAAGAGTTTGTCTCTTCGAGAAAGAGTCCACCTGGTCCAATAGAGGTCTCTCCTATCCAGGGTGTTCTGTCTGACCGTGGGGCCTAGCCTTCTGGCCAAGGGAGGCATACCCTTGCAGGAAGCCTTCGCTAGTGCCTTGCTGCTCTGGTAATTCTGTTAAGGATATGAGGTCAATCTGACAGGATGTGCCCTTGGTGGTTGTAACAATGTACTGCTGAGTGAATGGCTTAAAACAACATAAAGGTATTGTCTCATAGTTCTGGAGGCTTGAAGTCCAAAGCCTCCAGATAGGGTGTTTGATAGGGCTATGCTCCCTCTGGGGGCTTTAGGGAAGAATCCCTGCTTGCTTTTTCCTAGGTCCTAGTGGTTGTCAGCAAGTTTTAGTGCTCCTTGGCTTGTAAATGCATCACTTCAATCTCTCCTCTGTCTTTACATGGTATGCTTTCCTACGTATCTCCGCATCTCTGTTTTCTATTCTTATAAAGACATGAGTCATTGGCTTAGGGTCCACTCTAATCCACTATGACCTCATCTTAACTTATTATATCTACAAAGACCCTAATTCCAAATAACGTCACATTCTGACGTTCTAGATGGACCTGAATTTGGGGGGCGGGCAGGCATTATTCATCCCAGTAGAGCAGGCCATCTGGGATCCTAATGCTCAGATCATTCCTGGTGTAATTCTCCTGGAATCTCTAATGGGTGCCACCAAAGGTCTGTAGACTAGAATCTACTTCTTTATTCTCTTTAGAAACTGGAACTGCAGGATCCTTAGTGCCAACCTCCTTTCTCCTATTCTCTAGAACTCATCAGAGACCATTCAAATGAGTATGGTAATTCACTGGCAAGTTCTTGCGGTGCCCTGAAGTCATCCAATGCAAGAAATGTGCCTTGTTTAGGTAGCCAAGTGCTTTCCTGCATCTTGTTTGACCACCTAGGGCTTCTGTTCATTTATTCGTCCAACAAATAGGTATTGAGAGTCTTCTGTGTTCCTGGCATGTGCTAGCCCTGTAGATAACTGTGTGAACTAGAGTGAATTTCAAACTGTTGTTTCCATGGTAGTCTTAGACAGTAAAGAAGTAGACATATAGATATGTAATGAAGAGTCAGGCCATGCTAAGCCCTGTGAAAAAGAAAGCATCATGGAAGGTAGGGGAAGCTCGTGTTTTAGATAGGGAAGGGAGAGAAATCTTCCCGTTGTGTGTGATTATTCAATGCTTAGCAGCAGACTCAAGTCTGGACTAGGGGTTTTACAATCCAGTGGGTCCCAGATCCAGGCACAGCTGTGGGGTAGCCAAACCTGTATCCATACCATGAGGAGGCCTGGCTGCCTGACAGCCAGCTAGGATCTCCACTCTTTTCCAGAATCCACCATTGTTAGCTGGTGCTAGGCAGATTCTGTTCTGCACATGACTGTGTCAACAGGAGTTAGCCTAGACTGAGGCTGGTGCTTTTAAGCCAAGCTTTTCAAGCCTAGGACTGGATGGTAAGGAGGAAAGAGGTTGAGTCCTGATAACAAGTCAGCATGGCTGTGTGACCTGTAGCTTCCTTGTAATGTACCTTCCTTGAGCTTCAGTCTTCCCTTTAGAAACTGGGGATACTATTGCATACCTCATAGCACTGTAATGAAGATTCAGTGAATTAAAACTGTCACATAGCTGATGCTCACAGATATCAGTTCAATTCCACTCACTTTATAAACAAAGACCCCAAGGGGTGCCTGGGTGGCTCAGTCAGTTTAAGTGTCTGACTTCAGCTCAGGTCTTGATCTTGTGGTTCATGGGTTCGAGCCCCACGTCGGGCTCTGTGCTGACAGCTCAGAGCCTGGAACCTGTTTCAGATTCTGTGTCTCCCTCTCTCTCTGCCCCTCCCCTGATCGTACTTTGTCTCTGTCTCTCAAAAATGAATAAACGTTAAAAAATATATATGTATAAATAAAGACCCCATGAGACAGTCACTTTTTGTTGACCAGGGAAGGTTCTGCAATCCTTTCTTGGCACATAGTGAGTGCTGAATAAAAATCTGGATGGATAGGGCAAATGCAGGAAGTGGCCACTTGTGTTTGGAGCTGCTCACCGGTCTGCCGCTGGTCTGGCTATCCAGAGGGAGTGTGAGCTCTGTCATTTCTTTGGCACCAAAAGTGTTTCTCCCCTGCTCCCTCGCTTCCCTGTAGGACTTCCTGGCCTCTGGGAAGTTGGGAAAGGTCTGCCTGAGTGTGTTTGGAGATGCAAACACTGCCGCTGAGTGTCTTCGCCAGGTTTGGGATTACTCTGTTGGAAATTATGGGGTGCAGGGAATTACTTTGCATAGAATAATTAGATTTCCCAAAACAAACAGAGCAGGTTCAAGTCAGAAACCAGGGCCTGGGTGACTTTTATCACAGGGGACATGCACTTAAACCCATGTTTTCACATGCTGACATGTGCCCATTCCTGGGCGGTGCTATCAAAGTCTGATGCACCAGCACTGGGATTAAGCAGGGGTTTGGGAAGATAAGAACCCTGTTCCTGGCAAATGTTTACACCATGTCAAGAAAGTGCTCACAAGTTCAATCTGATAAAAGAGGCCCCAGCAGCCTGCCGGCTGCCAGAGAGGGGCCAGGTCCTTGGCATCTTGATTGTCATGGATGGTGGTGGTAGGTGGATATGGTCAGTCAGCTCTGCCCTTTGCCCTTCCCCAGACAGCCAGGGCTCCCGTCAGGGTCCTTAGTAGGGCTCATCCTTCAGCATCTTGTTTCAAATCCTGCTGGTTTCTTAGCGACTTTGGATCTCAGTTTCTACATCTGTAAAATGATAATAATGACATACTCTACTGGGTTATTGGTAGGATTTAATGTGACCATGAATTCCAAGTGCCTGGGAAGGTGCCTACAAGAGTAGGGTCAAGGATTCTGGATTTCCTGACCAGCAGGCTTCTTAGGAACAACCCCAGTTGCCTATCCCTCTCTTCCCACTCCTTCCAGGGTCCTCACCCTGGAGGGGGTGGGGGAGGGGCATAGGCTCAGGCAAGCACTGTCTGCAGCAGGGCCCTTCAGGCTTCAAATCTGGCTGTTCTTGCCTCTCCATTAACACTTCCAATATATTGAGCATCTGGGGGAGAGGTGGATGTGTATAAGCCCTGTAAGGAAGCCAGCACACTTCTCACAACATAGCTGCTGAGAGAGTTCTAGTTCCCAAAGTGGGTTCCATGGAACACTAGTTCTGTGTGCACTCTATGGAATAGGGTTCTGTGGAGAAATACACAGATTTCTGTGCAAATCTTTCTTTGGGAATGACCTAAATACAGAGTTCTATGACACCTTATAGTAAGAAAGCCTGATTTACTTCTAGGGTGTTCCACATGTATTTGGCCACAGAAGTCTCTACCTCAAGCCCCCCTTTCTTCCCCCCACATAATACCTGCTACCGGCCAGATTATGTCCTTCATAGAAGGTACATGGGGAAATACTAGAGATACAGATTATAGGTGCTTCCTGAGATATTTCAGATCATGTCACCTCTGAGACTACCTATGCCTGCCACTCACCACAGATCCCCACATCTCTGTGGCCCCCTCTCATCACAGTGATTGTGCCTCCTCAAACCCAGATGCCCTTGGAAAAGAGACAGGGCAGAGGGGGCAGTCAGGATGGCATTTTGGGGTGGGTTGGGACAGGGGGCAAGCCTACTGGGGAGATACTTCAGGCAGGGATGGGAATTTCTGGGGTGGCTGTGGGCCGCAACTCTAGACAAATTGCTGTCACAGTGAGTGCATGGCTGCTCCCGCAGGAGTCCTGCTGAGGATGGAGAATTGAACTGTAAATGGGGGAAGCAGTGTCAGTGTCAGTGGAAACATGGTGATCCAGAGGAGCCCACTCACCAGAGATGGATCCACTGGCCCCTAACCAGCAGATCCTTTTGTAGTTATGAAGTGCTGAGCAGGGGCCAGCAGTGCAGAGAGCAAGCAGTAATCAATGTATAATTACACAAGTCTCAGGCAGGCAGAACCGGGAAGCGGCTGTGCCTTGTGCGGCAAATTCCCCTGTGTTCCCTTAGGGATGTGCCCATGCATTTTCTAGGAGTTAAATGGATTTCTCGGCCACATTTGCGGACTTGCAATCAGGGACGTGGCAGGCAACCTTGGCACCCAGCAGTGAGCGATTGCAGCTCAGCAGAAAGTAAAACTTAAAAGGAGGGCTGCTTAGAGGGGCTCGGGAGGGGGCAGCTGGTTAGCAGGGCCTCCCGTCGGGCAGGAGCCTGGGGATGGGGGGGGGGGGCAGCTTGCTGTGTCCTAGTCCTTTCCACATTTCTCCCTTCTGCTAAGGGCCTCCATGACTCTCTCTCTTCTTCCAGCGAGTTTCCAAGGCCTTTCCCATCCTGGAGCTTTCCCCCCTTCCCTGCTGTTGCCCTCTGGCTTGGGGGCCATGCAGGTATGCCTTGGCATGGTTGCATCTTGATTCTAAGAGTGGTTGGCCTGGGATACTGGGTCAGGAAGGCAAAGTATACAGAGATGGGGTTAGCCTGGCAGCTGTCAGGTAGGTCTGTTCAGGTTCTCAGGGCCCACCCTGGATGGAACCTAGGAAGAAGACGCCAATCTGGGGATGGGAAGAAGTGTGATCAAAGAAGGGGAACCAGGCAGAACTTCAGGGTACCTCTCAAACTTGAGAATCCATCAGAATCCTCTGGAGGGCTTGTGAAATGCACATTTCTGGGCCACCAATTCCCGAGTTTGTGGTTCAGTAGGTTTGCAGTAGGGTGGGGCCCCATAGTTTGCCTGTCTAGCAGGTTCCCAGATGCTGCTGATACTGTCGATCCTGGGTCAACAGCTTGAGAACCTACTGGCCTAGACTAAACTGTTACAAGTGGGTGAAGCACAAAGCTGTGTTACCCAGTACCTGCAGCTGCCCTGGGCTTTGGGGTCACTAATGATGCACACGGCAGGCTGTCTGCCCTAAAGGGCCATCGGCCAAAGCTGTGGTTCCTAGAAAACTGCTGATCACAGCCTGAAATGGCTCAGGAATGCAAGTGAAGCATTAGTAACTGGGAATGGGGCAGGGGACTGGAGACAGGTGAGGGTGGCACTTGGTTATTTAATCAAGATGGTTCTATCTTTCCCTGAGAAAAGTCAAAAGAAAAACCAACATGGAAGCTAAGCTATTGGATCCATCTGCTGGACGAAGGCAAGTTCTCTAAGTCAGGGAGAGGGGTCTATAGGAATCACCCTGTGTTTAAGGGGGTCTCTCCTCCCTCCAGCTTGGTCCACAATAAGCTCCTTCCTATTGAACCTTCAAATGCTCCAGGCTGGGCTTAAAATGCTCCTACATAATTTTTTTTTATAAATGCTTATCTATAATGTTATTTGTTTTGAGAGAGAGACAGCATGAGTGGAGGAGGGACAGAGGGAGAGAGACACAGAATCTGAAGCAGGCTCTAGGCTCTGAGGTGTCAGCACAGAGCCTGACACGGGCCTCGAACCCACGAACCGTGAGATCATGACCCGAGCTGAAGTTGGATGCTCAACCGACTGAGCCACCCAGGCGTCCCAAAATGCTTCCTCATATTTAATTCCTACTATGAGGCTCCCTGAGGTTAAGTGGCTTGTCCCAGCTCTCACAGGTACTGGGAGGCTGGGCTGGGATTTGAACTCTGTGCTGTCCATATGCTGTTTTCGTTCATTCAGCATTTACTCACATCTACTCTCTGCCAGGCCCTGAGCTGGGCATGAGGATGCTGGGATGGATGGAACTAGTACCTGCCATCAAGAAGCTTCTGGCCTCTCTGAGGTGACAGAAACATAAACAACAAGAATACAACATGTCGACCGCTACTGTGAACATCTGAATGAAGAGTTATGGGGGACAGAGGGGAGATGACTAACTTTCTCAGGGTCTTGGGCTCCTTGCCACAGTCTGGCCCTGGTAGGTAAGTCAGACGAGTGGCTATACTTCTCACATGACACAGCTCACTGCCCAGAAACTCCGGAGCACAGGGCAGAGGCCCCATTACCTGCCCCTGGAGGGAAGACCTGGGCCTCTAGAGGCCCTGCTGGCTGCTTTCTCCTTTTCCTTCTTTTTAGTGAATGCATTTGTAAAGACGTCATTTTCCTTTTTATAAGGTGTTATTCCCGTCTAGGAAAGGAGCAGTCACTTGGGTGGCTCTCATGGCAACTGTATATACCAACTTTTCCAAAGCCTTCAGCTCCCTCTGTCCTCACCAGGGGGATGAGCTATAATGGCCTCCCAGGAAAGGCCACTATAGCCTTTAACTCTAAGGAAGCCTAAAGAGTTAAAGGTTTTGGAAATTTCTGGGCTTTGGGAATCTGTGTCCTCGCTGGCCTCAGTGATGACCTCGGGCTCTAGCAGCTGTAAAGGTGGAAGGCAAGGTGTGGCGTTTGAAAAGACCAGGCTTCAGGGGTCCTGAAGTCATCTTGTCCCCCTTTTCTCCAGGCTGGGGTGGGGAACATTCCGGTCTTTGACAGATCTCTGTTGCATAAGGAAAAAAAAAAAAAATCAAGTTTGGCCCACATATAAATAGACAGCAACTTTATTTAGTTTACATTCCTCAGAAAGAAATAGATAATGTTGAGCTGACCCACTTAAAAAAAAGTTTATATAAATAAAACGAACTCATTATAAGGCATTTGAAAAAGATTTTTGGTGTAACTCCTTTCAGGCTTTTTTTTTTTCCTTGTCACAGAGTTTTGTTTTTATGTCTATAGTTGGGTCATCCATTAACATGTGACTGCTTTAGAGAAATGTTTTCTCATCCCAGGAAAGGTTACATTCCCCCCATTATACATACTCACCATACACTGTTTGCTCCCACCATGGTGTTTATTGTAACTCATAACTATTGAATCTGTATCAATCTGTATCAGGACAGCTATTTGTTTATTTGTCTGACCCCTTGAGACCTCCAGTGTTTAACATGGCAGCCAATAGCCACATGTGGCTTTTTAAATTTAAATGACATGAAATTAAATAAAATTAACATTTTACCTCCTCAGTTACACTACCTACATTTGAACTGCTCAAAAGCCACACGTGGCAGGTGGCAACTCTCTTGCACAGTGCAAGTATAGAGAGTTTTTGTCATGGAATGTTCTACTGAACAGCACTGTTCTAGACCATTCACTTCCATGGACATAGGTACTCTGTCGTGAGTCACCAAGTATCCTATGCACCTAGAATATGAGAATCTAGTAAAACTTGAGGAACACCTTATTTATAAATTATGGTGTGCACGAGAGAGAGGGAGAGACGGAGAGAATGGCAGGCAGGTGGCAAGGAAAGAAAAGGAAGGAGAAGGAAAAGGCAGGAGGGCTTTCAGGAGAGCCATGTGGGGCTGTGACAGGAGAATGGCTTGTAGATTGCTTAAGTCTGTGCTCACATGGCACAAGGGTTGGTCAAGGAACCTCCAGGGCAGGTGCCAAAAATCAACATGTCCATTTGGAAAGCTGTGAGAATAGGACTGCCTTCAGGTCCCCTGCATCTTCCTCTGAGAGGTCCTTGGCACATAGGTCCTGGGGACCAGGTGCCATCAACCTGCTAATCCAAGGGTCTAGGGACTGTCACGTGGTCTAGATAGCGGTCTGTGTGTTTGCACCTGGGCTGGGATCATCTGTGCTACTTCTCCCAGGGGCTGAGAGCTGAGCACTCACTGTTTCTGTGTCTTTGCTACGGGATGCAACGATTTGTAACCTTGTAATGCCAGTCAATTCCCTGCTCCCCAGGGCTGCCACCAGAGTCATATCCTGTCAGGAAAACCTGCCTTTTCAATGGCATCTGCCTCTGTATTATGTGAGCCTTCCTCCTCCCTGGCTAACTCCTATGACCACATCAGGACTGGCTGGCAGCTTGGTTTTTTAAGAAGGCAAATCAGGCAGGATAGGCTCTTGACTTTGATTCCCCACCATGCTTTGGGGGTAGACTGAGGTGAGTCCATAAGGATATTCGCATGGCTAGACTCTCCTAGAGGGTGAGGGCAAAGGAAGGTCAGTGCTTGGGGTCCCAGCCCAGTTACTAGGTTTGTAGCCAGAACAGTTCAAAGAAGCTAGTAACCTAGAAACCAGCAGACCACGTAAACACTACCTGTGTGCAATGTGGAGGAGAAAACTGGGAATAACGGGTAAGAATTGTAGGCCAGAAAAATTGGCCAGTGGATATCAAACAGGAAGGTCAAGGGCAGATCGAAGAGTGGAGAATAAATCTTAAGGGCCAAATTCTGAGGACTGAAATCACATATTCCATTTGAATACAAGCAGCTCCCTCAAGATGCCCAAGCATGTGGGACATAGAGGCCCCACATGCAGTGTTTGACACTGATGCAGAGGAAGATGCTTAGAAAAGCAAACCAAGCCTTTTCAGCTCATCTGCCATACCCATTAGATTTAGGTTCAGCAGCAAGTTGACAGAAAACCCAGTATAATAGTGGCTTAAAGCAGGATGGAAGTGTCTCTCCCACATTGAAGAAGTATGGAGTTAAGCAGTCTGGGGCTGGTCTGGCTATCCCAGTGTCAGGGGCCGGGGGCTGTTTGTAGTTTGTTGCTGTCAACTTTAACATGAGCCTTCCAACTTGTGGTACCAAGGGCTGCTCCAGCTCCAATCATTATGTGTGTATTCTAGACAGCAGGAAAAAGGAAGGAGGAGAAGGGAACATTTTTCCCCTCCAAGGACAATTCCTGGAAGTCATACATACCATGGCCTCCTATGTCCTGTTGTCCAGAATATGGTCACATGACCACACCTAACTTTAAGGAAAACTGGGAAATATAGTCTTTCTTCTGTGGAGTCACGTGCCCAGCCATAACTTGGGTGTTCTAACTAATCAAGTGCATTAGTATGAGTGAGAGTATGGATGAAGCATCCATTGTCTACCAGGAAAATTCCTGTCGTGATCAGCAGTAAAGATTTTGTATGTGCGTTAAATCTTCTCACAGCACAGAGATCTGTTTATTGAGTTTACAGGTACTGCATTGCTTAGGAGACTTTTAGCATGTCAAAGTAGAGTTTGTTGCTGGGAAAAAGGGAAGTTGCATGGGTGTTCGCTCTTGTGTGCCTGACCCTTGTGATTCAAACTTGTTAGGATGTGCAGGGCCATTGATGAAGGGCGGTGATGGTTTTGTGCACATGGCCACAAGGCCCTCAGAGGCCCCCCTCCTGACAGATGGAGAGGTCCCTGGCCCAGGGCCCCCAAGAGGTGTGGATGTCAGCGGGAGTGGAGGCTGCAGAGAAGTTCCTGTGAGCTGAGTGGCAGGGACACGAGGATGAGCTGGGACAAGAGTCTTTGTGTTGGATGGAGCAGTTTGTCTTACATTTCAGGGCCTTCCCAAACGGGTGTTGGAGAGGTGCTTCCCTGTGGCCCGGGGGCCAGGGCCAGCCTCCGCTCCCTGGACTCCTGTCTCCTGCAGTCCCATGGGGGTGTGCCGCACAGTGCACGGTGACTGAGAGTGAGAACAAGGTTAATTGGGAATGTCAGCTTGTGTTCTCTTTTACATCTGAGCCTTCAAACCCTTGGGGATGCAGATGGTAGTCTGTGCTGGCTTGATTTGGGAAGCCAAAGACTGGGTGCTTACAGTGACACCCAGAGAGTTGTAGCGAGGGCAGATTCAGAGAATCTGGGATGTGAGACATGGAAAAGGTCTGTCCTGGGATCCTAGCACCATGGGGCTGGGATGTTCTGGAATCCCCTGGTCCTTCCCACCCAAGGAGTGTGGAACTCAGAGTCAAAAGAAAGGGCCTGGAGTCCTGGCTCAGTCACTTTCTCACTGAGTGACTTTGGGGTGTTTCAGGCCGAGGGAAGTGCACACTCAGATGCCTGCAAGTGTGCGCAAACCTGGTGTATCCCAGGAATGGCAGATGGAGTATGTGGGGCGGGATCAGAGGCTGGAAGGGCTGGGAAAGGCCTTGAATGCACCCCAAAGAGTTTGGAGTTTCTCTGGAGGGCAATAGGGAGCCTCTGATGAATGGACTGTAGGCTGGGGAAGGACTGAATGAGACCTATATCAGTACTGCCCACCCTGGTTGCAGCATGGAAGGAATTTGAGCTAGAAGCCTGTGTATGGATGCTGGCAGACCTGTGAGGACCAGAATGATCCCGGTAGCAGGGGTTCGAGGGCTGGCTTGCACAGGCAGGCTTTTGTGTTCTGTAGAGCAGCTTTGTCTTAACTCTTCCTGCCTTCACAAATGGGTGCTGGAGAGAAGCTTCCCTGAAGTCTGGGGTGACAGGGATTGCCTCCCTTTGTTTGTGGAGGGGGAGGAATGCCTGGCAACTTCGCAGAGGCCTGAGCTGTGGGCACCGCCAGAGGCTGCTGGGGAGCACCACCCTGAGTACCCTGTCCCCCGGGCCTCATTATCTGCAGCCTGCTTCGAGTGCTCTTTACGTCACTTACTGTCTGGGGCCTTGCCTGAGCCTAAAATTGCGCAAAGTAGGCCACGGCTCCTCTGTGGCTGCCCCCACCCTTCACTCCAGCCTCCAGGAAAGATCCATCTTCCCCAGAACTGGGAGAGGCTGGAAGACCTCGGCCCTGCCCACGGGAAGGCAGGAGGCTCCATACAGCACTTTGTTCCAAGAGCAGCGGCTGTAGTTTGTCGTGCACCTGCTATGTGTCAGGACAGGGCTCACTACTTCCTGTATACATTTTCTCATTGAAGCCTCACAAAAGCACTACAGTGAAGGTGCTATTATCCTCATCTTTCACATTATTCAGTTTAAAAGTGGAGACCAAGCTACTAGTGTGTTTGAAAATGTCTGGTCAGGCTGTTTGCCTCCCGGGGAGACATCAGATGAAGATGACAGGAGCCAAAAAAGGACTTCTCGAATCCAGCCAGCCACTCGCCACCTATCTGATCTGAAGTTTCAGTGCTTTCTCTGTGCCAGGCCCTCCAGGAATTTATAAGCTGGAGGGATGAAGGCCCAGGAAGAAATCAGGAACCTGCAGGGAATCTACTGGGCTCTTTGGGGAACAGATGTGTTTATATGGCTAGAGGTCAGGGTACTGGGGGAGGCTGGGCAGTAGGGAATGGAGGCAGGTGGGCTGGTCCTGGGTTGTGAAGGGCCAAGTCAGGGTTTGGGGTTTATCCAGTGGGTGGTAGGAGCCATCTTCCCTTTTAAAGCATCATGGTGGCGGGACTTGCTTTCTGTTGGACAGCTACAGAGAAGGTGCAGGTGCTGTGATGATGGAGGCCAGGAGATCCTTGTTAGAGGTTCGGGCAAGAGACAGTGCCACAGGGCCTGGGGGAGGGGGCTGGGTGTGGCTGTGCATACACACACACAACACCCGAGAGCTGGACAGAAGTTAAAGTAGAAAAAGCAGATTTGATTCAGGATCGTGGTGATAGGGGAAAAGAGACCTCTCTGTAGAACCAGCCTCAATTCCAATACAAGACAGGTGGGGATTTATAGCCAAGGAGCAGGGTGGGGTCAGTGGATGGGAAGTCACTGAGGAAGCATCAGGGGTAAGGGGATTCTGGCTAAATCGACCTGCCAGGATTCTTGCTGAAGGTGTGCCAGCGTGACCAGACTCACACGGGGGACGACGGGCGATGAGGAACCCGATCAGATATTGAGTTGCGGGGAAAATCTGGATAAACTGATTTAGCAGGATTCTTGCTAAAAGTGGACAATGCCGAGATGAATGTAGAAGCCCGAAAGTTGAGGTGTAGTTGGAAGGAGGATTTGGAGTAGCCTGACTGAAGTCTGGTTAAGGACTCTGTCACTTGGGGCACCCCGCCTGTGCACCCCATCTTTCAAATATGCTGTGGTCCAGGGATAGCCAGGCAGCGGGCTCCCTTTGAGCTCTCAGGGATGTCAGGGCTCAGTGTGAGTCAAAGATGCCTGGAAAGGGAGTCCACACTAGCAGTCTGGCAGCGAAGCTGGGGAGAGGGAACCCCAGAAGCTGGGATCTTCCCCAGGATGTCTTGGCTCCTGGAGAAGTTAGGTCTGTGCCTTCCTGGGGTGCCGTGATGTTCATCCTCCTTTTCTTGCAGATTAGTGGATGCTTTACATAGACGGGCTTGTCATGTAAAGGCAAAAAGTCGGAGTTCCCTGGGATCCAGGCCTTCCCTTGGGCCCTGCAGCTCTGCAGGCAGCTTAGAGAGATGCCTAATTTCAAATGTCATCCCCCAGGCAGCCCTCCCTGGCCTCCTGTCCTTTCCCCTGGCTTGTCCATCCCCCGGGTGGGGAACTGACCTTTACACATGCACTCTAGCTGCTAAAACCTCTTTTGACTGGAAAAGACTTTTCAGCAGAGGCCGTTTAATCTGGTGGTGACTGCCAGTTGGGGCAGTGGAGGACCACCTGCCACGAGGTGACTTTTTCAAAAGGGCGTTCCCGAGGAGCTGGGATTGTAAGGAGTGTGGCATGGGTCCTGCGTGCATGTGAATGTCCGCTTGTGGTCTGTGCACACGCTACACGTAAGGCGGTAAGCACAGAGCCACACGGCAGTGCAAATACACACAGGTTGGCAATTCCCAGTCCGTGGGTTATGCTCTGTGGGGCACAGGTGATTCGGGAGTTCGGCGCCTGTCAGTACCCCCAGACGCCGTGGAGGAAGGAGCCCCTCTCCCCTGGGTCCTGACCTGCTAGCCGAGTATTTGCATTTTTGTCCTTCCCTTTTGTCCACAGCTGGTTTTAGTTGTTGCCTTTCTGTCTGATTCCTCTTCACCTTTATAAAAGGATTTTCAGAAGAAGTAGAATGTGTTCTTGGAAAGAGCATAAGCCTTGCAGTGGCACAGACCTGACTTTGAGTCTTAGCTCTGGGGCCGGCTGGTCATGTGACCTTGAGCAAACTGCTTCACCCTCTGAGCCTCAGTTTTATATATACAAAATGGGAATGATAGTACTCCCACCCTATAAGGTTAGGTTGTCATAAAGATTACACACAATGAAATGATTTGCTTCTCTGTAAATACAATTATAATTCTTTGGGTAAGGTTTGGGAAGACAGGATAGATAGCATAATAATTAACAACATTGGCTCTGAAATAGAGCAGGGTTCCTATGTCAGCTTTGCCCCTTATGGGCTGTGTGTTCCAGTGCAAGTTATTCAGCCTCTCTGCCTCAGTTTCTTCATCTGTAACATGAGCATAGTAATGGACTTCTCCCACAGCACCAGACCAGTGTTGCACAAACTGTGAATTAAGGATGAGGTACTTGAGAAAAGCTAAGATTCCTATTTGGGGATGTGGCCCAGAGTTAACATACCAGATAAGTCTCCTTGAATGCATGCCTAAGTTCGAGAAGCATAATCCTAGACTGTTTGCTTCCTGAGGGCAGGAACCATGGCCCTTTGGCTTCACACTGTGCCTCGGTGCCGAGCACAGCTTCTGGCACATGCGAAGGGCTCACTGAAGTTTTGGTTGAATGAATAAATGATGATATGACTTAATGCAGCCAAAGCCCTTAGTGTCATGCTTGACATAGAATAAGATCTTAGGTATCCAAGCGTTTCGTTATTAATAACAAGGGAACGTGTGTCTCTAAAAATAAATCAGCAGGACCCAGCAGCACTCCTTGCTCACAGATCACATTGGCCCCCTCCCTGCATGTACTGAAGGTTGGATTCCCTCAGTTTCCACCATGTGCCCTGGTTTCACGGAGGCTGACAGTTGTGAGCCAGGCCTAATTTAGACCCTCCTGATCAGAGGAGAGTGGGCCTCCCACAACTGTGGGGGTCTTGGTGTCCTGGTTGGCCCCTTTACTATCTGCTTCTTGCCTTTGGTGGGGGGGGGGGGTCCTGAAGCCTGAGCACCCTCCAGGCTGACAAGAAAGAATTGTACTCACCATTCCTGGGTCCAAGGCAGCAAATTTTTATGAGGTTTGTAGACAATCATGACAGAAGACTAGGCTGGCGTTTTATTGTTGCAAGCTTCTTGGCTTGGACCTGGAGAGAGGGAAAATGATTTAGAAAAGGCTTTTCCTGTCTCGGGAAGAACAGGTGTTTCCAGAAGCTGTCAGAGCCTGGAGCACCAGGGGAAGAAAATGGGGACAGTGCTGTACTTGCCCCACTGAGACACACTGAAGACCCGGGTCACATCTTCAAGCCACAGGATGGAAGAATCCATGATCTAACTCGAGACCCTCACTTTACAGATGAACAGGGCCCTAGGGAGGGATGGGATTTGTGCCAGGTCAGTGGGCACGTGGAGAGGAGATGGGGCTTGGACCCTTGTGTGCCGAACGCTGAAGCCACCCCTTTCCCCATGCTGCACTGCACTGCGTTGTTTCCCACACCTCTGGCCCTGGCCTGCTGCAATCAGTTCCCCCAGGGTGGGAAAGGTTCAGCAACACTTATGAGTGACCACCCTGTGCAGAGACGGGCCCTCGGTGTGGGACAATGGGGACAAGGTAGCTGCTGGAGTCCGAATGTTTGAATGCCCCCCAAATTCATGTGTTGAAATCCTAACACCCTAGATGATGGTATCAGTAGATGGGGCTTTGGGAGGTGATTAGGTCGTGGGGTGGAGCCCTCATGAAAGAGGCCCCAGAGAGCTCCCTAGCCTCTCCCACCTTGTGTGACACAGAAAGAGGTGCTGGCTATGAAGCACAGCCCTGACCAGAGCACCACCATGCTGGCATCTCAGTCCTGGACTTCCTGCCTCCATAACTGTAAGAAATACATTTCTGTTGTTTATAAACCTCCCAGTCCGTAGTGTTTTGTTATAGCAGCCCGAACATACTAAGACAGCAGCAGAAAATGGACATCCTGACCTGAAACTAAAGGCATGACTGCAGGGGGTTGTCCAGAGTCCCCACTGAGCCCTCTTTATCCCGCACCACACCCCTGTCACTTCAGCCAGCTAGGGTGGTGGGCACAGGATGGGGCGGGGGGCGGGGAGGGTGCGGCAAGGAGGTCCAATTGGACCATTCCTGCTGTGAGCGGTAAAGCTGCGACAGTGCACGTCTCGGTCACAGATCCCATTTTCCCTCAGACCCCTGCAGCGGGCTCTGCAGCTGGGACCCACACCTGTCACAGATCCGCAAGGCTGGGGCCAACAACTCCTGGGATGGAGACCCTGGAAACACGGTAGCTCGTCACTGATTGGGCAGAGCTCACTCTCTAAGTGAGGGAGGCAGTGGAGGTGGGGTTCAGAGAAGATGTGGTGCCCACATGTGTGGGAGCACTGGAGGAGCTGGTGATGGGTGTGCATGGAAGTGTAGGCAGAGGCCCCTGCTTGGCGAGAAGAAGAGCTTGTCGGTGTGGGGTATGATGGCGAGAAATCTCAGCAGTCACGGTGTCCCCCATTAATCTCAGCCGGGGGGAGGGGGAGGCTGTGGTCTTAGGACTGGATGTGGGACAAGCAAGGAGGCCTGTTGTTTGTCCCTGTTTTGTCAGAAGCAAGGTAGTGACTCTTAAGTGGTCACATTTCAGTTTTCTGAAGCGCCTACCACTGTTGAAAAGAGAATCGAAAGACGGCACCGATCTTTTAGCCAATCTGATGTGTTTTCTGGGGTTAATATGGACTGGGAAGATTTCCAAACCCCCTCTCCCCCTCTGACGACTCAAAGTCTAAGCAGACAGCACCACCACCATCGGCCTTTTTGCCAATTACACGTGTTGTTCAGGCCCTCAAAGACCTGGTTTCTGACACATGTTTCTGCTGAGTTAATGTGTTTGCAAGATAGAGTCACAAACAGGTGCTATGCTGTCGTTCAGTACTTGCTGAGGGCATCCTGGGAAGGGCAACATCAGAAGTGGCAAGAAAGTCGTAAAGCGTCACGGTGCAGTCGCCGAGCCAGCCAGCAGAAGCCCACAGAAGGCGAGATCAGGGCCAAGGGATGCTCTTATCGTGGGAGCCCCTCAGTGGAGTCTCAGAATGGCTAATGTCATCACTCGCCACAATCCCAAGCTTTCTAACGAAGCTTTGCGATTAAAGGGGAAGTGGCAGTGACTCATATCAGCAAGCCATCGCCTTCCGCTTTGCGAGCACTTCGGCATTCATACACTGCACGTGGACAAAACAAACTCAAACGCCCCAGGAGCTCTAGGCACGCCATTGTCCTAGCGCTGGCGATGCAGGAGTTGCAAGTTTCCATAGCAACGAGGCAGAGAAACAATTATCCTGCACCTTCTAGGGCCCTTCGCCAAGGTTATGGGGACACTGCCTTAGCCGTGGAGAAGAAAGCATGCTAAGGAGCCAGAACTATCTCTGTCTCTGAAATATTGACATGGAGGTGCAAAAGAGTTTTTAGAACCAAAAATATGTTTAGGATGATCTGATCCCATCCCTTCAGTTTTCAGAGAAGGAAACAGACCCAGAAAGGTTAAGCCCCTTGTCCAAGGTTGCCTAGTTGGGGAGGGGCGGAACTGCAGGTGACACGCTGGCCTTTGGATCCCTGGCCCCGGGGCCCTTTTCCACTCTCCCTCCCGTGGTTGGTACTGGAATGCAGTTGCCCTTCGCCTCTGCCGGGTGCCGTTGTCACAGCCATGCATCACATTTGCGCACAGCAACTTCTGATCCGCTGTTGACATCCTTTAGAGTCTAAGAGATTATTTCTGATCAATCTTCTTTTGGCAGCCCCTTCCAACGCTTTGGTGCTAAGGTTTTGTTTTGCTTTGTTTTGTTTCCTAAGACCCAGACATAGCTTTTCTTCCAGCCTTCGGGCGAAGTCTATAACGATCGGTAAATAAACTTAAGTAATTGAGATGGATCCATTAGTCCGTTGGTGGGGGCAGGGAGGTCTGGAACTTTCTGAAGCCTCCCCTGGGGCCAGCTTCCTTCTGTGTTTCCAGCAATCCGGTGTCTTGGCTGGTTGGTGCTTTCACTGTTGAGGCTGGGTCCTCCGGGGGCCCTTCTCAGGGGAGGCCGTAGGGTTCTCTTGCCTGTGGATTTTTCTGCAGGAGGCTGTGAGCAGTGACAGTGTGTCAGGACATTTCTTTGGAGTGGCAGCCAGGCCGAGGGTTGGCTACCTGCTTGCTGCTCAGGAGAGGCATCTGGGCTTCACTCTGGCTTTAGGATTACATGGAAAGTTCCAGAAGAAGGGGGTGGTCTGATATCTCTCTCTAGGAGGCTTGTTCCAGGACAAAAATGAGTGCAGGAGCAGGGATGCCAGGAGTGTGGGGCTCCCCTGCTGACTTAGCCACACTTGAGGGCAAGAGGAGCCCTTGAGAGGGAGACTCACTGTGAGATCCGAGGGCAGAACCACATGCTCCGGATGGGTTCATCCACAGCACTGGGCCCTGCATAGAGCAAGGGCTCAGTTCCCATTTGTCGAGTGACTGAATTATTCATTTGGCGAGTACTGAGTGCCCGCTCCCTGCCGGGCATGCTGCTAGCCCGAGGAGGTAACAGAGAACAGGACAGTTAAGGCTCTTCTTTTGGGAAGCCTGCATCCTGGAGCTGAGTAAATAGGGGAGCCTAGGGACCCCGGGAGCTCCAACAGTGGGAGAGTGGGGGGTGGGGGTACCCCTGCCGGCAAAAGAGCACCCCGTGTTTACTGGAGGCCTGAGTAGGAAGACTGGCAGTGTTATCCAGCTGGGGACGATACCCAAGAAATTAAAGAAGACAATGGCAGGAGTAAAGAGGTGAGATCTGAGCATTTACAATGTGCGTGGCCAGGACCAGGTGCTTTCCAGATAGTGTTTCCTTTAAGCCATCCAGAGGCCCAGTGAGGTCCTCGTTCATATCACCATTGGTAGATTCACTCTCAGGGTGAGCAGCCTGCCGAAGGCATACATCTCCGAAGCAAGGACTCGCCCTCAGGTCAGCTGGATGGACACCGTTCCTTCCATCTGCAGAAGGGGAGCTGTATGAGCTCCTGAGAGGAGCCCCTGGGTCGTTGTTCCCAGCAACCAGGTTTTCACCTCAGTTGCTGATACTGGGAGGTACTGGTGATGCCCCAGTTTCTCCCACTGTACAGGCTCAGGCCAAATGCTGCTGGTGTCAACCTAGCACGTTGGCTGGTGTCAGAACAGGGGGAGCGGTGCCCCCGGGGGATCCACCGAAATGGTTGTGTAGGCAGAAGAGCAGCTATGGTCCAGCGGGTGCTGTGCAAAGGATGCTGTTTTCCTTACTGAGGGGCCTTCCCAGCCCCAGCTGTGGCCTGAAGGACGATGGCAGCAGGTGGACTGTTTGTAGCACTGACCTTGGGCTCAGAGTGATCAAGGTGACAGACTGGGTCTGAATTCTGTCTCCGCTGCTTGCTTTTTCTGTAGCCTTGAGGTAGTCACCCAGACTCCCCAAGCCTTAATTTCACAATTGGTAAAATGAGGTTGATCCTAAGTAAAGCATGGACTGTGATGAGGATGAGCATAAATAAGGTTAAAGCACTCAGCACAGTGTCTGGCCCATAGGAGATGCTCAATAATCAGTAGCTCTCATTCTTGTTATTATAGCATGTTAGTATCAGATTAAACTCAGTCACGGGGCTGGGGCTGGGCAGTAAGTCATTCCAGTGACTGCATCGTATTTCCTGAGGATGCGCAGTGCGCAGAGACTTATGGCAAATAGAGCCATCAGGTTTTATGGCAGAGGACTCCAAACTTCCTGTCATCGGAACACTCAGGGAGCTTGTGAAAGATTCAGGTTTTAAGGTTATACTACTATCCCATTCCCTCCTCTCCCTCTGGAGATTTCTATTCATGGGTCTGGGGTGAGGTCCTGAATCTGTATTTTTAATAAAATCCCGAGATGGTTCTATTACAGGAAGTCCAAGAACTAGTTTTGGGCAGCACTGCTTTTATAAGCTGTTTCTTCCAGCCCTGGCCAGCCTGGTGGCTGGCTCTCCTCCATGGCTGGGCTATTTCTGTCTAATCACAGGGAGCTATCATCTCACGGCGGGCTCCCTTTCCTTGGGCAGCCCTGGAGACATACGGACAGATCCTTTCTCCTTGGCCGCCTGTCTAGACACCATGCAGACCTACAAAATCACCTGTCTCCTGGAGACCACATTTTCTAAGCTCTCTCCTAAGAAACACGGTTAAAGGTTTTTTGTTTTGTTTTTTTGTTTTGTTTTTTGTTTTTTTTTTCTGACTTGGAAATCCATCTTAGAAGTGTTACAAAGATACAATGTATTTGTTTTTATTTGTATCTTGAATGGATTCCTAGCAAATGTACACTGGGTAGCACAGTGGTTAAAAATACAGACCGTGGCAATGGACTGCCTGGGTTTGAGTCAGGTCTTTCCCCTTATTAGCGTGTGACCTTGGGCAAGTGATATAACTTCTCTGTGCTTTATTTTCTCATCTTTGGAAGAGGGCTAACAGCACCTATCCCATAGTGCTGTTTTGAGGATTGGCTGAGTTAAAACTGATAAAGCCCTTACAATAATGCCTGATTCATAGCGAGCCTTCTTTATAGAGAGTAAAATGTAACTGCGTGAGACAGCCCAAACAAATCCAGGGGGCATGAGCATTGCATACCGTTGAGAAAATCAAATAAGAAACTAGATAATGGTGCTGACTGGCTTTGGCCAAGCCTTGTTCTTTCTTGACATACAGTTCTGCCTTGAAGCACCAGTGTGATTTCCAGTCATTGCTTTTCCAAAGAAGGGACACATATGCCATGGTAACAGTGGGAGAAGCCTTATCTGTGACCACTACATAGGAAGCTGAACATCATTTGGCTAAATCCCATTAGTGCACTCTGTGAGGCCTTCTCTTTGGAGAGTCACCCTACCTGTGATCTAGCGAAGTGGCATGCAGGCACCAGGGGCCTTTTTTATTTGTCTCAGTTTTCATTTCCAAGACATGGAGTTGAAGGTCTTGGCTGGTTTCCTCAGCTGAAGAGCCACAAAGCTGATGTAACAAAGGGAGACATTAGCAGGGGCAAGAACAGCAATGTCCAGTGATGATGAAAGAAAGGGAAGGGGAGCCCCATTCTCATTCCTGTCACCTACCTCTGCCACCCCAGAGCCTGCCTGGCCTTCCTCGGGAAGCAGGAGAGCAACGTGCCTTAACACTTGAGCCTTGGAGCAGACAGACATGGCCAGGAAGCCTGGCCTGGTATCTATGAGCTGTGTGATCTTGGGAACTTTGCTAGCCAGTCTAGTCCTCCTCTGTAAAATAGAGATAATAATAGTACCTCTATTACTGAGTTGCTGGACGAAGTTCAACAAGGTTGTGTGGAAAAATTGGTGGGCTCATAAATGCTCAGCACTTTCGTGCTCAGTGAACTTTACCGTGTGCCCAGTCTAGCCCACAGTCTTGATAATTCAGGTCTTTCCTTATACGGGATCCTTAAAAGTATAGGCAGGAATAGTTGGAGAGAGAACATAGATTGAAAGACCAGCTTGTTTGGACCAACCCATGAATTACCATGTGTGTTTTTGGACAGGATTCCTGATGCTCGATGGGACTTTAGTAGGGACCTAATGGGGCTCCTTGTTCAGTCTCCTTAGTTTAAAGATAAGGAAATTCAATTTCAGAGTGGTTAACAGCCTTGCCTGGGTCACTCAGAAGACGGTGGCAAAGCCAGGGCCCGAACCAGGTCTGCTGGCTCCCTGTCCCACATTGTCTCCACTGCGTCGGACACTTTTCCTGTCACACTGGAGAAGGCAGGAGCAGACTCCTTATGTACCACTGCTGCATAAGGAACATCAACAGCATCAAACAATGAAAGGCCACCAGCATGTCTCACAGGACAGGTGGCAGGAGTAATTTGTGTCTGCAGTTGCATTTGTAAACACAGCATGAAGAATACATCAAGAAGCCAGCAAGGAATGCACAGGTTCTATTGCACACGTTCTAAATTTGCCTGCTAAGTAAAACAAGGGAAATGCTAGTGGAAAAGAAGATGGCCTGGGGAAAGATGGAAGTTTTCAAGTCATGCAGACATGGAGAGCCCATGTCTTGGGCCAGGATAGTGCCACCCCTTAGTGGGTGTGTCAGTGGCTTTGGCTCATCTGTCTCACTGACTGGCTAAACATCTTGAGGACAACACTGTGTCATATTTACCTTTGTATTAGCAGCACACAGCAAAGGGTCTGACCTAGAGTAAGTATTTCACAAATATTTGTTAAATGAATGGCTGAGTGCTTGAAAGCCATGATTCAAGGTAATGGTGAGATCAAATGGCTGCTCAGTAGCTGTCCCCCCCCCCCACTTTTATATGACACCTACCATGGGCTCACATGCCTCCATGCCTGGCCTGCAGAGCTCCTTGGGAAATCTCATGCATGGTCATCCTCTGCCTCTTAGAACACCATCTTCCCTTGGGAGCCATCACCTTGGTAATGGGGATCACCACTGGACTTTTTTAGTATTGAATAGCTATGGTCAAGGGCCAGGACCAACTGGCCACAGTCAAAGGCCCAGATACCAGGCTCACATTGCCATAATTCAAGTCTTGGCTTCATCCCTTTTCAGCTGTGGGACCTTGGATAAGCTTCCTGACCTCTCCAAGCCTCAGTTTCCTGATCTGTAAGATAGGGGTAGTAACATGAAGAATGGTGAGGACAGAGTAAGATAAGACAGTGTAAACAGTGCTGGCATTTCCTAAGGGTTCAATCCATGTTAGGTCTTTGTACTGTCATTTCCTAAGGGGCCAGGGAGGGTGACTTGTCCCTTCCTGCTCCCTCTGCCAGGTGGGAGGTAAGCAAGCCCTGGATGTATGCCCACGTTGTCTTTGTTTAGGAGCACAGAGGAGAGCAGGAGATAATGAGGCAGAGAGGAGAGGCGTCTGTTAAAATGGCACCGGGAGAAACGATGGATACACAGATGTGCACCAGGGCAAACCCGTGATTGGCTAACATTTCCATCGTATTTCCTTCTTCCATAACTTGGTTCTTTAAAGTGCAGGAAAAAAGCCAGAATGTGCTGTTCTCTTTGTGTAAATGAGGTTTATAAATAGCTGTTTTGGAGAACAGGCAATGTAGAGAGATCAGGGTGGCCGCTGTGAGGCCTGACTCAGTGCCACAGAGGCCTGGCTTTGGCGATCTGGAGATGTGACACATGTCTGCCTCTGAGTGACCGTCCTCTCACTCCTGGCAGCTCTTCAGGGAGACCTGCATGGCGCGGCTTGGAGGGTATAGTGAACCGTGGCATTTGAACGGCGTTGGAGGGTGTCGACACCATTGAGTATGCCGAAGGTGGCGGGATTTGCAACAGGGCAGATCTGGGTTTGAATCCCACGCCATCGCGTACCAGCTATGTGAGTTTCTACTCTGTACACTGCAGGTAACGTCACATCACTAATAGTGTCACTGTGAAGGCGGAGCTCATTCCTGGGAACAGCTCAACAGGAGTTCTTGCCAGCTTTGGCAAGATAGGCAGGAATTTCCAGGGCCAGATGGCTGCAGTATTTTCAGGGGCCTGTCGATTACCTAAAGTCTGGGGAGTAGCCCAGTAGACAGGGGACAAGGGTGATGTGCTGGTCACTATGATGGGGCAGGTATGTCTAGGCCCAGCTTTGGCCCTTGAACAGACCCCAGACTTTGAGCTGTATGACCTTCCAAAAGATGAATCTAGTTGTTGTTGTTGTTATTATTATTATTATTATTATTATTATTATTAATATAATTGTTAAACACCCTCGTTGCTGTCCACTTAGTCACCTGGCATTTCAGTTTCCATCAGTGATGCAGACTGCAGATTATCCGCTGTTGGGTTCCAGCCCTGGCCTTGCTGAGAGGGTAGGCTGAGGGATATGTTAGCAATTCAGCCTTCCTGATGCTTTGGTTCTCAATTATGTGTCCAACCATCAGAAAGCCCTTATCCGGCAACCTAATGACACCCCCGGCTTTGACCAAGAGCCAGCCTTGGACCGGAGCCAAGAAGCTCTGTGGAAAGCCCTCCATGCTTTCTGTAGGGTTACAGCTTCACACACTACCTGTTGTGTTGTTCGGGATGATCTGAGCTCAAAGGCCTTGAGCACTTTGGCTCTCTTCATGACTGGTGAGCTTTCTCTTTGGATGAAAGCTTGCCATTGGATTTCCTTCTCAGCTTCAGTTCCACTTTACAAGCATCATTTGAGCCCCTACTATGTGGCTATCAGTGTGCTCCTGGTGGGGGAGACAAAGAAACAGCAGGGTGGACTGGAAGGGGCCAGGACCCCGACTTACCTGTGGTTGAGTGCCTCTCCACTGCTCGTTAACTGTGTGCCTTTGGAATTGTTACCCAAAGCCTCTGAGCCAGGGTTTCCCACCTGTAAAATGAGACTGATTATCTACATGGTTTTTAGAATAGAGAAATGGTTCCGTCTCAGGTACTCAATGAATGATAGTCATCTTTTTTTTTTTTCTGTTCCTCTCCCCTCCCTTCCTCCTTCCTACTTTCTCCAACAACCCCCTTCTTGCCTTGCCTTCAAGGAATTTACCATCAAGCTGTGGGGTCAGGCAGAGACCCAGACTAAACGTTTCAAAATGGGGTCAGGATGGGAGTAAGTATTCTGGGATGCAGACATGGATGCCCAAAGATGGCTTCCTTCCATCAATCGTGGAAGTTCAGAGGAAAGCTGTGTCATGTGTGTATGTCAGGATGTGCACACACAGCTGGATGTGTATATACCCTGCCTGTACCCCCCTCCATGTGCATGCATACATATAGACACACACACATTCATACCTATCAGAAGGGACCTGACGCAAAGCAGGACTTACCCCAGTGGTTCACATGCAGAGGCCTTAATGAGGAGGTAAGGACAGAGTTTAAAGTGTGAGCAGGGCATGGTGACACGTTGACCCTCATGATGAGAGGAAGCTCTTCCGTACCTAAGGCTGATGGGACAGGAGGAGAGGTAGTGTGACCAGGGCTTTGGAAGTGATGCTGCCTGGTAGGAGCTGTAGTCACAGGACACAGCCACCGCCAGAGAGGTGGCCCTGAAGTACTTCAGGAGGGGAAGAAATCTGACCACTCTCCTTCTACTCTCTGACATGCTGATGCCTCCCATTGGCCAAGCTCTACCAAGGGAGGCTGAATGATGCCACAGGCAGGGGCCTCCTGCCTGGGCACAGAGCCTGGCAGACAAGGGTAGAGAGCAGGGTCTTGGGAGGGAGTGCAAATCTTGGGTGAGCAAAGGAGGCAGCAGCGTTATGATTGCATTTACGCACACCCCTGTGCAGGTGTGCACAGGCTGGCGGGAGCTTCTTCCTGCAAGGGCACTCAGGGCTGGGGCGGGATGAGGGGGGTCGGGCAGTGATGGCACAGCCAGCATGATTTCCAAGCCTCTCCCGCATGGTCATGATGCCGAGCAGGACTCTCAGAGCCCTTTAGGTGGGGCTTCCCGCAGGGTTTGCTCAAAGCACATGCACGGTGCTGCCTCAGTTACTCATGAGCATCTGTGATTGGCTTGCAGCCTCCCTGGTCTTTAGGTTTATACATACTTGAGACAAAACTATAGGTTTATAGATACTTGAGACAAATACCCGTGTACTGTTTTCCTCTTTCTGCCCTAGCAGGTGCTCAGGAGGTGTGAGAGGTACAGTGGGAAGCCTCAGGCAAGGGCCTATGTATGAGAGGAAGCCCAGACATGTTCTCAGAGTATATGCAGCTGGGGGGTGGATATGGACATCATGATGCTGTCCTCAGTGAGTGCGTTGTCCCTGCCCTCACTTCCCAAGGCCCCAGAAGTGCTCTTAACCTCTCTGCCACTTGGCCTCACCTCCCTGGCTCTGCCCCCTTCCACATCATTGGTCCCACTGGGGTTTTTGCTGGGAACTTGGAGCTGGCAGCGCTAGGCTGAGCTTCCAGCCAGCATCCAGTGGACCCTCGACCTGTAGTATTGGTTGACAAGAGCTCTTGTGCTCTCCATGGGCTGGCACAGCTGACCAGCGTGGCCCTGGGTTGCGAACGGTTCCCACAGGCGGTTTAGTGCAGGTGGTAGGCAGCACAGAATGGTGGTCAGCAGCTCTGTCTCAAACCCAGCTCTGTGTGGCCTGGGACATCTCCACCACTGGTCCATCGTCTGCCTCTCCTTTTCCTCACTAGGGTGCCTGCAGCACACCTGTTTTTTATCAGGTTGGCTTCCAGAAGGGTTAACTGCAAAAGGCACTCCGGATAGCAAAGCTAATGGGCCTGTGTTGCCCATTAGCATGTTGAGTGCGTGTGCTCAGAGTGGTGTTTGGATGTGGGTTCAGTTCACATTGCCCAGATATTGCTGAGACAGCCCACCCCTTGAGGCCTCTCCGGGAGGTGGAGATAAGGCCCTGTCAGCAGCCAGGGAAGAAAACTGCCTTCCTGTTTACAGTGGAGGGAAGGCATTTGTCTACTTCATTTAAAACTTGCCTTAAGTTATGGAGTGTGTGTTAAAGATGACAGGGAGCTAATTCCCCTCCCTGCCCATGTTAGGACTGGAATTTGATCTCTCCAGCCTTCTCCTCTCTGGCTGCCCTGCCTTGCTCTGAGGGGCATTGCAAGCCTGTGCATGGGAATGAGTCTGTGCCAGGAGGGGTGGTGCAGGCCCAGCCCACCAGCCTGGAGAGTGATGATGGCCTCAGCTCCAGGAAAAGCCACACCAGTGGGATTTAGTAGAGCTGGGCACCTGAGCCATTTCCCAGCTGCCCTGCCCAAGAGTCCCGTAATGCCGAGGACTGAACTCAGAAGATCTTCTGGAAGGTGCAGGAACGTTTCTGTAGAAGAATCCACATTGGGTGTGAAAACCAAGAAGAGTGACACACATGCTCATACACAAGCACACACCCATGTGCAGTCACACACGCATTTAGACACATAGAAGACACTCTCACACACAGACACACACAAACATGCTCTCAAACACACACTCTCCCGCATACACACTCACATACAGTCACACAGACACACACATACTCTCTCATATATATGCATTCTCTCACATACATGCTCTCACAGATACATGATTAGACACATAGCAAACACACTCACACTTACACATACATACACACTCATATACAGACGCACACCTGTATGCAGTCTCTCACACACATTCAGTCTTTCATACATATGCCCTCTCACATACACACGTACTCTCACACACACACATACTCTCTCTCACACACAGACACATGCGGATCATGTTTAGTCAGAACAGGTCAAGCTGTTAGAGGAGATTGCCGCCCACATCCGTAAGTTTAGCCCACAGCTAAATCCCTTCCTGGATGACTTAGATTGATTTGCTCAGCACAAATGGGGGGCAAAGCTGACAACTCTGTGCCCTGGTTGCCCAGCCAGTTCTGGGACAGGAGGCACGCATTTTGGAACCAGGGCCTCTAGGATGACAGAGATACCAAGCCTAAGGGCAGGCTGGGCTCCTTCCAGAGAGGCTAGTTCTGGGAGGAATCCCAGGCTGGTATGGCTCAGTAGTGCCTGTGTTGGAGGAACCTTCTACATGTCAGATCTCATCCCTCAGTGAGCCCACACTCAGCTGCTCACTTCTCCTCAAGGGTCAACACCTGTGGACGTTGGGACTGGACTACACTCACCAGAGTTTTCAGGGTATGATTAGGTCTATCCTCTCTGCACCAATGACTCTTCTCCTGTCCTTAGAGGAGGGACTTAGCCAGGCAGGCAGAGTAGGGGGCACTGAGACACAGGAGGATTGATTTACATTTCCATCTGGGCTAGCTGTGTGACCCAGGTCAAAGCGTGGGCCTGTTTTCTTGCCAATAAAGCAAGGATATTCATGACTGTCTCTTTGGCCTCTTGTGAGGTTTAAATAAATTTGCTGTGAAAAGCCACCAGCACTGTGGGGAACTCCCTCTCCTGACCTTGCTTTACATTATCCTGCTGAGGACATTTTCCATGTGCGTGAGAGAACCAGACCCATTCAGAGAACCAGACACAGTAGTCTGTTCATGGAGCTATGCTGGTGTATTTTTGACCTGGTGTATTTGTCAGGGTTCTCCAGAGAAACAGAGCCAACAGGAGATATATATACACACACACACACACACACACACACACACACACATATATATATATATGGAAAGAAAGATTTTTTTTTATAAGGAGTTGGCTTGCATGATTACAGAGGCTAAGAAATCCCCAGATCCAGTCAGCAAGCTGGAGACCCAGGAGAGCTGGTGACGTAGTTCCAGTCCAAATCCCAGCAGGCTTGAGGGCCAGGAAGAGTCAACGTTTCAGTTCCAGTCCAAAGCCAGGAAAGACTGATGTTCCAGCTAGAACAGTCAAGTGGGAGGAGTTCCCTGTAACCTGTGGGAGGGTCGGCCTTTTTGTTCAACTCACTGGATGACGGCCACCCACAATGGGGAGGGCAATCTGTCTTGCTCGTCTACCGTTCAAAACCATCCTCACAGACACACCCAGAATAATGTTTGAGCAGATAGCTGGGTACCATGGTCTAATCAACTTGATACGTAAAATTCACCATCACACCTGGTATCTGACGAGCGCATGTGTCCGCCCGTAGGTATCCTGGTGCAGCAGTGGGGCAGGCAGCAGTCTTAGGGCCTCCTGGAACTGTGGGTGCCCCTACAATCCGGGAGAAGCTATCCCTGCAGGGACTGACGAGCATGGTATGGGTAGGCCCATCAGCCATCCAGCCATGGAAATAGCAAGGAGTCTTGACCAAGACACCTACCAACCCTGTGAGCCTCTTGGTGGCAGAGACATCAAAGCTTTGCCCATCAGCTTGTCTGAAATGACTCTCATTATCTTCCACTCCCCCACCCCCTGGGTTTATCACCAGTCTTTGTCCCCTGTGCTGCACCAGAAACATGGTTATCTTTGAAAGCCCCATGCGTTTCCTCCCTCACATCCTGTTTGCCTTCAAGTACTGCCAAGTTTCTTCCTCCTTAATATTTCCGTCTTGGATCCTTTACCTTTTTCTACCTACTGCCACCCCCCAGGGCTCACCTACCATCATCTCCTGCTGCTCTTCTGCACCTTTTCTCTTGTTCTCAGTCTTGCCCCCCACAGAGCCTGTCACCCACACTCTTGTCAGAGGGAGCTCCTCAAGATAAGAGATCCAACTGTGTCATTCCCGGATGAATCCCTTTGTGAGTTTCTCACTGCCTAGTAGAGTTTGCAAGCTTATGCCCAAGGGCCAAATTCAACTCACACTTAAAAACAAGAAAGAATTTTAATGCCTTTCCATCTGAAAGGTGTATGGCTTCCAGTTTGCCACAGTCCTTACCACTCTTTACCATTTTATACTAGCCCAATTCCCTCCTCTGTTGCTTGACCAGTCCCTAAAGTAAAGGCGTTTGAGCATTCTTCAGCATAACCTTTGAGTCCTTTCATAATTTGGCCCTGGATAACCCTCTCTGTATTTATAGACAATTCTACCCAAGCACCTTGTGTTCCAGTCATTCTGGTTTGTACTCTTCCCTGAAAACACACTATTCTTCCTCATTTCATGTCTTTTTTAAATTTTTGTTTAACGTTCATTTACTTTTGAGAGAGACAGACAGAGAGACAGAGGCATGAGAGGAGAAGGGACAGAGAGAGGGAGACACAGAATCCGAAGCAGGCTCCAGGCTCTGAGCTGTCAGCACAGAGCCCAACGCAGGGCTCGAACCCACAGACTGTGAGATCATGACCTGAGCTAAAGTTGGATGCCCAAGCAACTGAGCCACCCAGGCGCCCCCCTCATTTCATGTCTTTTTCTGTGCTGCTCAGTTTGCTTGGGTGGCCTTCCTCTCTTTAAACCTCTGGCTAGTTCCTAATTATCCTCTAAGACTCAGTGCATATGCCACCTACTCTTCAGAGTTTTTCTTTAACATTTTCTAAATCTCGCTTTTCTCCTCTGTAAAATAGGGTAATCATAGGACCTCCCAATGGGGTTGCCTTGAGGGTTAAATGAGATAACCCATGCAAAGTGCTTCACACAATGTCTGGCATATAGGAAGTGCCCGGTAAATAGCCAGCCACCTGCCTGCCTGGTATCTTGAGAGGTCAGAGATTTGGGCAGGGGTAACAACAGGGACTCTGCTGTCTGTCTTCGCCAGAGTACCTGAGTTTGACAGGCTCTTACCACTTACAGTTAAAGCAAATAGAGAGTAATTCATGTCTACTATCTGCCCATTGCAGATGCCTGGCTTGGTGGGGTTGTGTACGATTAAGGGGCAGGAATTTGTTACCTAGAAAGCTCTGTTCCAGGAAGCAGAACGGAGACAATAAAATTTGGTTTTCTAAATAATGTTAGACCTAACGTTTATAAATAAATAAATAAATAAATAAATAAATAAATAATCAATCAATCAATCAATCAATCAATCAATCTTGGAGGCATTTGAATGTCTCATAGCCTATCGCTCCTGGCCTGACTCCTCTCACTGGTGAACTGGGGTGGTGGAGGCAGGACTCTGTGGCATCTGTTTACAGTTCTGTTCAATGAAGCTCCTGCGGACATTCACTCAGGAAAAGCCGGTTAATTGCAGAGCTGCATAGGAATAATAATTATTGTTCCTGCTTGATGAGTTGACTGCATCAGACTAGACACTTGAAAGGCAAACAAGTTATCTGCAGTCATAGCAAGAAATCCCCAACCCAGCAGCAGACCAATAGGTGACATTTGTTCTAAAAATGCCTCCGATAGTGAATACAGGGTCTGTGCCAGGTTTTCTTTTTTCTTTATGCAGACAAAAGCCAGAGTAGAAGCAGAAGCAGATGATTCTTGGCTCCATTCTTAGTCCAGGGTTGGGGGCATCTCCAAGATAATTACGACTTTTAGAAAGACCACAGTGCAGGGAGGACAGGCATAAACTTGGGATGTTCTTGTCTGGGAATGTGAAGGTCACTGGTAATCTGATGCCAAGGTCTAAAGAGATGCATATATGAAAATATAATCTCTATTATTTCCTTTCCTGAAGGAGGTGTCTACATAAAAGGAGAATTGTTGTAGTCTAGGTGAAACACTATCAGAGACTTTGAAGAAGCTAGCCAGATGAGTGTGGTATGTCATAGACTGTGTTGCTGTTCAGTGAGATCTGGAATGTGCCTGGGGGAGGGTTATACTTCCCCACTGCCTCTGGATGCCAGGCTTGGCTGTGCAACTTACTTTGGCCAAGAAAATGTGAACAGAAGTGACATATGTCATTTCCAGGTGGAAGCTTTAAGGGCCAGTGTATGCTTCACCTTGTTCTCTTTTCCTCTGTGCCATGGGCACAAGGATCAATGGTACAGGTGCCCCATCAGCCTGGATCCCAGTATAAGGATGGCAGTGACAACACAGGAGGAGGACTCCTGGTTGACCCTTGGTGGACGCGTAGCATGGGTGAAAAATACACCTTTGTTGTATAAGCCACTGATATTTTGGGCATTTTTGTTCCTGCAATCTAATCCAGTCTGTACTGACAAATACACTATATTTTTATTTTTTAAAAAAATTTTTGACACTTATTCATTTTGAGAGTGAGAGAGACAGAACATGAGCAGGGGAGGGGCAGAGAGACAGGGAGACAGAATCTGAAGCAGGCTCCAGACTGTGAGCTGTCAACACAGGGCCTGATACGGGGCTTGAACTCACGGACTGGGAGATCATGACCTGAGCTAAAGTCAGACGCTTAACCAACTGAGCCACCCAGGCACCCCCACTATATTTTTAAAAGGAAGAATGATACGGCATTTCTTACTTCTGTGATTAACTAGACATATTCTGACTTTTATAGCAGAAGGACCATAAGAGAAGGAAGTATCCATTAATGCCAGAAATGGACCAACAGTTGAGTTCATAAAGGAACATCAAGGATCCCAAGAGTTTACTTTTAAGAATTTGCTGATTGGGGCGCCTGGGTGGTGCAGTCGGTTAAGCGTCCGACTTCAGCCAGTTCACGATCTCGCGGTCCGTGAGTTCGAGCCCCACGTCGGGCTCTGGGCTGTTGGCTCAGAGCCTGGAGCCTGTTTCCGATTCTGTGTCTCCCTCTCTCTCTGCCCCTCCCCTGTTCATGCTCTATCTCTCTCTGTCCCAAAAATAAAAAAAGAAAAAAAAAAAGAATTTGCTGATTTATTCACAAAGTAACACTATGTCACTTCCATACAAACACTCCTTTACCCATAGAAATTATCGGTCTATGACCAGTGCCACGGATTGTGGGAAAATGTCATGTAGGGAAGCCACAATATATCGTCTTCCCTTCCATCAACCACATTCAATTACTTGCTTTTCTCTGATTACATCATAGCTTTGTGCCTTTATACAGGCTTGATCCTCTGCCTAGAATGCCAGCCTTCTCTTTTTTCCCTCTTTGAACATCCTGTTCCTTCAGTGAACACCTTGTGGTCTCAGTGCAAGTGCCAACATTGATTCCAGGACTTTGCCCAAACACTTCTCCAACTCCAGGCAGTTGGGAATTTCTTCCATATCTTTCAAGTGCCAACTGGACACTTCCATAGGTTTGTCTCCAGGACAGCTCAAATGTGATATGTTCAACACAAAAGTATCAGCTGTTCCCAAGCCTGTCCCTGCTGTCTGCTTCCCCCATATCCACGAACAATTCCACCACTCATTTAGTGATTAAATCTATAAGGTAACATTTTGTGTCATCTCTCATTTTTCCTTCTCATCTCTTATCCAACCAAGTCTTACTGATTTCACCTCTGAAATGTTTTGTGAACATTTTCAGTTTAGGATCTTATTATCTGGCACTGGTTTTATTTTTTTCGTATGGTATTTTATTTAAATTTTTTTAAAAAAATGTTTATTTTTGAGAGAAAGAGGAAGAGAGAGAGGGAATGTGGGTGGAGGAGTGGCAGAGAGAGAAGGAGACAGAGAATCTGAAGCAGGCTTGAGGCTCTAAGCTGTCAGCACAGAACCCAACGTGGGGCTCAAACCCACGAGCCATGAGATCATGACCTGAGACAAAGTCAGATGCTTAACCGATTGAGCCACCCAGGGGCCCCTATTTGGGACTAGTTTTAATCTAACAACCTGCTTATTCACTGTGTTCTCTGCTTCTTACTCATCCTCCACTCTGTTACTTTTATGGTGCTTTCTCTTTTTTTTTTTTCTTTTTTTCTCTTTTTTTTCTTTTTATTTCTTTTTATTTTTTTCCCTCAGAATCCTACTTTATTTTTTTATTTATTTTTATTTTTTTAATATATGAAATTTATTGTCAAATTGGTTTCCATACAACACCCAGCGCTCATCCCAAAAGATGCCCTCTTCAATACCCACCACCCACCCTCCCCTCCCTCCCACCCACACATCAACCCTCAGTTTGTTCTCAGGTTTTAAGAGTCTCTTATGCTTTGGCTCTCTCCCACTCTAACCTCTTTTTTTTTTCCTTCCCCTCCCCCATGGGTTTCTGTTAAATTTCTCAGGATCCACATAAGAGTGAAAACATATGGTACCTGTCTTTCTCTGTATGGCTTATTTCACTTAGCATCACACTCTCCAGTTCCATCCACGTTGCTACAGGGCCATATTTCATTCTTTTTCATTGCCACGTAGTACTCCATTGTGTATATAAACCACAATTTCTTTATCCATTCATCAGTTGATGGACATTTAGGCTCTTTCCATAATTTAGCTATTGTTGAGAGTGTTGCTATAAACATTGGGGTACAAGTGCCCCTATGCATCGGTACTCCTGTATCCCTTGGGTAAATTCCTAGCAGTGCTACTGCTGGGTCATAGGGTAGGTCTATTTTTAATTTTTTCAGGAACCTCCACACTGTTTTCCACAGAAGCTGCACCAGTTTGCATTCCCACCAACAGTGCAAGAGGGTTCCCGTTTCTCCACATCCTCTCCAGCATCTATAGTCTCCTGATTTGTTCATTTTGGCCACTCTGACTGGCGTGAGGTGATATCGGAGTGTGGTTTTGATTTGTATTTCCCTGATGAGGAGCGACGTTGAGCATCTTTTCATGTGCCTGTTGGCCATCCGGATGTCTTCTTTAGAGAAGTGTCTATTCATGTTTTCTGCCCATTTCTTCACTGGATTATTTGTTTTTCAGGTGTGGAGTTTGGTGAGCTCGTTATAGATTTTGGATACTAGCCCTTTGTCCGATATGTCATTTGCAAATATCTTTTCCCATTCCGTTGGTTGCCTTTTAGTTTTGTTGATTGTTTCCTTTGCTGTGCAGAAGCTTTTTATTTTCATGAGGTCCCAATAGTTCATTTTTGCTATTAATTCCCTTGCCTTTGGAGATGTGTCAAGTAAGAAATTGCTATGGCTGAGGTCAGAGAGGTCTTTTCCTGCTTTCTCCTCTAGGGTTTTGATGGTCTCACATTCAGGTCCTTTATCCATTTTGAGTTTATTTTTGTGAATGGTGTGAGAAAGTGGTCTAGTTTCAACCTTCTGCATGTTGCTGTCCAGTTCTCCCAGCACCATTTGTTAAAGAGACTGTCTTTTTTCCATTGGATATTCTTTCCTGTTTTGTCAAAGATTAGTTGGCCATACTTTTGTGGGTCTAGTTCTGGGGTTTCTATTCTATTCCATTGGTCTATGTGTCTGTTTTTGTGCCAATACCATGCTGTCTTGATGATTACAGCTTTGAAGTAGAGGCTAAAGTCTGGGATTGTGATGCCTCCGGCTTTGGTCTTCTTCTTCAAAATTACTTTGGCTATTCGGGGCCTTTTGTGGTTCCATATCAATTTTAGGATTGCTTGTTTTAGCTTTGAGAAGAATGCTGGTGCAATTTTGACTGAGATTGCATTGAATGTATAGATAGCTTTGGGTAGTATTGACATTTTGACAATATTTTATTCTTCCAACCCATGAGCATGGAATGTTTTTCCATTTCTTTATATCTTCTTCAATTTCCTTCATAAGCTTTCTATAGTTTTCAGCATACAGATCTTTTACATCTTTGGTTAGATTTATTCCTGGGTATTTTATGCTTCTTGGTGCAATTGTGAATGGGATCAGTTTCTTTATTTGTCTTTCTGTTGCTTCATTATTAGTGTATAAGAATGCAACTGATTTCTGTACATTGATTTTGTATCCTGCAACTTTGCTGAATTCATGTATCAGTTCTAGCAGACTTTTGGTGGAGTCTATCGGATTTTCCATGTATAATATCATGTCATCTGCAAAAAGTGAACGCTTAACTTCATCTTTGCCAATTTTGATGACTTTGATTTCCTGTTGTTGTCTGATTGCTGATGCTAGAACTTCCAACACTATGTTAAACAGCAGCGGTGAGAGTGGACATCCCTGTCGTGTTCCTGATCTCAGGGAAAAAGGTCTCAGTTTTTCCCCATTGAGGATGATGTTAGCTGTGGGCTTTTCATAACTGGCTTTTATGATGTTTAAGTATGTTCCTTCTATCCCGACTTTCTCGAGGGTTTTTATTAAGAAAGGTGCTGAATTTTGTCAAATGCTTTTTCTGCATCGATCATATGATCGATATGATCATATGATCCAGGATCATATGGTTCTTATCTTTTCCTTTATTAATGTGATGTACCACATTGATTGATTTATGAATGTTGAACCAGCCCTGCATCCCAGGAATGAATCCCACATGATCATGGTAAATAATTCTTTTTATATGCTGTTGAATTCGATTTGCTAGTATCTTATTGAGAATTTTTGCATTTATGGTGCTTTTTCTAAAATCTAGATCTAGAAACTTTCAGTGATTCCGGGTTGTCTTGAGTATGATGTTGAAACCTGCTGGAGCGGCATTCTGGGCCATTTGAAATCAGCTTCTCCATTTGGCTGTTTTTCCTTCCACTTCTCCTCCTCACTTGCCTGAACTCTGGCAACTCCAGAATATATTCTTGTATGTATAAATGTATGGGTTTTTTTCTTATGCTTCTGTATTTTCATATATTTTCTTCTGCATGAAATCCCCTCCCCTCTCCTCTTCAACCTTCTCTGATAGATCACACTGCCTTAACCTTCAAGATCCAGTTCAAGTTTCATATCCTCCGGAAAGCTTTCTTGGAAGCACCAGGCAGAATCTCTGTCTCCTCTCCTAGTGCTCCCTAGGGCTTGTGTTTATGCCTCCCTTGAAACATTTCTACTCTCTGTGCCAGTTCTGACTGGAGAGTGTCACAAAGGCAGAGACTGGGTCCTATTTACTTATGTATTCCCTTTGTTTAGTAGTCAGTGGTGTGGAGTGATTTGCAGTATACATGTATCAGACAGTTTTGTAACAAGCAGCCTCCCCACATCAGTGACTTAGAACAAGAAATATTTTTTTCTTACTCTATTAATGTTAGGCTGTGTGAGTCAGTTGTGGTTGCTACAGAGCTCTGCTAGGTTCTTTTCCATGTGTCTTACCACTCTGAGGCACTGACTGAAGGAACAACCCCCATGTGGAACATGCCATTTTCCTGGAAGAAAAAAGAAGCGAGAGTCCTCCAAAGCCATGTAATGTCTCTCAAAACTTCAGGTAGAGCATAGTTTATATCATATCCTATTGGTCAAATCCAGGTACATGCTCAAGTCCAATGACAATGGAAAAGTATTTTCCCATAGGATGGAGCTGGCATGGCAAGGCAATGGCAATGGATAACAACACCTAATATTTTTATAGACAAGATGGGGTTATAAATGGGAATTACAATACACCCCACTGCAATGTGCTTGTTAAAATGAATGGACTCATGCTGCTGAAAAGAGCCTTAAAGAACCCACTGTCCAGTTTCCTCATTGGTTGAATATTTGCCATTCTGGACCATCCAGCATCTGAATCCACTTATGTTCGGGGAATTCTCTCCTTTTGAGTCTTGGTGGGAATTAAAACTGATCAGAATGGCCTCCCACAAGAGAAGTGATTTGCCTCTCTTGTATATAGGCCCCAGTCCATGGCTTGGCCTACGTCATTAGGGTGTACATTCTCAGGCTTTGAGTCAAGAGCTGCAAGTTCTTGGGGTCCTGGTGGCTGCAGTACAGGTAGCAGTGCCCAGTATCAGTGGTGTTGGCAGGTCTGGGGGCTGAAACAAGACTTGTGATGATGTACTTAGTGACATAACTGAGACCCTGGTCGTCTACCTCTCCTGGAAATTCCATGAACCACCCAATGTCTTTTTATTAATTCCTTTTCTGCTTCTATGAGCCAGTGCTGTTGTTCACACCCATGCATCCTGGCTCACCTACCAACCTTCCCAGGGAGGTATTGTATAAAGTAGTTAAGAGGGTCAGCTTTGAAACCAGATCTCCAGCTTCCTGCTGCCTCTGTACTTGGGACAAGTTAGTTAACTTCTGTGTGCGTCAATTCCCTAATCTATAATGTGAGGGTTAGAGTAAGACCTGCCTCCTAGAGTTTTTGTATTAAGGGAGATATACACATGAAAGGAGTTCAGGATCTATTATGATTATTGTAATTCACAAGGCTACTGTAATTCACAAGGAGGCTAAATGACTTTCTCATGTTTATAAAGTATGCCGGTGGCAAAATAGTCTAGAAGGCAGACTGGACAAGAACACTACGAGGGATGTACAATTATCTTCTCCATTTGATAGGTGAGAAAACCGAGGTACAGATCTGCCTCCGATCACACAGGGAACAAGTGGTAGAATAAGAGTCCAACTCAGGCAAGCCAGCTAGATTTGCTCTTTTAGCTGCTGAGCTCAGGGGAGGATACCCACTCCCACCCCTGCCAGCCATGCACACTAACTGCCATCCAGATAGCGGCCTGCTTCCCACTCCTCCCTGACCCGTGTAAGGCATCTCTGAAGAGCCCTCTCTGCTGTTATCTGAGCAAGCCTAGTCATCTCAGAGATGACTCAGGGCCTCTCTGACTTTGAAGAAGGAGCCACAGGTTGGGTCCCTGGCAGGTGACCTCCAAGATGGAAGTAAGTAGGCATGCAGGAAGTGCATGAAGGAGAGCTCTTAGGATGCACACCTCCAGAAGGGGGAAGGCTTGAGTGGGGGAAATCTTTGTAAACCTTTTAGAACATACAGTGCCTGTTGGGCACATAATAAGCAGTATAGGAGTGTTTGTTGAAATATCACCCAAGGGGCCCAGGGCCTCTCTCCAGGGGGCCTGCCAGCAGAGCAAGGAAATACAGGATGGTATGTTTCTCACAGTTCTTGCTGGCTCTTGCTTTTGGATGTGACCTTCGGTGCCTCCTGTCAAGTACTTTTCTGGGAGACATGCCCCAGATTCCTTCCTTGGATATTAAAGTTTACCCGTGGCTCGCACAGGGCACAGTTGCCATCTACCTTGCACAGAGGGCAGGACCCATCCTTATCCACAAACTCTATGTGCCTCTAGGGGGTGAGGTGGGCAGAGGTGAGCGGGTTCCTAGGCTGCAGATGGTCCCAGGGAGAAGGGCCTCCAGATTTTCCTGATTGCACTTTGATGGATGAGTTACCACCCCTCCTTCCTCTGGTTTCTCCTGCAGACCAGGAGGGATGGGGCTGAGACACACAGAAAGGGGAGAGGGCATGCAGTGTGGTGGTGGCAGTGGGACCAGCCATGAGAGACTTCCGCCCTCGCCCCCCGCACACACACTCCAGGAGAAGGTGGGGATTGAAAACCTGGCACCAATCAGGCCCATAGGGACCATTTTGAGAGTCAGAGAATGAGTCCCCTTTGCCTGTCCACATTCACTGCCCATCTGTCTCCATGCTGCTCTGAGTCCCAAGAGGCTGATCTCTGTGGATTGCACCATGCAGGCTTGCATGCCCCAGGTTCCCAGGGTGGAGGTGATCGGGGGTGATCAGTGGGCAGCCCCAATAGAATGGAGGGTGAGAGGCTGGGCCATTTGGTCTGCAAGCCTCGTCCCCGCGGGGAGTCCAAGGTCTGTGCTCTTCCACTCACCCCATAGCTGCAACTCCTGCTGCTCCCTCTGAGGACACCCTCTGCTAACCCCTTCAGGCCTGTGATGGTAATGGCCCCCCTTCTTGCTAGCCCAGGCTGCCTCTGTCCCTTGTCGACTTCCCTCAACCTTGCCTACCTTTGTAAATATCCTCATTAAACTCTCTTGGCTAGTCTTCTGCTGGAGCCCTGACTGATACACACTCTGGGGGCTGACATGGGCCCCATGGGCCCTCGGCTGAACATGTGGGGTGTGAGCTGGATTGCAGTGCCCCCACTTCCCCGGGTGTCCACAGCTTACAACTGCATGAGACAGTGCTGGGTGAGCTCCAGGGAACTTCTTTGTTCTCTATGTGGAGTGTACCCTCTGTTGCCAGTAGCAGATCTGGGTTTGGTTTCATCAAGGAAGCTGGAAGAACCTTTTAGCTGCTATGGCAATGGCCTTAGAGAAGAAGCAGGACAGAAGAAGCCCTACAGTGCTGGTGCCCCCAAAGCTGGGGGAGCAGGCACCAGGATGTTCTGAGGAACATGGGCCTGGGGCCTCTTCCAGTTTTTCCTGGTCTGTGTTTAGAGAAGCTGATGGGTCCAGCGCTCCCTCCTTATCCCAAATGACTAACACGCAGCTCCCAAGTAATTGATCTACATGTTCTGGCTTCTTGACTGGAGTTTTTTTCCTAATGAAAAGCCACAGACCATCGTGCCCCCAAATCAATCTTATTCTGTGTCCTTGTGTTTTCAAGAAGTAGCTCCTCTGTGTGTTCAACTTTGTGGGAAGACCAAGAACTACTCTCTCTACCTTTAGATGCTGGGATCTGGTTTGTTCCAGGCCTTAGGCCCAGGATTTTTGAGTGGAAAATAACTTTTGTAACCAAGACACCACAGACACATTGTCTCTACTGGGAAGAATTCAGAGCAGTGGAAAAGCCCTGGAAATCCCAGATCCAATTAATAATTCCATAAGACAGTTCATTAGAATGCACAAGTGCTTAACTAAACAAAACCATAATCGAAGCTGTCAGAAGTGATCCACAGTTGTGTTAGAATTTTCTCATCCACGCATCATTTAGTTAGATAACAAACTACAATTTAGTTAGATAACAAACACTACTTATCCCGCCACTGGCTTTTCAGCCATGAAATGAAGTTGGTGTCTGTACTGGGCTAACAGTGGAGAAAGGGCTTTTGGCTGGTTGATGAGAGGGGATCCCACTTTGGAGATAGGTTGGGTCTTGCGCAGCCAAGCCCCAAATCAACTGGATTCCCACAGCTCCTGAGAAGTTCTCCATAGCCTAGCTTTGTGGCTGAAGATGGCACCCTTCTGCTGGTAACTTTGGGGCTCTGCCACCTTGGGGATTGCTGGATGGAGACAGTCTTTAGATCAGATGCCTTATACCCCTCCATTGTTATGTCACCGCTTTAGCTGAAACTGGTAATAATGGGAAACTGCAGATTTCCTCTTCTTACAAGGCTCATTTTAGATGGTCATCAGTGTTCTCACTTCGGTTAAAATAGTGTCAACCCTTCTGCTGAGTAGGTTTTGAAGCTCAAGTGCTGGGGCAGGAATCCTAGGGGTAAAAAGAGGGGACCCTGGGTGGCTTGGTGGGGGCAGGCCACTGGGACAAAGGGCTGCAGCAGGAACTCTGTTTTTCTCCCTTTCATCCAGGTAGCCAGACTCACATGGGGATAGAAGAGAGTAACTGCCTGTTTTTAAATACTGTTTAGGGCAGGCCAGATCTGTGCAGCCCCAGACCAGGGATGCCAGAGCTGTATGTTAGGGTCTGCTTGGCCAGTGGTTACCTGGGGATCACTAAAACACCACAAATATTTATTTTAATTTATTAAAATAAGTCTGTATGTGCATATATATGGGTGTATGTATTCCTACCCCCCACCTTTTTTTCCTTCTTTATTTCTTCCAGGGTAGGAAAAAGTGTTCTCACACAGCAGTGGAAAGATACATCAGTGCTAATGTATCTGGGAGAATCCCAGTTGTCTTGGGTAGATGGAGGCTAAATCTTGGGTCTTACTTGGGCTATCTGGTTGCCCTGTACCACAGTGACCTCCAGGCAGCTTGTTTTACAGAGCTAACCTTGTCTGGATATGCTGGAGCTCAGTCAGCCAGCATCGGCCATGGCCTTGATGTCTGTTTTGGCTTTAGCACGTTCAAATACTACAAAGGTAGCTGGGCCAGCTAATGTTTTCTGAGGGCCTCCTTTGTGGGCATTCAGTCATGTCTAGCCCCCATAGCACCCCTGCAGGGTGGTCTCATTACTGATAGAAAATTGAGACTAGGAGGGGTCAGTTGACTTTTCTAATGCCACTTAGTGCAGAGCCAAGAATTTAAGCCCAACCTCCTTCATGCTGCCAGTCTAGGGATGTGGCCACTTGGGGGGCAATTCTGATTGATTTTTCAGAGTATAAGACATTTGATTTTCAACCTGTTCCTACTCTTTCTTCCCTTGCAGCTGGGTCCACTTAGCAGCTCTGTGGCCCTCCTGGGGCTCAGTGGGGGCTAGAAGGAGGCTATGGCCAGGGTCCATTCTACCACCATCCCTCAGACTTGTCCCCAGCCCCATCTACCTGGACCGATTCCCTGGCCAGCCCAGTTCTTTGGAGACCTTGCCTTGTCTTTACCTTCTTGGTGACTGTGGCCCTAGTTCCTGAGTCCCTAAGCTCCTGTCTGCTGTTCCCGTTCCTCCCAGAAGCCACAGCCCTTCTGTGTCTCTGTACTGGTACCAACACACTTGGTTGGGGATTTGGACTTGGAAAGGAACTTCAGCCTTCTGGCTCTGTTGGGGCACTTCCCCCCTGATGGTCCTCCTCCCCCACCTGAGGGAGCCATCTGTGCTCCCATTCCTGCCCTCATTCCTGTGCCCCAGTCATTGGGCCTTCGACTGTTCTCCTGTCACTCGGATTCTCCAGGGTCTCTGTGCCTGCTGTTCCTCCTATCTGGAATGCTCTTCCTTCCCCATAGCCACGTGCCTCCCTCCCTCCCTTCAGGTATTTGCTCAGGTTTCATCTTGTCGAAGAGGCCTTCCCTGACCATCTTGATCGTATCTAATGTACCCCATTGGCCCCTGACTTCATTTGTCTAAGTCGTACTTACCACCATCTGAGACGTTTTCTATTTGTTTATGTGTTTGTCCACTTGCTAGAACATCAACTCTGTGAGGACAGGGACTGTGTTGGTTTTATTCACTGAGTCTGAGAGATAGGTTGCCTATGGAAAAAGCAGGTGACTTGGAGGCAGACAAAGACTGGGGTTCCAAATCTGCTTCTGCTACATACATGTGTATGACCTTGAGTGTATCCCAACTCCTTTGAATCCCAGTTTGTTTGTCTGAAAAATGGGTGTATTAATTCTGACTTATTGGGATGTTGTGCAAATTCATAATAACTTATGTTTAATGAATGCTCATCATGTTCTGTGCCCTGTACCAAGCATTTTGCAAGGACGACCTCACTTTATCCTTGTGATGTCCTAGGAGGGGAATTATTACTACTTTTAGCTTACAAATGGGATATCTGAGCCACAGAATGGTAAAGTGACCTGCCCAAACCCCTAAGTGCCCTTGATAGCAAGTGGCAGATTAGGAACTTAAACCCAGGATTGAGATCTAGATACAACACTTCCTACTCTATAATGCCTCTCATTAGACAATGTGTTTGGTACAAAAGAGGTCCTCAATAAATGGTAACTGGTCTTCTTAATATTCTTTTCTAGGTTCGACCCCTCTTTGCTATTTCTGTCTCTCAGCCATCCCATGAACCACCAGGCCTCCTTTGTCTCCTGGTATGACCTTTGGGTTGCTCTCACTCTTGGGGTCCTCTTGGACTCTAGCTGCAGCCTGCCTTGGTCCGTTTGCTCTTGCCTCTGCGGCCACTCAGTCAATCCTAGCTGTCATGGTCTGTCCATCTCTCCTTTGTCCTCCAGTCCTCCTGCTGGCAGCCAGGATGGGAGCAACTGGAAGACAGATCAGAGTGAACTTCTGACAGCTTCCTTGAATTTTCCATTTACAGGGCAAGAGTAGGAGAGGGACATAGCACCAGCGGCTTGGGACCACTACCAGATTAGTGACAAGCCATGGAAAATGTGAACCTTCACATGTTGAAAATAGATTCTCTGTATGAATTTTCTTCTCCTTGCCCACGCTCATAAATGCCAGCATTGGTGACCCTTGGGCCACTGGAGAAGCCTGCCACCCTTGTCACCGCAAAAACAGTGTTCAGGGAAGTGTTCAGGGATGGTTTTAGGATGCTGCTGTGTAAAGGACTGAGGCTCTGCAAGCCAGAGGCAATTTCCCTGAAGGGTCAGCCTGGGACAAACAGCTACAGGTGTGAGCCCTGGAGTTCTAGAAACCTAACCTTGGTTCAAACCCAGACTCCAACACTGACTCCCTGCATAAACTTAGATGAGTGACTTCATGTCTCTGAGCCTCAGTTTCATCATCTGTAATGTGGGAATTACTGGGTGGGCTGGGGTCCAAGATTCTCTTTAAGGGAGGATGTTTCAGAAAACTCCCTTTCCTGTTCTAATCCCCGTCTCTGTGATCACAAGGATCCCACAGGGAGAGGGCTGCCTTCACTCTCAGTGGCTCCCCTCCACCCACCGTGGATCTAGTGCTCGCTCAGGCTCTGAGCTGCCCACTGGCTGTTGGCTCTGTTTTCCATCCGTGACCCATTCAAGCCTGGTGCTTTCTTTCAAGACATCCCATCAGAATCAGTCAAATGGGACCTGCAACTGCCTAGAAACACATTATCAGTCTCACTTACAACAAAAGAACAACAACCTTTAAAGCTCTTCAAAAAATAAATTATGTTCCCTATGAGCAGTCCCAGAAGAAATGTCATTGGAGACATAAACTGTTTTACTGTGACCTATGTAAACGTCCCAGGAAATAAACTGACTTCCCATTCGGTAAAACCCTCTTGTTCCTTGTCTTGAATAAAACAGATTAGATTGTTTGAGAAGCAGGAGCTTGAGGCTTGGCAGGGGAGACCAGGCTTGGCTGGTGATGCAGGTGTAGGAGGCAGCTTTGCATTGTGGAGGCGCAATGTTCGTTTCAGCACCCAGGCGTCTCTGAGATGTGCCAGTCACTGGCCTCTCCTGAGATGGGGGGGCACCACCCATGTCTTTGAAAGAGGTAGATGTTTTGGCAAATGGAGGATTTTAAAAGCCAGAGTTGGGGGGCACCTGGGTGGCTCAGTTGGTTAATTGTCTGACTTTGGCTCAGATCATGATCTCATGGTTTGTGAGTGTGAGCCCTGCATGGGGCTCTGTGCTGACATCTCAGAGCCTAGAGCCTGCTTTGGATTCTGTGTCTCCCTCTCTGCCCCTCCCCCACTCCCACTGAGTGTGTCTCTCTCTCTCAAAAATAAATAAACATTAAAAAAATTGAAAAAAAAAAGCTAGAGTCGTACTTTTGGCTTGGATGATTCCTACGGGAGTTACTAGAATGGAACAAGAGACAACACAATTAGTTGGCATCAACGACCATCTACCTGCCAAGCACGGTGCTGGCTTCTTTTCTTCAATCCTCATATTTATTGCTCCCGATCCTATGACAGAGGTTCTGATTCCCATATTACAGAAGAGGAAACTGAGGATCAGAGACATGAAGTACCTTTTCTAAGATCACCGAGGGAGTGAGCTCTTCAGTCTGAACTTGAACCTGGGTCCAGTTATCTGTGATTCCAAAGAGCATGCTCTCCTCCCCCATCAAGCTACCTTTTTCTTCTCTAGTGTATCTCTGTGGTCCAGAGGGGAGGGGTGCCTACTGTCCGGGGTCTGTCTGCTGGGAAATCTACATGAAGTCCCATCCATGATTACTGGGTTTGCCTTTCCTGTTTTCATACCTGGTATGTATAAACACACACTCGCACATGCATATACACACACATACACACATCTACACACAGGGGTCACCTGATTGATGAGAGGAGTTTCCTTCATTCTGGGACTTTTTCTAGATGTATCCTTTTTCTAGCTAGCACCCTTGTGTTCTGCTGCTTTATAGATGGGTTGAGAGAGTAGCCATGCATGGAAAATACCACTGGCTTAAGGCCCATAATGAGTCCTGACTTCAGGGGATGCCCAACCCTCTACAGCACCTTCCAGACACAGTCCCTGCACAAACTGCCAATTGGGATGAAGAATCTGTCACTTAAATTATGTGGATAAGGTCTGAGCTGGGCTGAGCTGTCCTAAAGAAATGGCTAATTTGCTGTCACTGCACTAGGTTCAGAAGGAACTCACATGTGTCTGTGTGTGTGTTTACACAGACAGCCACTGACCCCTGCTCCACATTTCTTGTCCCAGATTCCTGTTCCTACTTGGAATGATGAATTTCCACAACACAGGGATGCTTCCCTCCATCTCTAAGTGAAACCCAGAGAGAATGCCTGTGAATGACAAAGTACCATGAGCTACTCCCACAAAGAAAAATCTGTCCTGCTGGCAGATCTGGGTCAGGCAGAATCTGACAGCTGTGAGATGGGGGTCAAGAGTGCCCAGCCACGAGACAGTCAGTTCTCCACACTTGGACCTCGGGCTGGATTAACACTTTCTTCCTGCTCGGGAGATGGGGCCCAGCCCTGACCCCACGGGAGCAGAGGGTTTCGGATAGAAAAATTCACTTCTTCCTTGGTGACTTTAATGAGGAAGGTTGCTAAGAACCCAGGGTTGCTAGGTTCCTGAGAAGATTTAAAAACAAGGATTCTTAACCTGGATTTCATGGATGGACTTTAGGGAATCTGTGACATGCAAAAATTATGGGAATAATTCTCTGTGTATATATATGCAAACATGTGTATATGTATGTGCATGTATGCATATGTATATTCATATGTAGGTGTGTGTGTGTGTGTGTGTGTGTGTGTGTGTGTGTGGATGCATGCATTTTCTGGAGACATGGCCCAACCCTTTCCTCAGACTTTTCCAAGGAGCGTATAACCCAGAAGAGAAGAACTTTTGCATTAACATAACCAGAGGCCGAACAGAGTCTCCCCAGGAATAGGAGGACCTTCTCTGGGGATCACATGTGTGGGGTTCTGCTCTGCACAGTACAGGGGACTAGCTCAGCTGTATATCAGTGGTGTCTGTGGCAGACAGAGCAACCTCAGGATGGAAGCTTGTGCAGTTTGTAAGGTTTGAGACGAGGGCCTGGTGGCAATGGTAGCTCCAAGAGCCCTCCCTGTGTCAAACTGGACAATTGGTCCCTCCAGTCTTCAGCAGATTCCATAGCTAGGATTTTGGGATATGGACCCTGAATGTGGTCTTTGGATACTTCAGACCAAAGGAGGGCAGCCTGTTTTCAGAATTCCCATGACAGAAGGCCCTCTGCTACAGCCTGTCTTTCCTCTGCATTCAAACCCTGTGTCTTCGGCAGGGGTCAAGTGGAAGGCGATGCCAGCAGCACACCCACCCAAAAAGAAAGAGTGCTGGCTCTCTCTATAGGAACTACACTGAGTAGGGCTTCTTGGGCACCATCCTTACTGATAGAGCTATGGGAGGGTGTTTGAAAGCTGTGGACAGTTTTTCTGTGACTGTTCACCATCACATCACCATGTCTTTAAAATGACGTCATGGGGTGCCTGGGTGGCTCAGTCGGTTAAGCGTCTGACTTCAGCTCAGGTCATGATCTCATTGGTTCGTGGGTTTGAGCCCCGTGTTGGGCTCCTTGCAGACAGCTCAGAGCCTTGAGCCTGCTTCAGATTTTGTGTCTCCCTCTCTCTCTTCCCCTCCCCTGCTCGTGCTCTCTCTCTCTCTCTCTTTCAAAAATAAACATTGAAAAATTAAAAAAATAAAATAAAATGATGTTGCAAAGTGCTCAGCCCTGAGATTTCCTCTGAGGCTACAGAGATACCCCTTTTCTGAAAAATATCACAGCCCAGATGAAAAGACAGTTGGGCCAACAGGTCCTACCAGGTGGCATGAAAAGTGGACAGTAGCCAGAGAATTCTTCATGGGCAAGCACTTTTATCTCTGTATTTCCTCTTGTACTGAGCCCAGAGTCAGACCCAGAAAATGCATCACTAAATGCACATAGTTCGTGCTTGAAGGGACTTTCTGTGTCCCTAGTGCCTGGTGATTAGTTGTACTCCAAGAAGTTTTGTAGAGTGACCTGAGTAGAGGTAGAAATATGGGGAGACTTCTTCATAGATGAGACACAGAGTAGACAGCTTTTACTACTCTGTTTCATATTTAACGCTTCTTACCTACCCATCTCACAGGGCCTCTGGGAGAGCATGCTCAGACAATAGATGTTAAAGTGCTTTGTGTGCTTTAGTGGGGGGCAAAAGGCTAGCTGCACTTAAACTTGATTTTTCCAGCATGGGAATTTTTAAAGCCCCTCATCCCACATTGCCTTGTTTATTCTTGGGCACTTTAGACACAACAGTATTGTCTCTGTGACTTGATGGTAATGTTCCTTTGAAGCAGGAGCTGGGTCTGCCCTTGTGTTGAGTATCCCATGCCGTGGCTAGCATAGGATGGGCACTGGTTGGTATTGACAGGGCCACAGTGAGACATCTGGAGGGTTCAGGTGCTATAACCAAGAATCCAAAGGATCTACTAGTAGGTTCTGCCCTCAGGAGGCTTCCCAGAAGACATATGCCCCTGGGCTATGTCTTAAATGAATATACCTACTGAGTGGTACTGGGGTGGCCCCAAGCATAGGCAAAAAAATGAGGTTGGCCCTTAATTGTTATCAAGAACAGGATATTCCATTTGTTACAGAGGATGGGGCAGCCCTTATGCTGACCACAGGCCAATGAAAGTCTTGAATTCAAATATGCAAGCCTCTGGCCAAAGGTCAATGGCAAATCTTTGCTCTCTGGCATGGTTAGCCACTGAGGGCCTAGGCCTCTTCTCATGAGATGTTCCTAAGGTAAGGGGATAACAGAATTGGGTAAAGTCATTCCATCTTCAAAGGATCAAAAACAATTGGTCTAACTCCCAGTTTTCTCTCAGTCATGCAGTAATGACTTATTGAGCAGTTAACATGCCTAACACATTGTGCTGGGCCTGAGGCTAGGAAAGAAACAACATGAATTCTTTTCTTAGAGTTTTCAGTCAGGACTAGATTAAGATATACGGGGTGCTAAGAATACCAGTGTTCCCTTCCCCCCTCCGCCATAAGTAATTCAAAATAAAAATATATTATATTATAAATATTTATAAGGAATACCAGCCAGTTCTAATTTTTCACATGATAACAACTTAAATGCTTAAAAAATTTTGTTTTGATATCAAATACTTTCAAAACTAATTTGGTATCCAAACTTTATTGGTGTTCTGAACACATGCTCAGAGTATTATTCAGAAATCACATGCCTGATTTCAGCCTTATGGGGAGATAAGACATACAGAACAATAATATGTACCAAGTGCCCAAATTGTCACAGACTAGGAGAACTCAGACAAAGGGAAAGTTATTTTTTCAACAAATGCTTATGGAAGAGCAAGAATTCACTTTTTGCCTTGAAGCTAAGTAAGGTTTGTAAATTCTCTCAAGACAAAGGAATCAGAATAAGCAAAGGAGAAACATGGGGGTATATATAAGAAGAAGAGGGAAGCTCAATTTGGTGGGGACATGAGAGAGAGTTATGGGAGATAGGATAAAAGGTGTGGCCAGATCTTATAGGACCTCAAGTGTCAGAATAAGGAGTTTGGATTGGTTTGAGTAGTTCTTGGGAGCCTCTGCAGGTTTCGGAGCCTCTGCTGTTGTAGACTCATTTTCACCTTCAGGATATTCAAAACCACCATTGCATTGCATTTAAGAGTATCTACAGTGATGAAGTGATGCCAGAGTAATTGAGTATTGGTAATTGCTTTCACTGTGCTTTGGTGTAATGCATTTTTTAAATGGGGTTCTATCCTGTAAGTGCATCTATAGGAAAAAAGTGCCAAAGGCTTCATTATCATTAACCAGTGCCAAATGGGATTTACAGAGATAGTGAAGTGAATGAAGACCATGCCTCTGTCCTCCCATTACTGCTCAATTCTGTTAGGCAGGGATCACAATAATTGCAGTGATTAAAAAACAACAACGATTTGGAGAAGCAGATATTCACACAGCCTCAAAGTAACACCCTGCACATTACTTATTAATTACAAAGGAACAAAGTAATTTTACAGTGAATATGGCAGACATCACTTTAATCAAGTGATCACACTCAGCATTACCGATAATGGGACAAATGTGGCTTTTGATGGAGTACAGTGGAAAGGACATAGCATCACTTATGTAGTATTCTTGCCAAAAATCTTTGACCTGAATATAATAAAGAGAAATTAATCAGACACATTCACATTGTAGGATATCCTTCAAATAAAATTGCATAGACTCTAAGACTGTCAACGTTTTGAAAGAAAAAAAGGGTGTGTATGTACAGAAGGACTGTTCTAGACTAAAGGAGACCAAAAAGATAGGACAATGAAAGGAAATGCTAGATCTCTGATTGGATCATGAATTGGGAAAATGAAAAAAGAGCTATAGAGGACATTATTGGGATAATTGGGAAAATTTGAATATAGAATGCATATTAGATAATGGTTTGTTCTATCAATGTTAAATTTCTTGGGTATGATAATGGTGTATTACTATAATATTAATATATAAGAATGCCTGATACTTAAGTGATAACTGATGATGCATTTAGAGGTGGAGTGATGAGAATGAGAGCTGGAGAAAGAGAGAGAAAGAGAGAGAAAGAGAGAGAGCAAGCCAAAATGTGGTAAGATATTAACAATTGATGAATCTAGGAGGAGACTTTATAAATGTTCATTTTTCCACTCTTTCAAGTTTTCTAAGGTTATAAATTTTTCAAATGAAAACCTTAAAACAAAGCAACAGCAACTCCTCATGTAGCAATATAGGACAATGTATGCTCTCAGGACTGTGATCTCAAATTGGTATGAAGTTAACTTTACATGTAGCAAAGCTACCCTTGACCAAATGTACATATCCCTTGCGGAATAAGATGTGTGCTATCAGATGACTGCAAAGTGAATCTTGGTAGTTGATCCTATTTTTTTATTGATTTCCATTGAAAAAATTGAGAATCATCTCCAATATGTTGAGGTAAAAATGTTTTTTAAGGGAAATATTTCACATGTGTTGCTACTGTATGGCATTCCAAAGCATTTGTGGAGTGTTTTCTGGACCCTGTAGATATTTTCTTGATTACCTGCCTTGCTTCCCTTAGTGTTTTCTTTACTCTTGCTGATAATATATTCTGACATGTTGAAGGTCTGTAAACTACCACTCCCATTGACTTACAGTTTTGGTACATTGTTCCTGGAAGTTGTCCCCTCTCACAGTGTCTAAGACAGCTAGGCTGCCATGTCATACTTATACCAGTAGGTGTCACTAGTATCAACTTAAAAATTCTCTGATGCTTCAGGATCTAGACAATATATCAGTAATTTACCTTAATTAATTCTGTGAGCTAAAATTCAATTAATACACTTATTTAAAACCAAAGAATATTTTTAGAGAAATTGCAATTAATATATGTCACACCCATAGTTAACACCAGGGGATAAGTGTAGCTTCTGTGTGGGACACAGAGTTCTTTTGCCCACATAGTGTGCATGCACGCAACAGCATTATTACTTACTATTACTACTACTGTTGGTTATTTCTACTTTGACTACTACTGACTATCCATTACATGCCAGATACTGTATTAGGTACTTTACAATTATGTATGTAATTCTCAGAAAAATCCTATGAAGTGAATGGTGTTCATTTATGTTTTATAAGTATAGAGACTGAGGCTCAGAGAAGGTAAGTAATTTGCCACAAACACATAGCTGGAGGCAAATGCGGAACCAGGTTTTAAACCTTACCAGTCTGACTGTAAAGCCTGTGCTGTTTTCAAGTTTTGGTGATCCCAATATGTTCACCCTTGGAGGGAAACTTGGCATTTGTACTGTTGATCGCTAAATAAGACAGGAAGGGCTTTCATTAAAGGATGTTTAGGCAGTTATAGAAGATAGAGGACACATTTGGGGACGGTCCTAGAAGTGGTTATCTACTTGATACTTACAGGTCATAAACAGGGATGGGGGTCCGGGTGTACAATCTGGAAGTGTTAAGGAATGGGAACCGGCTTAGAGTCTGCTGGGGGAAAGATCAGAATTCTGCCCTGCACAACAGCTGAGTTTGCACTTTGTGAATTCTGTGTTTTTGCTTTTTAACCATTCTGGCCATTATTAATTATCCTCAGGGGGTTCTGTCCATATGTGACCTGAGAGCAAAGGAGAGGAGAAGGTCAGGGGGTAGTCGTACATGAAGAGATTCCTCTCTGTCACCTCTTATTGGAAACTCCTCGTCATTTGGTCCTAATCCATGTACAATATTTAAACTCCCAAATCTGCTCTCCTGGATTACAATGTTCTTGTTATCCAAATCTCTCACTAGGCAATAAACACTGAACTTTTCCTTGGAACATAAGGTCCCCAAACACACCTTTGTTCTCCTCTCACCCATCAGTTCCATTATGATTTCGTTTCTACCCCCTTCCCAACTGACACTACTCTAGAAATATCTCTGTAATCTCTACTTCCTTCATCTCTGCATTACTAGTAGCTACTGCTAAAAGTGTGGATATGATCAGAGCTGGAAGCAGGAGGATTGGTTGAAAGTTAATTTAAGAAATAGGCTCTTCAGTCTCCTCTTTTACTCTATGGGTTCAGGTAAATCAATGCTGCACCCCCCCAAAAAAATTTTTGACAGGAGACTGGAAATTTATTCTTTTAGCAGAGTAAAACAGATTTTGTGTGCTGATGGACATCTGACACAGAGTGAGCTACCGTACTAAAAACAACAGTGTTAATTGAAAGCCTGTGTCACACTGAATGTGGAGACTTCTCCAGCCATTGTCTTCCTCTTGGTTCCTAGAACAGTGACAGCCATATTTTTATACTCTAGTGAGGTGATAAGATTCTTCTTTGGGGAACCGGATCAGCCTTTGAAAAATTCTAAAGATCAGTAATCGGTGTTTTTACTAAAAATGGCCCAGCCAAATTACTGTGAGGCCATAGTCACAAAACCCCCTACACAGAGTCTCCAGTGAGCCTTTTATTGCCACCTCCTAAAATAAGAGATGGTCAAAGATCACCAGACATCCAAGATGATTGGCAGAGAAACAATATGGAAGACAGAGACATAAAACAAATGAGAAAAAAACCAAGCTAATGGAAACAGAAAATCCAAGGAAAAGAAGTTTTAAAAATTGTTAGATATCCTCAGAGAGATAAGAGTAGAAATTGCATTCAGGAAGAAGATCCTTTCTAAGAAAGAAAGGTCACAATCAGAGCCCTTAGGAATTAACAAGGTGTTAGCAAAAATGAAACACTTGGTGAATTTTTTGGCAGGTAAAATTGAGGTTGTCTTTTAGAAAGTAGAGAGAAAATTAAAAAGATATGGAAAGTAAGAGAAAATGCAAGTCTACTAGAGCATCAGTTCTAGAGGCCCAATATCCAAATAATAGGTGTTCCAGATAGAAAGCAGAGACAGACAGTAAGGGAGAAAATCATCAAAGAAATAACTCAAGACAATTTTCTGTAATTTTCCTGAAGTACTTATCAGGACAGAAAGGGCCCACTGAGTGCTTCTCATCATGAATGAAAATAAACCCACATCAAGGCATATGAAAGTGAATTTTCAGAACACTGTGGACAAAGTGAGGCTCTTGTAAGCTATCATACAGAAAAAAAGAGTAAGAATCTCAGTGGCCTAAGATTCCTCAAAAGCAGTGTTGGAAACTAGAAGAAAATAGAGCAATACCTTTAACATTTTGAGGGAAAATGCTTTTCCAACTTGGAACTCTATACCCACCTAAATTATTAAGTCTGGCTGTGGAATAAAGTTATTTGCATAAATGCGCATCTGGAGATGGGCGGGAGAGGAGGTGGAGTATGTTTGTGAGAGTTATACCTTTATCTTCTATTAGCGAAAGTCAATAGACCATGCTTCAAACTGAAGAAAAAAAAGGAAGAAGTAACATAAGCATGTTATAGAGAGACAGGCAGTACATGCTTGGAGAGAAGGCTGAGGGAGTTGAACACAGTTCAACTTAGGGGAGTAGGAGATGTTGGGAGCTGGGTGTGGAACAAGGATACTCCCCCCAGGAAGGCGACTTCCTATGAGGTTTGTAGAAGCAGTTCACCCTTCAATCTTTGTGCATGAATAGGAGAAACTGAATGTTTTGGGGGGAGCAGTTGAAGCAGAAGAGGAATAAGAGGAAGAGAAGCATGAGGAAGAAGAAAAAGAAGAAGAAGAAAAAAAGGAAAGAACATTGAGGCTAGTGGTTGGAAGACTGACTCAGTTCAGGCTTTTTCTTTGAAACTCAGCTTCCTGACTGATAAGGTGGGGGAACTATATCTTCGTTGGTGGGCTTTTGTGCGAATTAAATATTCTGGTATAAAGTAAGTCTTTAATACATGTTTATTTCAATGACTTCTATTGTTTTGAATATATGAGAGACTTGAAAATGTAGAAATTCTGAGTGATGGAAAAATTCATCCATCTACACATCATTGTCCATCAAATACGAGTGTCCATATGGTCCTGAATAACAATGCCAAGGCAGCCAGCCTTGGACCACAGGCCATTTTTACCCCTGTTTGTTTACATTTTCAGTTCCCCAGTATATGGGGAACAGCCTCTGAGAAGGAGAGGCTTTCTCAAAGGTGCCCTTTCCTTTGGAAGCATCCCTGACAGGTTGTGTCCCATATGTCTCCTTGCCCGAGACACCTAGTGTGGAAGATGTAGAAGCAAAAGCATGGTCTAGGAAGGGACCACGCAGGGTAGTCTGACTGTCTGAATGAGGACCAGCAGGCCATTTGATATGACCGGCTCTCCATCTTCCTCTGCAGCCAGAAACCTCCAAAGACACCAGGGTATACCTGCCAGCATTCTAGCCTGGTCTGCCTTGGGTCTTCTGAGCATTTTCTTGCCCACTGACCAGATGCTTCATCCACTTGGTATCTGGAAACAGCACGGTCTTGAGAGTTTCTTCATATATCTTCATTTTTATAACACAGTTCTTTCTCCTAGTTCATTTTTAATTAATCTAAGACAAATGTCCCTCTTTCTACCAGAAAATAGCAATGACAGGAATCAATAGTGCTGGCTGATGCATGGTCAGCCCTGCTCCAGGAAGCCTGAGCCTGAGACAGCCATTCTCTTCCTGTAAGCTTTCTGGGAGTCACATCCTACTCCAAATGCCTGAACCACTAATTGGCCAATGATCGTCATTGCTTTCTTGGTGTCTCCTTGGAGCTATTTGGGGAAATAGTCATCCGGACAAGGTTTAGACAGAGGGTTCAGCATCCATGCCTGATCATCCTGAGTCTAAAGTCATCTCACTGTAGGAAAAATATCCCACATATGTACTGAACCCACATTAGATATTTTTTTGTGGCAGCTTTTCTTTCACAAAATGCATGAATGATATAGACCAGGGGTCAATAGCAAATCCATGTGGGGTTTTATAGGGTGTGTGTGTGTGTGTGTGTGTTGCTTGTACATTTTTTATATTCACTTGCTAGAACTGCTGCGTGCTGGAGCTCTGGGACACAGATCATTTGAAATCAATAGATAAACCCTAAACTTTATTTCAGCTGGTAGCTTCTATCTTCTCACTCAGCTGAGTCTTCCATCACTGAAGCTTCCAAGGACTAAATCAGCCAGATGGTTCTGGGCATTACAAGTTGCTGCAGGATGAGTGGAGGAGGCTTCAATAATCCATAATTTTGTCCCCAAAAGCTGAGCCAGCTTTAAACGCTGCCAACTTGCACTGATAAGGAAGGCTGCAGCGGGATGACTCCCTTTTGGGTATGTGAAGTTGGATGGCTGACTTCTCTGACTCTGAGTTACATCAGTAAGGCCTGGGCTAGAGTGTCTGCCACGGACAAGAGCCAGATCTGACACAGTGGGAAGGAAATGTAGATAGAACTTAAAGACATTAGAAGAAGGAAAGAGAGATGATACTCTAGATTCGTGAAGGAGGAGGCAAGAGTTTCCAGGAGGGAGGGAGTGTGGTATTTAATCAGAATGAGGACTGTGGAATCTGGTGAGGAGGAAGGTAATGGAAAGCTTAGAGAGAACAGTTTCAGTGGAATGTCTGAAGCCAGACTGTATGGCATTTGTGAGGCAGTGGAAGCTGTCGTGTGCAACCCAGGATGATGCCAAATCCTATTGCTAGTAGTGATTGCCTCGAGTTCTTTGTGGAGCAGGATCGTGAGGTTGTTTCTGGGTGAATCTAGGAGGAGTGCTATGATTGATTTCTAATATCTGTTGTAGGCATAGGAGCGGTCAGTGTTGGCCTGCATGACACAAATGTACCATCCTTAGCAGAGGTTAGATGTTGTAGGAGTTGTCCTCACCACTATTCCCTGAACATGGCCTGCCCTTCTTTTGTCTTCCAACTTTTATTCAGGGTGGATGTTCATGATCTCTCACAACAAGCCCATGACTAATCCCAGCAGACACTGGCTGGAAACGACCAGTTGCCCATGCTCATGCATCCCACCAAGTATCAGCTCTGTTGTTATTCGTGTTGTTTACTCAACCTGCAGAATGCTTTCCTTGTGTTGATCTCATGAACCCCACTCATTCTTCAAGCCCTCTTCAAATGCCATCTCCTCCATGTAGTATTTCCAATAAACTTTGATCCTTTTTCTATGTTCCCAAGGTACTTGTTATATATCTGAATTATAGCACTTAACAACACTTTAATATTTCAGTTGTTTATGTGCCTATATCTTCCTTCAGCCTAGAAGCTACTTGTGGGCAGAAGTGGTACCTGATTAAATTCTGAGTCATCAAAGGCAAGCAGAATGCCCAGTACATAATTGGCACTCAGTAAATCACTCCCTTGCCTAGAATTAGAGTGTAGGCTTTCATTAAATGTTTGATGACGTCATTTATTTGTGGTTGGTTTTCATTTTCTTTTTAATAAGGAAAATGTGAATATGTTTGAAGGCAGAACAAAAATGCCTGGTACTCGACAGAAATTCAGTGAATCAGGATTGGGCCCAAGGCTGTCCCATCCAGATGAACAAAATGACCCAGGAAAGAGGCATCTGATCTAACCTTCCTTCTAAAACCACATCACCATTCTCCCTGCCCTGACCCTGTTGAATATGGCTCTCCATTTGCTGAGATGTGTTGATTATTGATGGATCTGATGTCATCATTCATTGACTCAACACATACTTACTGAGTACCTACTGTGCACAAGCACTAGAGGCACATGCCCTGACCCTCAGGGGCTCATTGGAAAAATAAAACTATGTCGAGGCAAGGCTTCATGATAGAAAAGGAAACCTTTTCATTGTTTGCCTTTCATATGCTTGGCCTATGTGAAAGCAGGACAGGAGAGTGAAGAACCCAGTAAATAATTTTCTTTAAAGATAATGCCAAAGTAGTAAAACAAGCAAAATGAATGTATGCTGCTAAAATTCAGCAACCCAGCTACCCTAGGCTGTAGCGGTGGGAAGGGGGAGCAGGATATCTGGAGCGCTGGTGATGATCTTGCTCTGGGCGATGGTTATCTGGAGGTGCTCAGCTTGTGACAATTCATCAGGAGACACTCCTCTGTGAGGTGCACTTCTGTATGGGCATCAGACATCAACCAAAAGAGGGCAAAAGATGATGCCTGGAAATTAAGTTGGAAGTGTTGCAGAAAGTAGTGAGGTTTTCTCAAAATAGTTTTGACTCAAAATTAGGAAATCCTTTCTACCGAAATCACTCACAGATGAACTCAGCTTTTCAGGGGACTGGAGATTGAGTTTATTGGCTGCTGTACCCATGGTGCCCTGCACAGGGCCTGGGCTGAGCAGGCCAAAACTGTGTCTTTGTGAAATGATGGGATGGGTGAATGCCTGCAGCTGCTAGCTTCTCTGCAAGGCTTCAAGAAGTCTGACTGGAAATTGCAGTGGAGATGGGCACCCTGATGGATTTGCTTCAGGATGATGAGAGCAGCAGCTCTTCTTAAGAAACTACAGTGTGTCAGGTCATTTACGTGTGTCCTCCCCAGGCTTCCTACCAGTCCCCCTTAACCTGGAGGAAACAGAGGCTTGAAGGAGAAATGATTTATCCAAAGCCACGCAGCTCCAGAGTCTCCTGCTTTCTCATATAGCACATTACGTCTGATACCTTCAAAGTCTAGTCCCAATCCTGGCCTTCTACAGTTCTAGAGTCTGCCTGCTTCCTTAGAGGTGGTGTTGAGAAGACAAACCTGTTTTCTTCTGCACAAAGGTGGAAGTGAGGCTGTCAGTGGGTGGGGGCCAGGACCTCCTTTTCATGAGGTGTTTTCCTGGCCCATGCACTGCAGACATTTTGATGGGGACTGGAGTCTAGACCAACAGGGTGCTCGTGGGTTAGACCCGACACCCAAGACTGAGTGACTCTGCTTCTGTCTTAAATGTGCCTCTTGGGCTGAAATATCTGCTTCCTTCAGAGAGAGGGACTGAAGCTGGGGAGAAATTCAGCTTGTGAATTTCTCTGAGACTATGCTGCGCCCCTTATGACTGGCAACTTATTACAAATGTCACAACTTATTTGCAGCTGGAAGGATAATTTAGCAAGCTCTGTGTCTGCCAAATAAGGATGTTTGCGTTTCATACCAAGCATCCTGTTCATGTGCTAACAGAAGCGTTCAGAAGAGTAAGCCTCGATCAAACAAACAAATGATTAACCTTAAAAACAGACACATAAACAGAACCACAATGGATGAATTATGCAGCAGGCTGTCCCTGCTGCTGACACCAGCTCACATCTGGTTTCTCTGCTCAGGCTGTTCCTATAAATGACTTTCCTTTCTTTGCTCCCTTCCTGGCTCCCTCTACCTGTTTTCCTTTACACAGAAGCCAGCAGAGCATGTCACAGGCCTCCCGTCTGTGCTCCCAAGCAGTCCTTTTCCGGAGGGGCTCAGGGACCAAGGCTTCTCAAAGGCCACACATGCTCCCGCCTGCCCATTCAGCCAGTGGGATGGCCCGGGAACACTGCAGGCAGACACAGGGGCCTTTTACCCCACCTTGTGGAGCCAAGTCGGTCCACAGAAGAAAGGAGAGTCAGGTACTGTTGGTTTAAGCTTGTTTGCAAGGGACCCCAGGAGCACATAAATCATGCAAGCCTCACCTTGCCTTAGAGAGACATCTTATTTATATGGTCTGAGTCTGGCTTTATGAGGTGCTAAGCTGAGCTCAGGGGAGGGTACTTTATCCTCAGACAGGCTCTCCACTCAGAACAGTGGGTGTGTTTTTGCAGAACTTCCTGCTTTGGGCTCAAAAGGCTTTGGAAAGACTCCTCTTGGCTCTTTGCAGCTGAGAGCCTCCTGGTTTGTGGCTCCCACAGAGGATCTGGCAAGGATCTGCAGCATATGGGGGAAAGTGAGGCAGCGGGCAAGGGAGCAAGATCTTGGGAGCAAGATCTGGGGCCTTCTTGGTGTGCATTTGCTCCTACCTTCCCCGGACTAGAGAGTCTGTAAGTTGAGAAAAGGACAGGCATCTTAGCAACTCGGGAGTCCGGGATCCAGATACACAAAGCAAAACCTCATCTGTTCTGCCCTGTGGAATTTGGAAATTATGATGGCTCATACTGACAATAGGGGCCAAGGTTTGTCCCAGGGCTTCCAGCTTTCAAAGGACTTTCCCCTGTGTTCTCTCACACACTCAGGCAAGGTATAAACAGGCCTTACCAAATACAGGAATAAGAAATAAGTAGCTTCACTTTGGGCTGTCTCTGTGGAAGATGCATTATATAATATAGGCAGATTGTGTCTTGGAATAGTTTGTTCATGAAAGAGTAACATACAAAAAAAGTACTGTGCTTCGGAAACTCAATGAATCATCTCTGAAGCCTTAATAAAGAGAGAGTGAATAATAGAATAATATTAGCTTTTCCCACTTTATCAAGTGGGTATTTTCACCATTTAAAATGAGGCTGATCAGATTCAAGATTCTATGAGATTTAAACATCTGTTTCTCTTGCTTACTTTTTCATTCCCATCGATGTCTTGGTTGAATAGTTACAGGGCTGGAAAAATAATAACATTGAATTTTTTTTTTTAACGTAGACCATTAGAGTGCCGTGCAACCAGAGTCCTAGCCCAGTACGTGCTGAATAATTGACTGAAGGAATGAATTCTGACTTACCTTCTGCATATGAGATTGCTGTCAAGTCTTGGAGAAACGGTGCACCCTGGGCCCAATTGGACGGTCATTTTTTTTGGTCCCTGCTCATAGGTCCCTCTTATGGCATTACCCGTGCCCAGCCTTCCTGTCTGAGCTCAGCTTCCTTAGAGCTGCTTTTCTGTCCAGTTTCCAAGCTGAGGTCGGTGTTGCACAGAGGCCTCTGCTCCAGTCAGCTAACAAATCTGTCCTTTGAACATCCCTGCTGTGTGCCTGGCTTCCAGCTAGACACAGCTCTGCGGGAAGAGCAGAGAGATAGGAGGTGCCAGGCACTTTGTTTGGCACTTTTCCTTCTCCATCTCTATGGGAGATGCAAGGGAAGGAGATCCAGGCCCTTCCCTGATGCTATGCACTGTCCAGAAAGAGGAGTGGAGAGAGGAAGAGGTGGGGAATGAATGTTTGCTGATCCCCGCTCTGTACTGGGCTTTGGAAAAGTTTCTTGATGCTGGCATTTGGGCTGAATCATTCTTTGTCATGGGGGCTGCTCTGATCGTTGTGGGATGATTACTAGTTTTACTAGCATCCCTTGCTTCTGGCTTTTACCCACTGGTGCTGGTAGTATGCCTCCCTCCGTCCCCACCACATGTGACAACCAAAGTTGTGTCCAGACATTGCCACTGGTTTAGGTACCAGGCCTGTATTAGCTCATATAAGCCTCAACCGTCCACAAGGCAGGTGTTACTAGCATCATTCTATACGTGAGGAAATGAAGCCTTGGAGAGGTGAAGACACGTACCTAAAGCCATACAAAGGGGATTTGAAACCCACGTCTACCCACCAGTGTCAGAGATCCTGGGAGGCCAGCCTCTTGCAAGTTCTTTGTAGTGGGTACCTCTGTCCAGATTTCTACTTTTCTAGGACCCTGAACTGTGACTTTTCTTCCTGTAGACCTGCGGCATCCTCATCCTGGCTTTGAGATCCTACTTGCAGTTGCCGGTTAAGTCTTTTTGTAGAAGAGAATAAGACAAGAACAAATGTGGTGAATATGTCAAGTTTTGACAATGCTCAGCCTTTCTTTTGGCTTTTGTGTCCTTTCTCCTGATCCCTTTTCTGTCTCTGTCTCTCTAGGTCAGAGTCTTAATCTCTCTGATAAATTGGAGTGGTGGAGTCCTTTCGGTTTGGGGGCTGTTGAGAGCTAACTGCTGCCATCACTGGAAGGGTTCCATCTGTCTGAAGCTGCCACCAGGACTTTACCAGTAGCTGGTGTTGGAGTACCCTCTTCCCATATACATTCCCCACTCCCTGTAAACCCTCCCTCCCAACAATTTCATGTGCTGTGTGAGTACTAAATTGGGGCAGTAGAGGTCTGTGTCTCTCTGGGTATCACAATGGGGACTCTGGGTCAGATCAGACATTGGGTCACAAGGCTATAAGGCGTGGCTGTGGGAACCATGCAGAACAAGGATGGACACAGGATAGGCCATGTGGTGGGCTGTGCTTCTTGGAGGTCAGGGCTGGAATGGTGCAGAAATCCAGGTGGATAAGGGCCGGCAGAGGGAACACAGGCAGCAGAGGGCAGAGTAAGAAGACCACAGTCCAGGGAAGACAGCCTCCAGGAGGGAGGTGAGTGATGTAGCCATCACCACAGAAGAGATATGCTGATCAGGCTGCATCTGTTCCAGGATGGGGTCCTGAGCCCAGAGGTGAAGGAGATAGGATATAGCCTGCAGCCAGGAGCGAGAGAGCAGTGGGGGAGGCCAGACTGATGAGGAAAGGCTTTATTTCTAATTAACTTGCAAAGCAGAGAGCCGGACAGTGACATAAATGAAGATTTGGTCCTGTTGAAAGCTCATGGACTTGACACCCTGCCAGCTCATGGAGATGCTGACTGCATTGGGTGACTTTGTGGGCCAGAGGAAGGAATGTAGTATTGGGACAGGGGCCTGGGGCTAAACTTAGGGGAACATGATCACACAGTCATAAAGGTGGGCACCTTCGCACCTGCCTTGCAGAGCGAACATGAGGGCAAGAGGTACCATGTAAGTTGCTGGCATAGAACAGGAGCACTAGAAATGGTAATTGTCAGCACTATCCTTTGACTCCACCAGGATCACAATTTACTCTCTACTTCTGTGAAGTATTATTTATGATGGTGTCAAAACTTGAAAGATATGGGAAATTGTTAAGAGGAATATTAACAGCCTACCAGAGAAAACATTTTGGCATATTTCCATTTAATCTTCCTTGACGACAACTATAATCATTGCTATTGACAAGTTCTTATACTATAATGCAATCTCTTTTAACCCATCTCTACTTAACCAACTCACAAATTCACCAATGTCCTCCATTGTCTTCCTTCTGTAATACTCACTGACTGAGGGCCACGACCTGCTGGACATTCACAGCACACAGGGACCCATACTATTCCTATGAACATTGCCCCCACCATTTTGGTAAATGCTTACTAAGGGTCAAAGAGCTGCATTTTCACCCAGTCCTTCTTATGCTGGCTGAATGTGTTATTTTAAGAACATAATTTAATTAGAGATTAAGTGAACCAGTGAAATATGGGTGAAAAGAGAGTCATTTGTTAAGGAAACCAAGCTGCAAGCATTGAATGGTTTGATAAGAGTCAGTCGATGTAGGCTGTTAGCTTAGTTGTGGGCAGGGCAACTGATAAAAGTTAGGAAAAATTTGTACATAATTCTATAAGAATTTTGCATTCAGATTGTTTTGTATGTGAGGTTAAGTTCCTTCTCCATTCTAAAGCCAAATCTGGGAACCACAGATGATATATAAAAGGCATGAGCTCTCAAAAAAAGGAACACATAGATTTCGAACTCCAACCTGGAGACCTGTCTCAAGTAGAGGCCTTAGTTCTACATCAATAGACTAGCCAGAAATGTTTCAAGTTGAAATAGTGTCTAAAGTTTGTATAGTATATATGTACAATATTAGTGACCCCTATTTCATTCAGATTTTTTGGATTAACAGATTGGCTCATCCTGATAATACCAGATAAGAGAGTCATAACCTGAAATACTGTGTTTTGATGTGCCAAACCTTCTGAAAAACTCTAAATATATAACTGTCTCATTTAATTCATACAAGAACCCTTAGGGGGTATTCTTTAATCCAGCAAAAATTTATTAAGCTGCTGTTTTGTGCTGAACACTGTCCCAGGTGCTGGAGGTATAGGTGCAGAAAGGCCAGGTGTCTGCTCTCATGGAGCTTGTGTGTATGTGTTGGAGGAGGAGACACAGAACATGAATAATAAACAAGATAATTTTAACTAATAAGTACTATGAGAGAAACAAAACACAAAGTTATGATAAGAGTGGCTGGCGAGGGAGCAGTTAGGGGTGATCAAGGAAGACCTCTCTGGCAGGCAACAAATGAGCTGGGACTTGAATGACATGAAGAGTGTGGTCCTGGGGTCTCAGCATTCTTGACTGAGGAAGCAGGAAGTGCAAAGATCCTGAGGTGAGAATGAGCCCTCAAGAAGGAAGCCCAGTGCTTCTGGAACATGGTGAGTGAGAGGAAGGGTGGGATGAACAGTAGCAGTGAAGTCCCTACAGACCAGAGTGAATAATTTGAATATTATACTAAGTAATAAGGGAAACTATTGTTGAGTTTTAAGTGTGGGAGTGATGTGATCTGATTTATGTTTTTAAAAGTTCACTGTGGCTACTGTGGCTGATGGATTGCTGGGTGCAAGGGGACTGGTATGGGAGTGGTTAAACTAGCTAGGAGGCCATTACAGAGATCCAGGACAGAAATAGAGTGTAGACCATCACAATGAGAACAACAGAGTCAGAGAGGTAGACAGAGTCAGGATAATATGGGATCTGCACAAGGAAGCTCAGTGTCTTCTCCAGGCCACTCCACAGGGCCCTCCCTCCCCCCAGGTACAGTCTTTCCTTCTTCCCACCCTCGTTATAATAACCTTTCATCTACTCCTCTGCAGTGTCTATCAGAACCCACAAAGAGATAGTAGGCTGCCTGTTCTTTAGAAAAGTGTAATTGATAAAGAGGAAAGCTCTTCCTACGTAAGAACGGTCTCCTATTTTGTTTTCCTGGCATGCCCATTATTGAAGTTGATAATGTACTACTGGGTAAATTTGGGCTGGTGGCTAAACCCAGGAACTGCTGATTGGGCTCCTGTGAATCAGGCAAGAGTTGACTCTTCCTGTAATTGGATCCAGTTTGCAGTATTGTGCCATCTGGAGTGTTGCTGATGGATGGGGAGATCCCAGACTTCTTAGTGATGGATGAATCACAGGGGAGGGGCCTCCCATTTTCCAAGTGAAAGATGACTTTCTAGTAATAAGACAATGTCAGTAGGTAATCACAATTCTATTTCTGTTTTCTACCAACTCTTTTAAATAAGTGGAAAATGTTTGCAAAGACCCTTTCTCCCTATTCATTCATTCATTCATTCATTCATTCATTCAGCAAACTTATAATGAGCTCACAGCTCTAATTCCTTGGTTTGTGTCCTTAGATAAGTTGTGTCCTTAGACTTGACTTTCCTGAGCCTCAGCTGTGAAACAAGGATACTGATAACACATACCTCTTAAGATTATGAAAATGTAATGAAAGAATGGATGTGATGCACTTTGCAAAGTGTCTGGCACATATTCAAGTTGGGGATCTTAGAGAAGGTGAAGGAGGGCTGGCTTGGGAGAAGCACATGCCTGTTTCTTGGTTAAAGCCTTTACTGATGACACTCTTTCTGTCCTGGAATATTTGTAGCAGAAGTTTCCAGTATTAAGGGACCTCTAGGAGCCTCTACTACATCTTATATAACCATGATTGCCCTAACTCAGGGATTCACAAGGACTTTAAGGCCCCTTCCTGGTACGTCTTCACATTTTTCTACTTAGCCTTTGTTTTACACCTTTGGAACACCAGTCCTTTGTACCTAGTACCTTTGTACCTAGCTTGGTCTCTGAGGTTTTCTACTTTGAGGGAAGCTGTTGTGCCTGTATTTCTTTCTTTCTTTTTTTTAAATATAAATTATTGTCAAGTTGGTTTCCATATAACACCCAGTGCTCATTCCAACAGGTGCCCTCCTCCATGCCCATCACTCACTTTCCCCTCTCCCCTACCCCCCATCAAACCTCAGTTTGTTCTCAGTCCCTAAGAGTCTCTTATGATTTGCCTTTCTCCCTCTCGGTAACTTTTTTCCCCCTTCCCCTCCCCCATGGTCTTCTGTTAAGTTTCTCAATATCTACCTATGAGTGAAAGAAAACATACGGTATCTGTCTTTCTCTGACTGACTTATTTCACTTAGCATAATACCCTCCAGTTCCATCCACATTGCTGCAAATGGCCAGATTTCATTCTTTCTCATTGCCAAGTAGTATTCCATTGTATATATTAACCACATCTTCTTTATCCATTCGTCTATCATGACTACACTTCATTCTCAGCTTCTGCTTATGTGCCTTTGCTCGTAATGAGTAAATGAATATGGCTGCTTAAGACTAGAGCTCATATGGTTTCCTCTGGAAGGCCTAGAGCCCTGTTTTTGCAGGTTCCTTCATTCCTTGAGTTGATGACTCTTGATGTGTGGCCAGTCCCACGAGACATACCCTCTCCAAAAGTTAAATTCATTTGAGGGAAGTTTGTATAGCAAATCCCCTGTTGGAGATTCACATTCATCAGTAGCATAGTCCAGTCTCTGAGAAGTACATCAGTAAGGAAACATTTAATTTTATTTAACCCTCCATTCCTATTCACACTTTGGAAAACACAGCTCTTCATTTTATTTTGTTGGGTGATCTTAGGAATCAAAGTTGGAAATCTAAGCTTCCAAATCCAAACTCCAAGTGCTCAGTTCAGAACTTCAAGTTGCTAACAAAATTGCTAACCTGATTTCTTATACATTTCTATTCATGTCTCTTGGGCTAGATCAGATTTTTTATTTAAGATGTAATTTCAGAGTTTATTGACACACTCCTCATCCTCCTTCCCTTGGCAAAACCAAGGGGCTCTGGAAGATTCATGTTGGACTTCTCTGTTCATATACTCAAACCACAGAGTGTAAGATTGGCTTATAACTCCACATTACTGCATTTTCCTTTGGTGGAATTAGGCATCTGATTTGTGACATTCCCAGATGATCAGGGTTAGGGTTGTAAAATTAAAATACTTTCCCTCCCCTGAGCACATTAGTCTCACATCAGCTTTGAATAGTGGCACCATAGACTGGATTCATCTCTCTGACTTGGCCACAGTGGAAGTGCCCCAAGATGCGGGGTGTGGATACTGACAGAATGGAAGAAGAACTGCTGTTAAATTTTACCCTGATCCCCTACAGAGTTAAAAACAAGAAAGACTGAAGCTGTATAGAAACTGGGAATGTGTGTGTGGTAGATGCCAGAGGGAAGAAAGGAAACTGGCAAATTGTATGAGGCATGACTCTGCATCTATCTCCGCCTAAAGGTACCTCGACTCATGTGGCTGAGTTGGGTCTAGGTGGTGGTTGGTGCTGTCGGGAAGATGGTGAGTTTTAGCTGAACTTTGTAGGGAACAAAGATGATTCCAGTTATCTTGGATGTGGTGACCCTGGGCATGCATGGTCCCTTGGAGTCAGTCATCCTTCTCAGACAAGGTAGCTAGTGACAAATACAGACTGCGGGAAACAGATTGTTAAGGCCACATGGGATCCTACACTGGAGGTGCTTATGAAGGGACTGAGTTCCTAGGCTCAACCGTCTGGCTTATGCTTCCTCTTAATATGGTAAGTTCTGCTGGGAACTTGACTTTCATCTTCCTGCATTTAGATTCTACTCCCGGTACTTTATTCTTTTGTTTCCTCTTATTCCTGATGATGGTGATGATGACGGAGATGATAATGGTGGTATTTGATAGTAGTATTATGATACTGTGATTTACAATAAGAAATACATATTTGGTTTTAACTGTCCCCCACCCTCGTGGTACAGAGCTCCTAAAACTCTTGGAGTTTCCTAAGTGATGTGAAATATAAAGGTCTTTTATTATGTTAATAAGATGACTTTTGGAAAGCCCCTAGGTCAACTAGGGATAGGGAGTTGTCATCAGAGAAGCCAACCAAGTGATAATAGAGTTGGAACTTTCAGCCCCACCCACCCCAGACCTCCATGGAGGAGAGACGGCCTGGAGATTGAGTTCAGTTACCAGTTGCCAATGATTTAATCCATAATCATTGTATGGATTACATAATGCCTATGTAATGAAGCTTCCAAAATAACCCAACAGGACAAGGTCCAGAGAGCTTCTGGGTTGGGTAACATGTGAAGGTTTGGGGAGAGTGACATTCTCAGAGAGCATGGATCCTCTGAGCCCCCTCCCCATGCCTCCCCCTAAGCATCTGTTCCTAGCTGTTCCTGAGTTTATAATAGATTGGTAATCTAGTAAGGAAATGTGTCTCTGAGTTCTGTGACCTGCTCTAGCAAATTAATTGAACCCAGGGAGGAGTTGGTTGGAACCTCTAATCTATTTATAGCTGGTCCATCAGAAGCACAGGTGACAACATGGACTTATGGTTGGTGTCTGAAGTTGGGGGCATTCATGTAGGATGGAGCCCTTAACTTACATGATCTGATGCTATCTCCAAGTAGGTAGTGTCAGAATTCTGTTGAGTTGTAGGACACCCAACTGGTATCAGAGAATTGGTTGGTAGTGTGGAAAAAAACACATTCATTGTAAACATTTGTCAAGCATTTCCTGTATGCCAGGTACTCTGCCAGGTTCTCACAGCAGCCCTTGAAGATATTTATATTAACCCCATTTTATTGATGAGAAAATAGAGGCACAGGGAGGGTAAGTGACTTGACACCCGCGATCTGAACCTAGGCAGTCTTCTACTAGAGCTGGGCTCTGAACCCTTAGGATATGGCTTCTGGTCTGCTGCCACATGCTGTATGGGAGCAGGTTGGAGAAGGAAAGCAAGAAATTCCTACTTACCTTTCGGTTACAACTGGGAGACCCAGGGGTGGGTGTTTCTCATGTGCTGTCTTTGAAATAAACTTTGAGGTATAGACGTCATCATTTCCATTTTGTAAACAACAGCCATTTACTGAACACCACTGTGTGCTAGAAACTGACCTAGAAACCTTCAACGTTATCCCTGATTCTTCTAACAATTTTTCAAGAGGACTAATATTATCTGCTTTTACAGATGAGAGAGTTGAGGCTTCCAGAGATTAAGCTATTTGCCGAGTATATGCAGTAGTGTTGAGCTATGTACACAACCATGAGTTTTTAATGAATGAGGAGTTACTGTTTCTTGACTGGTCTCTGGACTTAGGCTGTGAAGAGAAACCAAATAAAAGATCCATCCAGATGAGGAAAAGCCACCCTGTTGAGGCCCAAGAGGCTGGAAAGTCAGGGGAACGAGGTATCACCTCGTCACCTTGGGAGATTTAGAAAGCAGATTCATTACTGCTGTGTGCTTTTGTGTGTTGCTGGCTTGAGGCAGTTCTTCCCTCTGTTCTCAACTCTCTTGGCTTTTGTGGTGCAGTTGTTGGTTCTAAAGGGGCAACTACGCCTGTGAGACTGTGAGATGAATCAACAAGTGACCCAGAAGGTGGCATCCGGTGTCTACTCCTTTCTGTGTGCCCGACAGCCAGACACTAAGCTGGCAGGACATCCGTGCAGATATGTTGGATTAAATGCTTGGTCCTGACACCCAGATGATGCCTGGTGTTACTAGAGCACCGGGATACAATTTGGAGTGATTGTCTCTTGCTATGAAGGACTATTCCGCCCCCCTCCATTAACTCATTAATTCTGGTTGAGCCAGTAAAACTCATCATACAATATTCATTTTAGATTTTAAAAATCAAATTTTGAGTCAATGCTAAATGGATCATAGGTATTCTTTCCTTCTGTGAGAAATGAGCGTTTCATTACCGATTCCATCTATTTGAATTGCCTGTAACGGGCAGGATTTGTTCCTTGGACTCAGCGTGGCTGTGGATGCCCAGAGAGTCTGTCTTGCTTGTGGAGGGGAGGGGGGGCCTCGGAAGGTCCCTTCTTCATTTGCTTGTGTGGCTGTAGTGTAGAGGCTCCAGCTGACATGCTGGGGCCATCCACTCTGCTGCCCCGGCACTCTGCTGTCAGCCTTCCCAGGGCACAGATTCCGGGGTGAGAGGGGGAAGTGAAATTGTGTTGAATGATTAAATGAATATGCATCAGAAGATACCCAGCAAGTGCTTTGAATCATAGAGATTATCAGCGGACACTGCACATAGCCATATGAAAACCAAATCCATCGGGAGGTTTTAGATCTGCTTTGGGAAACGCAGAGAAATGGCTCAGCAGGAAGGGCTCCTGCAGCCTGCTGTTTGCTCCTTTGAGTGAATCAATCGGCTTTTTAAAACCCAGGCTTTAATTGGTTATGCCCAGGGAGAGGGTTTTCGATACATCCCCCATCTGGCAGGACTAATTGCTCTTTGCGTTCAGTGAATAGATCGGTGCCCTGAGCCTGGGAAGGAGGCCTGGAAGGTGTTCGTGCCTATAAATGTCATTGCTCATGGCTGTTTGATGATAGTGAGTCTTTTCTGCCATCTGACTCTTGCAAATGATTTCTAGGATATATCTTATATCTGAACAGCTGCCACAGAGCTCCTGGGATGACAAAGAGCTGAGGTGCCCTTGTATGGCCAGAACATCTGATGGAGAGCCACCTGGCATCACAGGCCTGCCTTCTGACCTGCCTGGTGATAATGGCCCTATGAGAACCAAAGAAATAAGCAAGGTGGACAACCTCTCTCTGGACATTTGCTAGGCTCCCACATCTGGCCTCTGTGGGTGCTCCTCCCTGACTCAGTGGAAACTCTACCTATGCCCCCTTGTTACCCATGTCCCCAGTATCTGCCAGAGCCCACCTTTAGGGGTTGGTTATTGAGGTCCAGTGAACATGGCTCTGCCAGAATGATAATGCTATTTGGATGCCTTATCCAATTTTGGATATACCAGATAGACCCTCTGGCAGCCCATGTTGAGCTGTCTCAGTTTCCTTGAGAACTAGTACAATACAGCATGATTTGGAAAGACAATAAGTCAAAGGCCTTATAAAACTTCTTGGTGTGTCTGCTGCGAAGGACCTTCAGGGCAGGACTGCCCCTGACACACAAGTCAGAGATGATCCTACAGAGGGCTTGCATTCCCTCATAACTCTGGCCACACGATCAACCATTCTGGAAACAGCAGTACCTATGCATGCAGGTCCCTGGACTGTGCTGAAATGCTCCATCAGTGAGCCCCCATCCATTGGTTAACTTGTTCAGATGTTTAATATTTATTATAGCAGGTATATGTTACATATGAGCATTAAAATACATATTACGTAGATATTTAATTACTAGCATCCCTATGAGGTGAGCCACATTGTGAGGCAATATTGAGTAGTGGCTGGGACCCCTGGGGCTAGAACCAGACCATGTGTATTCAAATCCCAGTTCTGCTCACCATCAGCTCTGTGACCTTGGGCATGTTGCTTAATATAACCTTTCTATGCCTCAGTTTCCTATCTATATAATAGGATAATACCTATTTCATAGAGTTGTTATAAAGAATAAGTGTTAACACATATAATGCTTGTTGAACAGGGCCTGGCACTTAATTCCTATACGAGTGTTCGCTATTATTATTGTTATCATCTTACAAATGAAAAGTCTGAAGTACAGAGAAATTAAGAACATTCCTTAAGTCACCAGTGTTTACATGGAAGTTCCAGCATTAAAACCAGCCCTGGATGGCATTGGTTGCATCTTCTCTCTAGGGAGAGACCTGCCACGGGGATTCCGTATTCATGTGGGTTCTGTGGACAGTGGGGGAGACAAGTGGACATTTGTCTCCTCATGAAATACTCTTGTCTACATCTCTTGCCCACGCTGTTATCTAAGTGAGGTTCAGCTGAGATGAATAGGTTTCAACTTTCTGCATTTGAATCTCCTTCTAGCACCATATCCTTGAGACATGCCCCCACCCCAAGTCAAAGGATGGAACTTCAGGGGTCCTACATCTCTTGCTCACCTATTTGCTAACAGTGGCCTCTTTCCATCCATGAGCAAATACCTGCTCATTTCATTTTCATTAACAATGCTCCCACATTTATTTGGCTGGGGGATCAAATAAGATAAATACCATAAAACTCAGGGCACAGCATGCAGTGAGTGCTCACTAAATGTTAGCTACTGCTACTATTGTTATTATTGCCAAGTCTTCTTCTTTCCAAGTTTGGGGCATATTTCACTTTGCCTACATAACATAGCAGTGGGTTCTTATTTTTCCCCACTTCTAGGGCAAACCGATCCTCTCTTCTTTCCCTTCTTTATATCCCCAAGGAGAAGCACCAATGTGGGTCAAGGGTGAGGGCATGTTTGGACTTTGGGGCCTGCAATGGAGCATCCTTTGTGAAGAGCAAAGAAGTTAAAGCTCTTACCTCTTAGGGTGGGCTGTCTTTGGTCTTTACTCTGCAGCTTCTTTCTGGGGAGCATGGCCTTTTAGGAATCCACTGATGGTCTGGACCCAGAGTTGTCTCCCACTTGGAAGTGACCCTCTCACCCTAAGAAGGATGCCAGTTGGGTCCAAGAGAAGGGATGCCTGGACTAAATGGACCAGACTAGCTCTACTGTGCAGCCCAGGGCCAGGAGTTCACATAGGATTTGGGACCAAATACAAAAATTTCCAAGATTTATTGAGGATTTATGATATGCCAGGTATTGCTTCCTGGATCTTCTACATAATCCTTTGTGGGAGGAAGAATGATGGTGCCCAGAGATATTCACATCCTAATCCTCAGAATCTGTAAATATGGTCTATTACATAGCATGAGGGAGTTCATTTTGCTAATCAATTTACCTTGAGATGGGGAGACTGTCCTGGATTACCTGGACGGGCTCAATGTAAACACAGGTCTTTATAAGTGAAAGGGAGAGGCACGATAGAGTTTTTCAATGTGAGAAGTACTCAACTCACCCTTTCTGACTCTAAGGATGGAGGAAGAGAACCATGAGTCAAGGAATGGGCACGGCTTATAGAAGTTGGAAAAGAGCAAGAAAATGGATTCTCTCTAGAGCCTCCAGGAGGATCATGGCTCTGCTGACACCTGTTTAGCCCAGTGAGACCCATTTCAGATTTTTGACCTCCAGTCTAGTAAGACAATAAATTAGTGTCATTTGACATCACTAAATTTGTGGTAATTTGTTCCAGCAGCAATAAGAAACTAATGTACCCTATATAATGGTATAATTATTATCTCTCTTTTATAGATGAGGGTCCTGAAGTTTAGAAAGGGTAAACTTGTGCATTGTCACAGATAGTAAGGCTTAGGGCTAGGACCTATGGCCAGATATTTGATTCCAGAGCCTGGGCTTATCACCACCATATTATCCTGCTGCCTGACCCCAGATATCATATAGAGCATGATCATTTTTATCATCTTTGTGCACTTTTCTTCCAGGAATTTGCACTGGGGGCAGAGGGTGGCCATGGAAATTGGGATTCAACTCTTGGCTGCTTCTCTATCTCTTTGCTTTGGAAACATGAGCTTTATGTATGGTAGAAAGGAGGATGGAGGCCTGGCTTGCAGAGGTGCTGGATGGCCTGGCCCGCTCCAGTCCCAGCTGCACCTCTTGCATTTCTGTGATAGGGTTTCTGGACAAGGATCTGGGTTTGCTCTGCCCTTGTTAGCAATCAGTGTGTGGACACCTTCAAGCTTAGCCACTGATGTAACACTATGTGGGGGCTCACATGAGGGGAGAGGAAAAATAATTTTGATTTGTACCCAAAATGGTTGGGAGGATAAATGAGTATTTCCAATGGATCGAACCTTTACATACTTACTAGATATAATGTGTATTAGCATTTCCTGAAGCCAAATAATATTCATGCGATATAAAATTCTTTTTACAATAATGCTGTGAAGAGAATCTTTCACAGGAGGAAGGATGTGGAGTGGTTTTTAAATAGGGGGTAGAGAAGATAAAGAGCATTTATTGACTATTTACTGTGAATAAAAGCACAACAGAGAGTAGCTTAAGGGAGCAAAAGACAAGAAGGTTGAAGAAGAATGGAAAGAAGTGGGGATGTGTGAGCTGGGGTGGGCAGACAGGTATGAGGAGGGCCAAGGCAGCTGCCAGCAAGGTGCCCCCAGTAGCGCTGTCCCGTCCTTGTGGCCAGTAGCTATGTGTGACTGTTGAACACTTGATACGTAAAGTCCAAATTGAGATGTGCTCTAAGCATGAAATATACAACCAAGTCAAAGATTTCAAATGGAAACAATAATTTAAAAATAACTCATTCATCATTTTTAGGTTGATTGTATAGTGAAATGATATTTTAGGTATGTTGGTTTAAATAAAATCCTTATTAAAATTATCTTATAAAATAAATAAAATAAAATAAAATAAAATTACTTATTACTTTTTTGCTATTTTTAATGGGGATACTAGAACACTTAAAATTACACATGTGGCTTGCATTCTATTTGTATCAGACGGGGCTGGCCTCATGGGTAGAAGTGGAACCTATGGCATAATATGCTAGGGAGGCAATTTGACCTTGTTGAAAGAAAGAGCTTCTAATCAATGGCCATGACTAAAGAAGAGAGGCAGGAACACCCCATCATAAGTAGTAGGTAAGCAGAAATAGAGGCCAAAACCTTCTTCACAAGGCCTTTGTGGGGTTGCTGCTTTGAGATCAGGATAGACCAGGTCACACTCAGAGTTCTTCTGATGTGTAAAGAACTGTGAGTGTGTTAGTGGATTTTTGTGTAGTAATCACATTTTCCCCGTTTTATTGTTTGTACTTTTTTGGCTATTCTGTCTGGCCTTGAGAAAACACAGCAGTATTCTTTCAAAAGTCTAGAGTAGGCAAGGGTCTTTATTCAAGGATGTTTCCTCCATGCTCCTGAGGCCTTTGGGGCCCTGTCAATGTCAATGGCAGACCCTAAGTAACTTGGTTCAGAGCAGAAACTGTGTACCTCAGAAGGGCATCCTGCCCTAGGACAGCTGCCCAGTCACCAGTGAACTCCTGCAGGGGCACAGCTTGGGGAATTTTCATTCCTTGAAAGTCTGCCCTGCCCATCCCTCTGTGGCCCAGGGGATGTGCACATTTCTGGAGCAGCAGAAGGGCTGGTGTGAGATCCCCAGAGGTTGGGCTCTCTGTTGTCCCTGCCCAGCCCAAGAGGTCTGTGACATTTGCCAAGCCAGTGATCAGTATAAGCTACTCCTAGCAGCAAGGAGAAACTTGAAACCCTGTAGAGAAGAAATGTTTGTAGGCTTTGGAGCAGAACTCATCTGTGTGATACTCTAATTACACATTGGAGACTAGCACAGCACTCCCCACATTCATTTGATTGCATGTCCTTGGAAGGAATACTCTTGCATTTCTCTACAAACAGGCTACTGCTCTGGCTTCCTGCCAGCTTAGACTGGCTTTGCCCTGGGTGTTCCTCTACCTCAGGCCACTGGGCCATCAGGGCTGCCTAGAATCATACCACCTGAGCCAGGCAGGATGGGGGACTCTACTGTCCTCTCGGGGCAAGAAGTGGCACACAAGAAAGCTCCTGTATTCTAGGACAGCAGAGGATATACAAGCACTTCACATGTATCTGATCCTTCCAACCACCTAATGGAGTGTGTATGTATATGTGTGTGTGTGTCCGACACACACAGATTTGTCCCATTTCAGAGTCCCAAATATTGCCTACCTTAATCTATCATTTCAGAGACTTAGTGAAACCAAGGAGGTCAGAGCCCGTGGAATCTCCAGATAGAGGTAGTAAAGACAGAGTGGGAAGAAGGAGAGGAAGGTAGAGAAGAAAGTGATATGCTCATTCATTTATTCACTCATTTGTTCATTATGTTTTGGCCTTTGGTAGGTCAGATACTGAAATTAGTAAAGACAAGCTCCTGCCCTAGAGAAGCTCATGGAGTAACAGACAGTTGTGCCGAATGGAACTGTGGGCAGTCTTCACGTGGTTCTTTAGGGTACAGACTAGAAAACACTGGGTTCTTCCACAGGGAGCCTATGCATAGAGGAGGAGGCATTTGACTTAGACTTTAGGAGGAATCACGCATTCAGTACAGAGGGAACCATATGAGGAAAGGCCCAGAGGTTGGGGGTACATTGGCTTATTGGGGGGTGATGACTGGTCATTCCCTGGGTAGGACTGTAGTGGTAGGATGAGGATGGATTAGGAGGGGCCTTGGCTGTTATAGCAGGTCTTGTGGTAGGGTGTGGCAGGACCATTCCTTCTTCCCTTCATTTACTTATTCAACTACCTTTACATATTGGTATCCACCATTGTTAGCAGATAGGGGGTCTTGGCTGGGTTAGGATGGGGCCATCAGCTTGAACAAAGGCATCTCAGGACTATTGTTTCCCACTCAGTTGGATTTGAGGAACCTGATATCAGAGCACGGTCCCTGGAACCAAAACCATGCTGAAATTCAGAGAAAAGGCAGGGACTCCTGTTGGCTGTCAGACATATCTCCATGGAGGGAGTGGAGATTTATTGAGTGTTAAATGTCAGTATCGATGTAATAAAGATGGTACACTGTAAGTAATAAGCACTTTCCAGGTGAGGAACCATTTTCAATAAGTTGTCAACCTGTCTGATACTATGAATTATTTTTTTTAAAAAGGAGAAGAAGATGAAGAAACCCCACTTGGAGTTATTTAACTTTCAGATCAGTTCCTCAGCTCTGTCCCTTCTTGACAGGACCATCAGTGTCCTGTGGTACCCAAGGGCCTTGGTGTTTGCACACACTTCATCTCTTAAAAAAACATCCTGATATTCTTCTTGTTTTCTTTCCGGTGATGAGGACAGACTTGATGGGGAATAGATTTGTGACCTTCAGAGGGCCTTGTGACAGGCAGAGAATTTTCAGGAAATGAATAGAGGAGAAAAGGAAGGCAAGAAGGGCAGGGGGAGGTGCACGACACCTGAGATAGTCAAAGCATCTGACAAATGTGGTCAGGTGTTAGCTGGGACTCACTCAACTCTCCCATCATTCCAGATAATTTCACAGCCCCTGGAAGTACAGTCCTCTGTGTAGATTCCTGCTCATTCCCGTGAGTTAAGACTGCCCCTGCATCCTGGGTTCCCAACTTTCCATGGGCTACCTATGAGATGTGCTCACTGTGCTCATAGTCAGTGTGTTTTACAAAGAGAATTCATAAAAGGCTCAGGTGCACAGTAGGCCTTCTCTAAACAGATTTAGTAGGACAGCAGCTTTAATTGGCTTCAGAACCCTAGAACACCTGGAAGCCTTAAAACATGTGCTGGCCATTCTACCTCACAGGGTTTCATCACCCACCTTTCATCCCAGGCTCACATCATCTTGTTGGGCTAGTATTTACTGTCCTCCCTTTTCTTTTCCTTTTCAGGAGCAAACTCCTAGTTCTTAACCCTGGTCTCTGAAGTCCAGCTCCTTCTCTCCTCTGACACCTGGGTCACAGCTGGTACCCTGGTCTTCAGGGGAGACTGTAGGTGCTAATCTTTCACATTCCACCCAGCACTCCTCAGATTGGTTTTCTAAGACTTTCCTCTCTAGGAATTCTGCTGTTGGCCCTAACATAGTAAACATTTGTTAATTCTATGGTGTCTTATGACAGGCTCGCCTTGAGATTAGCATAGCAGTCACATGTTACTGATGCCAAGGTCTTATTTTGAGTGGTGTTCCCAAGGGCCCTGCATAGCTGCTCAGTTTCTCCTCACCCCTCATGGTCCCAGCCCCTCTCCCCTTTGCCAGAGTTGCTAAGGGCCTGTCCTAATCCCTTGGATTCTTGTTCTTGTGAGTTGCATGACATTAAACATACTTTGTCTTGTGCCCATTCCATTATTTGAAGGCAGCAGAGAGATGCTGGGGTGCTTTATTAATATTTCACTTAGTTATTTTTGAAGTGAAGCAAATTGCTCAGAATTAGCCTGGATTCCCAGTGGTCAGCAGAAAGTCTGTTGCATTTTGCAGGAGCTCTGCAAAATGTCCTTAGAGATGGCAGGCTCAGATGGTCATCTTGACTCCAGCATTTAGCTGCTCTCTGACTTTGGACAATTTTTTTTAAAACACTCTGAGCTTCTGATTCCTTATTTGTGAAAAGCCAATAATAATAGCTCACTGAACTCTTGGGAAGATTAAGTGAGAAAATGTGTATAAAAAAACTTAAAGCTCCTACCAAAAAACCATTAGAACTGATAAATGAGTTCAATGAAATTGCAGGATACAAAATTAATATACAGAAATATGTTGTATTTCTATACACTAATAACAAAGTAACAGACAAATTAAGAAAATGGCCCCATTTACAGTTTCACCAAAGAGAATAAAATACCTAGTAATTAATTTAACCAAGAAGATCAAAGACCTGTACTCTGAAAACTATAAGACACTGATGAAAGAAATTGAAGATGACACAAACAAGTGGAAAGATATACCATGCTCATGGATTGGAGGAATTGATGTCATTAAAATATCAACGACTACTCAAAGTAATCTACAGATTGTAATCCCTATCAAAATACCAATAGCATTTTCCACAGAACTACAACAAATAATTCTAAAATTTGTATGCAATCACAAACGACCTCAAATAGCCAAACAATCTTGAGAAAAAAACAAAGCTGGGGGTATCACAATCCCAGATTTCAAGATATATTTCAAAGCTGTAATAATCAAAACAGTATGGTATTGGCACAAAAATATATACGTAAACCAATGAAATGGGATAGAAAACCCAGAAATAAACTCCTGCTTATATAGTCAATTAATCTACAGCAAATAAGGCAAGAATATACAATGAGGAAAAGACAGTCTTTTGTATAAATGGCATTTGGAAAACTGGAAAGCTATATGCAAAAGACTGAAACTGGACCACTTTCTTACACCATACACACACACACACACACACACACACACACACACACCTCAAAATGGATTAAAGACCTACATGTGAAACCTGAAACCATAAAACTCCTCAAAGAAAACATAGGCAGTAATCTCTTAAACATCAGCCTTAGCAACATATTTATAGATATGTCTCTTGAGGCAAGGGAAACCAAAGCAAAAATAAACTCTTGAGAATACACCAAAATAAAAAGCTTTTTCCCACTAAAAGAAACCATCAATAAAACAAAAAGACAACCTGGTGAATGTGACAAGATATTTGCCAATGATATATTTGATAAGGGGTTAATATCAACATATATAAAGAACTTACACAACTCAAAACCAAAAAAAAAAAAACAAATAATTTGATTAAAAAATGGGTAGAGGACCTGAATAGACATTTTTCTAAGGAAGACATACAGGTAGCCAACAAACACATGAAAAAAAAATGCACAATATCACTAATCATCAGGGAAATGCAAATCAAAACCATAATGAGATATCACCCCAGTAGGGATGGCTCATATAAAAAAGACAAGAAATAACAAGTATTGGCAAGGATCTGGAGAAAGGGAACCCCTTGTACACTGTTGGTGGGAATGTAAATTTGTACAGCCACTGTAGAAAATAGTCTGGAGGTTCCACAAAAATTAAAAATAGATATTATACATGATCCAATAATTCCACTACTGGATATTTACTCAAAGAATACAAAAAAAAACTAATATGAAAAGATATATGCCTCCCTATGTTTATTGTAGCATTATTTACAATAACCAGGACATGGAAGCAACCCAAGTGTCCACTGATAGATGAATGGAAGAAGATAGATGAATGGATGAATGTGTGTGTGTGTGTGTGTGTGATGGATTATTTATATTTAATGGATATATTTAATATATATAGACATGTATAATGGAGGTATATAATACATATATATAATGGAATATCATTGAGCCATAGAAAAAAAGAATGAAATCTTGCCTTTTGCAACAACATGGATAGACCTACAGGGCATTATGCTAAGGGAAATAAGTCAGACAAAGGCAAATACTGTATGACTTCACTTATATGTAGAATCTAAAAAAACTCAACAAATGAGCAAACAAACAAAATAAATAGACTCTTAAATACAGAGAACAAACTGGTGGTTGCCAGAGGGGAGGTGGTGAGGGAATGGGCAAAACAGATGAAGGGGGGCTAAGAGGTACAAACTTGCATTTATAAAATAAATAAAATGAAAAGTACAGTGTAAGGAATATAGTCCTAATCCTGTAATAACATAGTATAGTGACAGATAGTGACTACTCTTACCCTGGTGAGCATTAAGTAATGTACAGAATTGTTGAATCAATATATTGTACACCTGAAACCAATGTAACATTGCATGTTGCTTATTTTTAAAAATAAGAAAATGTGTGGAGAGTTCCTGGCACAGAGTAGATACGGTTTCCTTGGGGTGAGGGTTACACACTGGACCCAACCTGTCCAATGATGGCTGCTTTGCTCTGGGCCTTCATTTCAAACGGCATCCGCCCACACATAGTTCACATCTTCTCTTTTAGAGCTAGATTAATCATCCCTCCAAAAACACAGGGGAAAGAGCCTAAATACAAACTTGCCTACAGTTATTGAGCTCATTATTTATTGAAGAAACTTTGGTATATCTTGAAGTCACGACCCTGATCCACTTGCCCTCCTGTAACTCATTAGCATCACCAAAGACTGGCTTTAGTGCCTTCTACCTTTTAGAGTCTTGGCTCAATTGAGAGGGAAAGTGTGTATGTTTCAGAATGGCCGTATGGGGTTGGTACTCTGATCTTTCCCAAACCCTCTACAGGCCTTCACTCCCAGGAGCTCTGTGTGACAGGCCAGGAGAAGGCTAGGGGCACACTCTCAGTCTTCTCCAGAATGAGCAGGCAATTTTACACTCAGAAAAATGTCCAGTGGACATTGTGTTTTCTTCAACCAAGATGTTTTAAGTGTTTTTGTGAGCAGTTGGTTATATAAAGGTGGCCACACAGCTCCAAGTGTGATGGGAGAGACAGAAAAAGTCAACAACCTGCACAGTTTGACAAAGGTCCTGCTAGGACTGAGGGCAGAGTCTATGGGAAACCAGAGGGTGGTTTCTTACAGCCTGGGGGGGGTCAGGGCAGCTTCCTGGAAGTTGAATTTTAGAGGATAATTTAGCCAAACCAAGAATGGGGCTGGGAAAAGGAGGGCACTGTGGGCAAAGGGAGTAGCAAGAGCAAAGGCAGGGAAACAAGCCTCTCAGGCACAACGGTGGGCATCAGATTGGATGGATGGGGAAATAGCCAGGATTTTGGACTGGCAAACCTATAAGCCACTCATGGTTCAAAGAAGAGAACTCTGAGCCATTGGAGTGAATTTTCACAAAGGCTTCTCAGATTTAATGTGCATGTGAAACCCATGGGGGGTTGTTAAAAATGCAGATTATGCTTATAGAGTCTGAATTTCTAACAAGCCTCTAGATGATGCTCATGCTGCTGGTCCACACTTTGAATAGCACACTTTGAATACCCATGGCAGGCAGGATGGGCTCTGTGTGTATGACCTGGGAAGGTTTTATTCCTCATTTCCTATGACTATGCACAAATGGCAAGTGGAAGTTTGGCTTCCACAGCAGCCTTCAACCAATGACTGACAGGAGATGGTGTATAAATATCCCGGTTCTCTCTCCTCATGGGGAAGCTAAGTCGGAAGTGTGTGTGCTATATGAAGATTCCCTAGCAGGATTCAGCCCTAGTCAGTGCAGTACTGGTGGGATAAAGCATTCTTTATTGGCTGCCTTCCCATCCTTGTCTCACTGTTCTCCCTTACTAGGATTTTCCTCACCTTCAACTCACATGTAAATGCTTGTCCCAGAGTTGGCTCTTGGGAGAACCTAAACTAAGGCAGTGGAGAAGAAGGGGTCTATGTTTGGAAGGAACAATAGCATGAGCGAAGCACAGAGGTGTGGGAGCACTTAGAGAACTTTGTACTATGCTGTAGCTGGGACGAGGGAGTGGCAAAGACTATCTCCTCTCAAGGGAACTTGAGGAAGGGGGCTGCTTTGGGAGATCCAATTACTGTCTTGATCCTGAGCTTGCTCACCTAGCTCGTATATGTAGCTGCCCAGACCCATGGAGAGCCTGCCACTGTGATCCCTTTGGAATATCCCTCTGGAAGCAATTTGAACAAATTCCATTAGATTGGGAAATCAGTGCTGAGGAGCGGTGGAATATTACCTGGGTTGTGTCCTGGAATATTACCTGGGTTGTGTCCTTCAAAGGAGGGCTCCCCCATCATGTGAGTTTGCCCAGTGCTATAATTATGCTTTGCTCTTGGAGGTTCCCAGTGTATATCAGAGACCTGAGAAGTCCTGAGTCAGGAATCTTTTTCACTTAACCGGGACTAACCAGCATTTCCCATAGTTATTTGACCATGGATCTCTATTTCACAGCACTTAATCACTCTGCACAGAATGAAGGTTCTGCAGAGCATGCTGTGGGAAGTGCTGATACAAGATGAGAGGATACATCTGGATAGTCAGGAAAGATTCTGGAGGGCCAAAGCTAGTCTGCCAATGTTAGTCTCCTGCTGTCAGTGAGCCCCAGCAGCAATAGTGGCCACTGCATTCCACAATCAGATCACAATGCCATGTGGTGACCAAAAACTACCCACAGCCTCTCTCTACCAGAAACTAGAAGCAGAGTATCCAATACATTCATAATGTGCTTCATAGACAGTTGTAGCTTAGAAGGCAGCATGAGAGAGGGGAGAGGCCACTAGCTGGAACTAATTCAGACTCTTAGGCCGATGGAAGATGGATAAGCAACTAACAATGAACAGACAAGAATATCCTGGACCATTATCAGACGGGTAAAACCTGGAATGAGATAAGCAAAAAGAACCAATAACAGAGGCTGAGCCTGAGCTATGGAGTATGACCAAAAGAGAGAGAGCTTTTCTCTTCACTTATATGTGGCCATCATCCTGACTTATTCTGGGAAGTTATGTTTCAGACCGAAGGTTATTGAATAAAGGAAAGTTGAAGCCCAAGATAGTTAAGGTAACAAAGAACTGTATTTCCCTACCTGGATCTGAAAACCCAAGAGGTGGCTTTGCTGTCTCCCATCTGTCTTCTCCAGCCTCCTACTGGGTCAGTGGCTTTGCTCCTTTCTCCTCACCTTCTCCTGTCTTCTTGCCCCCTCCTGGGCCAGGGAGGTGAGCATCTAGGTAACTTACCTATCCGCAGGGCAACTGGAGTTTAGAAACAGTGATAGGAGACACAACTGTTTTAAATGAGTTCAGGTTTCTGGCCTGGGTCCCACTAGATGAGGCTTCACAGAAGGTGAATTTTCAAAAGAGGACATGAGTCCTCCAGGCATGAGCTTCAGGGTGTGGTGGGGAGTTGGACTGGGGCCGAAAACCACAGATAAATAAATGTCCTAAAATTTTCACACTGGGCAGAAGGTCAGCTTTGCAAACTATGGGTTAGTGAGCTTAATGTTGTCCTCAGAAACCACTAGAATGAATCAGTATTTTTAAAAAAATTTTTTTAACGTTTATTTATTTTTGAGACAGAGAGAGACAGAGCATGAACAGGGGAGGGGCAGAGAGAGAGGGAGACACAGAATCTGAAACAGGCTCCAGGCTCTGAGCTGTCAGCACAGAGCCCAACGCGGGGCTTGAACTCACAGACCGTGAGATCATGACCTGAGCTGAAGTCGGACGCTTAACTGACCAAGCCACGCAGGTGCCCCTGAATCAGTATTTTTAAAATTATTTTGAATTCTATAAAAGTAGTTTTATACATAGTTAAAAACCTCAAGTAGTACTTATAATAAAATAAAATAGTTCTGTACTTCATCAGTCATCTTCCCACCCTTGACCTCCAAAGGAGTTCCATTTAACATTTTTAGCTGTTTCTTCTCAAAACTGCCACCATATTACTCAATGACATGCTTATATCACTATGTCCTGATTCATCAATATTAGCCAATATATAATGATTTCCCATTATTCCTTCTACTCTCCACCTCTTCCAAACATACATGTCGTCTCTCCTAATCCTCACACTTTGGGTAAAAACAATAGACAGTGTTTACATTATGTACTGTGAAAATATGTGTCAGTGTTAAGTGGACTTCCACGATGGAAACTTTTGTTTTTCCTAGTTGAATCAGCAGCCAGTTAGGAACACAAATCACTAAGCATTTTAAGCAGAAGAGAATGAATTTAAGGAATTGGTTATATAGGTAATGGAAGAGCTGGGAAGCCAAACAGGGGAAGTTGGTGCAATGAGAAATTTGCAATAGCCAGAAGTTGCTGCCATGTGTAAGGGTGAGGGTGTGGGCAATCTTTCTGGAGCCCAGAATACAAGGGTCACGGGGCAAAAGGTAGAACTGTGGTGGGCCTATCCAGATGGGATCAAAGCCATGGAAGAGGTGCACCTCAGTGGGAGATGCCACACGAAGCAGAGAGAGGGAGAGAAATACCCTGGTTTCTCCATCTCCCTTCACTGCCTACCATTGGCCACATGCAGACAGAAGCCAAGTGAGAAGTGCAGCTTGAAGGCATCAGCCCCCCAGTGTCCTTCCTAACTCCCATGCTACAGAACAGGTCAGAGGAGAGCAAGGAATGGATGGCAAAAAGGCAAATACCAGACACACTAAGATGCTCTTTTTATAAAAAATAATTATGTAAGTATTTAGCATTGATTTTTTTTCTTTGTGCTCTATCACATCTGTTTCACACCGTTAATATTACTTTCCAAATGTTTGAATATATCACATAATCCATCAGTTTCGTTTTGTTTCCTGGAGTGCTTGATCCTTCTGTTCCAGCCGGGGCTGTTTGCTTATGGCCTACCTCAGTGCTGCCACCTGAGGCTTCAGGGCATCTTCATGTCAGGGAGTCCCTCATCCTCCGTCTTGAGCTGAATCCCCTGTGTTAACCCCATGGCTTCCTCTTCCTTGGTTTGCTCCCTGTTTGTGGAGTGTGTCTTCCAGTAGCTTCCCAAGAATGAGGCCATGGGAAATAAATATTTTACTTATGCATGTCTGAAAATGTCTTTATATTGTACTCACATTTGATTGACAGGTTAGCTGGCTTTAGAACTCTAGCTTGAAAACAATTTTTCCTTGGGATTTTTGATGGTGCTGATTCATTGAGTTGTAACTGCCAGTGTTGTTTTTGAGATCTGGTGCAATCCCAAGTTTTTGCTTTTTTACATATGACCTGTTTTTTCTCTTTGGATGCTTTTAGGATTTTCTAGGTATCCCCAGATTTTCCTTGCAGATTGAGACAAACAACCCCAAATATAGATTTGTTTTGCTAAGAACATAAAGCTACCCCCTCCACAGTGAGGAAAATATCAAGACCAAATGGGATTGAAGCTTTCAGCTCAGATAGAGCACAATGTCCCCAAGGGATCAGTTCCTAATTGTAGGACTTTCTGGCAGAATTAGCCATCAACCATAGATGATCAAATGAGTCCTATCCTGCTGCTCTGACTTGGTATATCTGGTACTTTGGATAAGTACTTTGGACCCCTGAGGTGTAATTATAGGAGTATCTTTATTTTGGTATCACTGTCCTTTTAAATGTACTCAATGGGGATGAGTCTTTCCCTGCCAGGGAGTGAAAATTCAAACAAGACCAGGATTTTCTTTTTCATTAATGGGCAAGAATAAGTTGTATGATTAATTTAAACCAAAACACAGTCTCAATTCAGTTATTAAGAGGGCCTGCTGCTATATAATCAGTAAAATTTCAAACTCTATTTGATGTTAATTCTCCTCCAAAGGCTCTGCCATCCAAGGAGGGGAGTGTGGCCCTGCTTTATACTTTCCTTTCTTCTCATTTCCCATTTTCTAGCTGTGTTTTCTCACCATTCTAGCAAGTAGGAGAGGGGAAAGGCATGGGGATGGCTCTTACTTGGCTGATCCTGCCCTAAGATGGCTTTGTGCCTTGTGGGTCTGGCAGACATGGAAGGTGACTCTCTATTAGAATTTTTGTGAGTTTTCTGGAGGCTTCCCTGCTGGGACAGGTACTACAACTACCTTGACAGAAGCAGGGCCTCAGCTTTAACTGGCTACTCCCAATCCTTCCACAGTTTCTGACCCCCACAGTTTCTGACCCCCACAGCGCTTTGAAGGATCCCTTGTCCTGGTAGGCTGCCGCAGGAGGTCTATTAAAATGATGGCACGCTAACATTTCCACCTAGGATTCCATGTCTGTGTACCATTGTCCTGCCATTGCAGGGGGCTTTAGTGGCTGCTTTAGCTTTCTCAGCCATAAGTCAGACTCCTGTGTACCCCGGCTTTGGGGAACACATATCAATTCTGTAGGTGGCTTCCACTGATGCTTCTGCCATTAAGCTTGGAGTGGGAGATAGGTCATCCAACCTCTCCTCTCAGGGGAGCCCCCAGCTCAGAAATCATCTTCACAAATCCTCTCCTTAAAGTCTTTAATAAACCAGTCCTTTATCCTCTCAATCTGGGTGAATTGCTAATCAATTTCCAATTACCCTCTTTAAAGTTTCATTTCCCGGTCTGAGAACTCACTGTATGCATCAGGTATCCATCGCATCTTGGTGCCTGGTGAAAATTCCCAGCTTAGCATTCTTGTTACATGGGCATCTTTAAGAGTCAGCCTTCCCCTTGTACCTGTGTCACACTGTGCCAAAGTTGTTATGAAATAGCCATCTTGAATATCTAGATACCTCTGAAGAAAAAGGCAGTGGGAGGCTGGAAATTTAATTCCTTCAGAGAGTTTCCTGAAAAAAGTACATTCCAATTAGTGAGCTGATAGCACAGCCTTGTCACTGGAGCTGTCGATAGTAGAGAAAGAGTGCTGGGTGATGTTTACAAGCCTATAAAGGAGGATGCCACAGCACCTCCAGAGTCATAGGAGACACGTTTTATTTGCTTATTTATTGTCTTTAATTTTATAGGCTATGGGAGAAATTTCTCCCTTCTGAATGTGTCCAATTAGCTCTGTTCACCCAAGAGGAATCACATTCTCTGATTTTGAGTATTCCTCAATAACCACAGAAGAAAACAAAGAAAGAGAACAGAAATATATATCCCTGAACAGTTCCAGGTCCTATTAAGTCAGCTATTACAAGGGCAAGGGTCTGGAATCCCAGGGGAACATGACTCTGAGGACCACCTCTCCATGCTGCTATTGATGTTAGATGACTCTAATTCCACTGCTACTCATGAGAACGTTGGCACTGAGCTAGAGTTATCAGCTGATATGGGGGGAGGACTGAGTTAATTGATTTTATTATTATTTTTTTAATGTTTATTTTTGAGAGAGAGAGAGCAAGCAGGGGAGAGGGAGATACAGGTTCTGAAGCAGTGAGCTAATTGATTTCTGATTTTCATGGAGCTGGCTGGCACATATGAAGCAAACATGATTCTTGAACTATATGTTGAGAGATGACAGTCTCTGGAGGACAAGAAGGGAAGGCTGAACAGAGAAGTCGCTTTCAGGTTCTCCAGTCCATATTTCTATCATTATGGGCCATCTCCCTGTACAGGAAAGAAATTCCTGAGCTTAGAGAATGAGATGGGCCATGAATACCATGGCTCCTCAACTCTGTTCCTGGATTCGATGCTTGTTGTTTTCCCTTGCATAGACAGTGGACTCAGGGTCTGCATAGTTTGGAGTTGTATGGAATTGAGATGTGTCAGGTTAATGTGGATCCAGAATGCCATTCAGGATTTCACTCGATGTGCCCTACAGAAGGGCAGTTGGGGCTGGGAGATTCAGACTGGCACTTTTCCAGTGTCCTAATGTAACTCTGCCCAAGGCTCAGGATCTTCTGAAATACAATAAATAAATGTTGGGCAGGCACAACAACAGTCTGCATGGTTCCTCTCAGTCTGGCTAGCAGTATTGTTAAGTGTCCTGCTGAGAGCATAAGCACAGGATCGGGTAGCTTCTGGCCAAGTTTTGAAGACTTTGTTTTAAAGTATGCTTTTTGATTTTAACATTCATTATGACTAAAAGGCACAAAACTCAATTTGGGGTCTCGGGAGTTGAAACTCTATACTCTTAGGATGTCAGAAGCCATGCTCTCAGCTTCTCACCCTGCTGTTTTAATGACGTTAATGATTGTTTTTCCACCGAGCACCTACCTGTGATCTTCATGAAAAAAATGAAATAAATGGCTCACATGGAGATTTAAAAAGATATCACTGTGGAAAGTGGATGTTAACAGGCTCTAGAAATATGATAATTATCAACTATGTGAGATGCAGTGACTACAATATGATAACGAGATGTATTATCCAGGTAGAAAGCACCCAGAGAAATGACACAAAGTAGAATTATAAGAAAAAAGAAAACAGAGATCTTGTTTGGTTATTCTGTTTGTTGTGATAAAAAATGGAACGGGAGAAAGTTGAAATCTACATGCTATTTAGTAGTCCCTTTATATTGTTTGGTGAATGAGTGCAACATCTTTTCCCTGGAAGGGGGATCACACACACACACACACACACACACACACACACACACACACAGAGTGCATTTAAGGTCTCCACCCTGAAGCCTTGTTCCTACTCAGCAACTCTTTCTGTGGTTGGGAGCCTCCCATTTCCTGATCTTCAGTGTTTGTTGTGAATGAATGAATCCGTCCTTACTTCACTTTGAAGCCAGGTGTTTGTACTTCAACATGTATCTGAAATCCAGCTACCCTTTTCTGTCTTCACCTACCAGCCTCATCCAAGCCACTTCTTGCCTGAACTACTCAATAGCTCTTCACTGGCCTCCTCACATCCATTGTTGGAGCAGAACAGACTTTTTTTTTTTTTTAATTTTTTTTTCAACATTTATTTATTTTTGGGACAGAGAGAGACAGAGCATGAACGGGGGAGGGGCAGAGAGAGAGGGAGACACAGAATCGGAAACTGGCTCCAGGCTCCAAGCCATCAGCCCAGAGCCTGACGTGGGGCTCGAACTCCCGGACCGCGAGATCGTGACCCGGCTGAAGTCGGACGCTTAACCGACTGCGCCACCCAGGCGCCCCCAGAACAGACTTTTTAATGTACTAATCCGAACATGGTGCTCCTCTGCTCAAGCCCTTCAGTTCTTCCCTTGATGTTAGAACATTACCCCCACTCCTTATGACAGCTTCCGGGTGCCTGTGGGATCCATCCCTCGCTTCCAATCCCACTGGTCTTGTTTTATCTCTTTGGACCCTCTGAGTGCTTTCTGGCCACAAGAGTTTCATGCTTGCTGTCCTCTTTGCCCTGTGGCTGGCATATTCTCATCTTTCTGATACCAGCTCAAATGTGTTCTCAGAATGACCAGTGCTGACTGCGCTATCTGAAGTAGGGATGACCACCCCGCTAGTTTTCTCTTTACTAGGCTGCTAAGTTTATTCCCTTTGCAACAGTTGCCATAGTCTGCAGGGACCTGCTTTGTTGGATTATTTTACTTCATGTCTGTCTCCATCAATAGAACATAGGCTGCATAGGCACTCTTGTCTAGCAAGTTCAGTTTCAGCCTCAGCACTGGGCACCTGGCATAACCAAGTGAATGGCTTGGTAGTGAACTCATTCCCCTCTTCCCCCAAACACACACACACACACACACACACACAAACACACACACACACACACACACACACACACACACACTTTGGCTGTGTGGAAAGACAGCTCTGATGCTGTTGTCCCTGGAGACTTCAGAGATGGTGCTCAGGATGCGGGAAGTGAGGCTCACATATTTCACTCTGCAGGCTGCCACCTTCAGGCCTGAAGTCCTCAGGCTTTCTAAATGCTAAATATAAAGAATTAATCGGATCTTACATCTCTGGTGAGTAACTGAGACACCTTTATATTGAAATGCAGATTTCTCCATTGAAAGGCAAATCTTTCATTCCAACCCTCTGAATAAGACTGGGTTTGTATTTATAAAGTAAGTTATATACAAGAGCATAATCTGGGCCCAGAGCGCTTTCATGTGATTGCTCAATAAATACATTTTTACTCATCCAACCTCTTGCCTCAGACTATTTTGCACTGAGATAGTTAAATAAGTGACAGTAGCCCTATTGAGTTCCACTTAATTTTATTCCATAATGTTCTTTGTGGTTCCAGGCATTTTCTGGTTCTGTGTGTCCCAGAGATGAGTTGAGAGTGCCTTGTTTGGGGCCAACTGGGTTTTGGGCTTGTAACAGGAGAAGAGGCCCCAAATAGGGGAAGGTGAGCAGGTAGGTGACATGGTCGGCAGCCTGCCCCCTGCTTACTGTATCACTTTTGTTTCTTCATCTATGAAACGGGATAGAAACTCTTACCCCCTTGGGGTTATTCTGAAGATGATATAATGAACATGAAAATACTTAGCACACTGTCTGGCACATAATTGGGGTTTTTATATACATAGCATAGCTGAATTCAATTTAACTATACATCTTTATTAATTTCATCCCTCCAACCAGACTCAGTTATAAGAATATATATCTGCGCTCTACTCTGTGCATTCAGTAGGAGCTCAGTAAGTACTTAAAGTGTAATCTGTTATTGTTTTCTCATTATAGAACTGATAATCATCATCAAATGAGCAACCCAGGAATAACTGCTAGTATTTTAGTGCCTCTCCCTTTTCTGAATAGGCCCACCTTGAACTGACTTCAGTTGGATTTACTGGGGACAGAGAAGGGCAGCCCCAAGAAATACATCAGCCCAGAGAGAGAAAAAAGGGGAGATTGCCCCTAAAGCACCCCCACTCCTATGCAAACCCTCTTCCCTTCTACCGGGGGCCTGCCCTGAGCCAGAGCCTGACAGCTGGGCTTTGGCATGGGGCCCCATGGATCCTTCTCTCTGCTCCAGCCAGGCGGTGCAGAGCAGTGGGAAACATGGCCCATATCCAGACAGCAGAGCCCTGTCCTCCCATCAGATCCAGATGCTATCAGCTGCTCCTAATGTAGGATAGATCACCCATTCTTTCTCTGCTGCACATGCCAAAGCAGCCTACTTGTCTTGCAAGCAAACCTCAAATAAAGCATAGATTGCTTCCTTCAGTGGGTTTCTGCTGAGACCACTGTTATTCTTATTGCTTAGCCATCGCCCCTGCACTTTCTGGGCACTCTTAGCTAGGCCCTTCATGATTCCTGGACAACTGTGTTGCTAATGGAGGGAGTCAGGCTGCAAAGCTATTTTATTTGTCAAACGGCCATCCCGTCAGGGCCAGAGCAGTGCAGGACCTCAAGAGGCCAATGGGCCATGTGTCAAGCAGAGCCATAAGAAAAGTATCCCAGAGTTTGGCTTCTGCTTATTTATTTTCTTGCTTGGTATCCCCAAACAGGCTACTGACTCAGTAGCCTTATTCCTCAAGCCTCAGTTTCCTTATTCATTATGGTTCTACAAGGGCTCTCCTTTTATGGGTCAAGCCCTGTGCTATGGATGTTATAAACATCATTTCACTTCAGCTCAAAATATGATGGCAGAGCCGTCAGAGAGTAAAAGGAAAGGGGGATCTGAGAGAGGGACAGGGAGTCACAGCAAGAAAAAGCTTGCCTGGGATTAATGTTGCCACCCTTGTCACCGGCACCATGATAAGCAGCCAGTCACCATCTTCCTATCATGATGGCATGAAGAAGAAAGTCCCAGAATGATGCCATGTCAGAATTGGGCCAGTCCTACCTGCCTCACTGCTTGACAGATGAGAAAATGAGACCCAAAGTGGGATGTGACTTATACGAGTACTGTTGATTTGCTCTTTCATTCATTCTTACATTCATTCATTTATTCATCAAGAATCTGGTGTGCTTTTATCATGTCTAAGCCCCATGCTGTGTTTTGGGGATGCAGACATGCCTTTTGAGGGCACAGCCCTGCCCTCAGTGAACCATTGGAACCATGAGAGGGGTAGAGACCCAACTGTAGGGATGGATATGGAGAAGGCAGACAGTGTAGACTTCTATTACAAGAAGACTGGAATGGAAGAAAGGGGAGAAATGGGGGGATAGGACGAGAGGAACCCAGGTAAGGTTGTATTAGATGGACACAGGGGTCACATCATCACATGGATGATGTAAGGAGGATGAAGATACAGGCAGGAGGATGATGTCCCATGTGCAGGGGCTCTTGGGTGCAGATGAAGAGGAATCAGGAAGTCATTTGGAGGGACATTTGACTCCCAGGCAAAGATTTTTAGGATGGGAACACAGAAGAAGAAAGAACCCCACAGAGCACAGAAGTTGTGTCCTGGAGCCACAGGTGGTTGGAGGCCAAGGATGTGCCACAGGCCCTCCATAGCAGCTGCAGGTCATTCCTGCCTGCCCTTCAGGTGTGGGGACAGGTCTTGTGGGCATGCTGCTGTATGCCAAGTGGAGGGCTCACAGTGGCAGGAAGAAGTTCTCTAGAGGAAGGAAAGGGTCTGAGAATCTGCCAAGGGACCTAGCTAACAGGGTCTGAAAGGGTCTTTCAGTCAATTCCCTGTGAGTGCCAATATCTCAGGCAGCCAAGGAATCATATAAAAAATCAAAAGGTCAAAGTTTTGCCAATGAATACTCATCCTGTCACTGTCCCTGAGCCTAGACCAGAGGAATGGTGGGGTCTATCGGGTGGTCACTTAAGCCAGCCAGCTGTGTGGAGGACAGTGCTTTCCTCACATCCTAATGACAGGTGTCTTCCCATCTTCTGAGAAGCTGAAAGTTCCCACTGATGGGCCAGGACAGAAACATGAGTCAGAAGCTAGCCACCAAGACACAGACCCAGTGTGCAGCAGAGTTTAAAGGAGAAAGCGAGTTGTTGGGAGATCAAGGAATGCTCCCCAAAGGACAAGATCTGGACCTTGATCGACCCTGTTCCCTGTGCCTGCCTTAGAGATTGGAATTGGTCCCTGCAAAAGATATGATCGAGATAACACATTCAGTAGGCTTGCCTCTGGGGCATTCCTCCTAGTCCTGCTGGTTAACTAAACTGAGCTTTTAGATGAGCTGTGAATGGATCTTTGAGTTCCTTTGTTGTCTGTAGAACCACATCCCTCAGGTGTTGTTGGGGAAGGGACGCTCACTGTTGCAGTGGGCTGCTGTCCCACTAGCTAGGCTGAAGGGTCACACCTGCCACTCCAGCACATTCTAGATGTGCTGATAATAAAACTGGAGCAAACGCAGCGTTCAACACATATGCAAACCCTTTGTGGCAGAGGGTAAACGTAATTATCACGTCCATCTCAGAGGTGAGGAGGCCGAGGCTCAGAGAGGTTAGGAGTGCAAGGTCATGCAGGTCGTAGAGGGCAGACCAGGCACTTGTGCTTGGAAATCGGCTTCTCAGCCCGAGTCTTTCTGGGTTTTGTGCTGCCGTTGTTCCACATAGCCACAGTGACCTTAGTTGTACCACTACTATATAACATTGATTGGATGCTTACCACGTCTCAGGCACTGACAGCGCTTTACATGAAATATTTTGTGTACTCTTCCCAGCTCTTAGGAAGTAGGGACTCTTTTTCTCCCCGTTTTACAGCCAAGTAAGCTGGGAGCTACGAGAGATTCAGGAACTTGCTCAAAGTCCACAGGTTGTAGTTGTGGAGCCCTAGTCTGTTAAATCCAGAGTCCATGCTCCTGATCACTTTGCTGTGCTCCCAGACCAAGTGGCTGTTGCTGATGGCTGAGTGGTGTGTGGAACTGGATCTCTCAGGGGCTGGTGGGGAAGTACTGCCTGTCCTCTCCGGCCCCCAGGAACAGTCTGGGCCACTGGTGAAGGGGAAGCTGCAGAGGGAAGAGGTGTAGCCTGCATGTTGCCTTGAGGCATTGAACCACTGATAATGAGGGACAGGTTTTCAGAGCTGTCCTGATGCCTTTCATCTGCTGCCTCTGTGAAGTCCCTAGGAACAGTCTGGGACCATGGTTTGGGGCCTTCATTAGCTCTGCACTGTCTGAGATATTCACAAAGGCAAGAAAGCAGATGGATTCCTTTGTGTTCATAGCAACTCCGACTGCTTTTCCTGGCTCCTCAGATCCAAAAAATAAAATCCTCAGAGCTGGCTTATTCACAGTGACGTAAAAAGTCCTTAGTTCTGCTGGCCTGTCTCAAGAGGCGGCCCTTGTGCCTGACACTCTCCCTCCCAAACCCTGGCTTCAGCTGTAGGATCATTCATCTGTGCTGCCAGCCTGCCGGGCAGCCCAGTGTAGAATGGTGATACACTGTCAATACACCTGTCTACCTGTCTATCTCATAGTAGCGTGAGGTCGCTGAAGGCAGGGAGCCTGTTGGCTTCATCTTGGTTATCCCTCCTGCAGTAGTAGTTCAGAGACTTTCCCCATCACAACACCCGTGGAATCTGTCACATGCCATCAGTAATAGCTGCTCACTAAGCCAGGGATTCTTGAAGTGGAGAAGGGCCCTTTGATTTCTGGGGATCCTATTTGAAAAAGCCCCCAGTCCTGAGAATCCTGCCTACAAGTGACTCAGGAAGTGGAACTCAATGAAAAGGCTGTGAGGCCCTCCATCCTCTAACCTTGCTTTTATTCTGCAGCAACCTCCCTACAGCCTAGCCTCACTGCCCTGTTTCCCGAAGTGTGTTCTGGGGAACGCTGTGTCAGAAACACCCAAAGACTTTGTGGCATAGAGAAAAGACTCAGAATCTTAAAACAAGACTTGGCATTTCTAAAACTGCATGGTAGGCAGGAAGGAGAATTGGGCCCATCAGCCAGGGGCTGAGGACCACGTCAGCCCAGGTCCTTGACAGACTTTCTTTTCTTCTCTATGAGTATATCAAAGAGCCTTCCATCATTTGCCTTGGGGAGAAGGGACCTTGTGATACTCACATTGGGAAAATGAGATATCATGAATGCCCAAATAGACCTGTAGTCATCAGTTATGAAACTTCTAAAACGCTATTTGAAGGAGGTTATGATAATATACTACTACATCTGAGAGAAGGCATAGTGCTTGTCCAATAAAACATTGATGGTATACAAAGGGATTATGCTATTGGTTCAGGGGATAAAACTTAAGGGTTGCTTGTTATTTGAGGTTTGCAATGGTTTGGATTGACATAAAGTCCTTGTTGATTAATGGGTAGCTAATTTCTTATGCCTATCTCAGAACTTCTGCTCCAGAATCTCTGGGGATGGGCCATCTTGGGGTGCATCTGTGTTTTACCAGACTTTCCAGATGGATTCTTGTGTATACATTGAATTTTGTAAATTATTTCCCCAACCTAGTGATTCTAAATCTTGGATGCACATTGGAATCACTTGGGGAGATAAAGAAGGCAATAAAGAACAACAACAACAAAATACAAAAAACAAACCCAAAAAACAAACAAACTAAAACCTGGTTGCTATCTCCAGATATTCTGAGTTTATCAGTCTAGGGTAGAGCGTAGGCATCAGTAGGCTCATTGTTTTTTTGTTCCCAGATGGCTTTAATGTGCCATGAGGGCTGGGAGCTTGGGGTAAGCCATAGCCTCAGCGACGGTGCCTGTCTGTGCCCTACATGTGTAAGCATGTAAGAGCATGTGCAGGTGTATCTCTTGGGCTGACTCCAACCCTTGGAGACATTTATGGTCAGCTGGTACCTGGGATCAGTCCAGGACATGGAGTGGTTCCCTTCAAATGCCTCTGTCTGGACAACAGATTGGCATGGCAGCCTCTGCTGTGTAGGGAGAAGTTTCCTGAGAGCCCCAAGAATACTGTGGCCTCTGCTGTCTGGCTCTGGGTCGGAAAATCCTGTCTGAAGGAGCAGAAGGCAGCAGCTATGGCCAGAACCAGCAGTTCTGGGACCGGCCCTGATTATCAAGTGGTAGGTGATCTCCTTTAGGGCAGCAGCACTTAATGTGGCAGGTGCTACAGAGCCACAAACTTGACACTCAGCATTGGCTTCTGCGTATCAGTGAAATAGCCAACAGAGCCCTCCTCTCTTCCCCACCATGGATACAGGTAGCATACATGGCTGGTGGGCACACACAGGGATACCTGTCTTCTCTCCATCAAGAGCTTTTTGCCTCCTGGGCCCCAGGTTAGGAAGATGCTCTTCTCCAAATACACAGTTCCTGTTCAGAGATGATCAATTTATTTCCTATCTTTTATTAATCAAAGACACATGTAGCTGTTAAGCAAGGCTTCTGACTTTCAGTAGAGGAGACTTTTTCCACCCCGAGTCTTCTAGAAATCTAACCCATAATCAAGAAGTTGGGCCCCTTCATTGATCTGTATGTATCCTTATTGCTGGGCCTTTTGGGAATAGTTTGAAGGCTGGGGAATACTACCCAGGTCTTACCTCCTGTCCTGTGTCCCTCTCACTCTCACTTCTGCCCCAATTTTGTCTTTCTGTGTCATCTTCAGTAAGTCTCTGAACCTTCCTGATGGAATGAATGACTTGGCCTCATTCTGTCCCCTGGGAGATGACATAGATGAACTCACCAGCTTGTGGGGTTTAAATCATTTTTTATTGAGCCACTGACCCTTCCTTTAAAGGGTTTATATACTATATCTAGTATATAAATGGACTAAATCATAGCTGCTGTGGGAAAGGGGGAGAGGGGGACTTCAGACCTCCCACACCCCCAATCATGGTCCACCCTCCCCTAGGGGTCCCACAAAAGCCATTGTCCTACCTATTTTCAGTGGTGAGCACCTTTTCTCCTTCTGTGGGGGACGTCTATATCAAGATCTTGGGACAGTTGGGTTAGATGGCATTTATACTTTGAAAAAGTATATTTCAAATGCCCATTGCTTTTATTTGTTTTCAGTTTGGATATTTAATTATTTTATTTCAAATTTCAAGTAGTATGAAAGGAGGGTTGGGATTTTAATGCTTATGAAAAGGGGGCATTGATTTATAAAAGGTTGCAATCCATTGACCTAGATCAGTGTTTTTCACAATGTGGGTCCCAACCCATTAGTAGGTCATGGAATCAATTTCGTAGGTCATGACCAGCATTCCTTCTTGATAGAATATCATAGAATAAAATAGAACATGGCAGAACCAGTCACACATGGTAAGGCTACAGACAGTTTTATGAACTGTGGTTTCCCTTATGTATATCTGCCTGTGTGTCCTAGCGTGACGTGACAAATGGTTCTCACTGTGAGTTAGGATCGGGAGAGACCAAGAGCTGGTCTGGATGGATGTGCTCTGCGGTTCTTTCAGCCTCTGACTTGACCTCACATCTATTTGGGAACCTTCTGACCACTGGGCTCTGTGGTGAGCTGGTGACCATGTAGGGAGATGAGGGCTCAGGAAGGCAGGGCTGCTGGGCAGGGCGCACCCCTCCCCCTGGGAGAGCCCAGCACCAGGCACACGGCAGCCGTAACATTCCTCCTACCGGGCCCTGGCAGAGGTGAGGAGATAACATGGGACTGACCTTGCCCAAGTCCATGGTCCAGGGAGCTAACCATGGTATATCTTGTACAAGGAGAGAGACATGGGTATGTGAGGGGGTCTAGAGGCCTCCCCTTGATTACTCCCTGCTCAGTCTCATGCTCTGGGATGCCTTGGTTTCTGTGATTGCCAACATGTCATGGCCACTGGGTTATGACTCTCAGGAGTAGAGGGCAGCCTGGAGGGTCAGACTCCAAGCTGTAGGAATCTTTGGTGTTTCCCTACAGACTAACTTCCCTGTAGGGTGGGAATCTTTATTTCCTTGACCTGGTTTTCATGGTGTGACCAGCCTGGCAGGAGAAGTTGCTACCTGTTCACCCAACTCCCCAGCCAAGGGGTGATCTGTCTGTATGCAGAGGCCCTCACATAATGGCACTAAGCTGCACTATGCAATGTGACTTTCCTGATTTTTCTTCCTCCCTTGACCTTAGCAGGACTGGGGTAGAGAGCCAGGAGCAGAGACAGACATTTCTTGGGGATCCCAAAGCCCTTCATCCTAGGGTCCTGGGGGGCTCTGGGTCCCCTCCTTCTTTTTAGGGAGGATATAGGAGCCTTGTGTTCTCAGTTACCCTGTGAAGAAGACACTGGTGGGGAAGACACAGAAGTGATAAGCAGCCACCTCAACAACTCCCCCCCACCAACTACTTCTGTTTACAATTTTATCCCTAACACTCATCAGAGTATCTGACCTGTAACAATAGTAGCAATTGCCAATGATTATGTAGCACATAGAATGCAGGAGAGTTTGTTATTAATTTACTCAGTCCTCATAATAGCCCCACAAAGAGGCAGATATTATGATTGTCCCTGATTTTCTACATTAGGCAGCTGAGGTGCAGAGAGGTTAAGTGATTTGCACAAGGTCACACAGCTCGTAAGTGGGGAAACTACGTTCCAGACTCTGGCAGTGTGGTTCAGGATTCTTATATTTCACCTAGCTAGGTTGGTTGTCTCTCTGCACAGCTGCATCTTGATACATAATTAGTTGAATAAGTGAATTAGCTTTCATTCATAACTCCAAATGCATAGTTTAATTTTCGCCTCTCTGTGGGTACTCAGAAAAGGTAGGGTAAGCTAATGTATCTTTTCCAGTGTGTTAGTACCTGCCAGGGAGCTTCTGTTTGAGCCACCCACCCAGAAGAAAGGGCATTAGAACTAAAAGCATTTCTTTTCTGAAGAGAAGGACATACTCATGAGCCCATGAGAGGCTGTGCATCTGAGTGCCCTCTCTGGTCACCCACCAACCTCGAGGCATGGCACTGAGGTGGAACTTCAGGGCCATACAGTCTCTGAGCAGAATTCTCATCCTCAGATCTGAGCCTGGGAGACTTGGGTCTTCCAGGAAGGCTGGCTTGCCCCCTCATGATCCTTTCTGGGGCATAGGAACGAGCTTTATCTTGCATTTTGAAAATCCCTCAGTAGGGCAAACACTTCTGATTATGAAGTGCCCTGAAGAGATTTCAGACCCTGTGGGTCATCCTGAGACCCACTGAAGTGGCCCTGTCTGACCTTGTGCATGAGGTGTGAGTGTGAATGCTATCCAAAGCCATGGCTGACAGAACCAAATAAGCATGGGACCCCTATTCCCTGTGCCCTGGACACGTTGAGTTTCTTTGTCCAGAGTCTTTGCTTATTTGGTCTGGCTGAATGCCGAGCTCACCCCTTTCCTTTGCCTCTTGCGCCCATACAGCACAACTGGGTTGATAAATTAAGAATTTGCCAGATGGAAAGGACTAATTTTTCCCGCTATCAGAATCATAGACTGACTGTTTTTTTTTTTTTTGCACACATTCCACTGGACACATGCTGCATTCATAATACAGAGCATTGAGACATCATAAAGGTTTCACATCTTTCATGTGATAAATACTTTTACCGTCATGCTCGAGAAATGGATTTTGTTTGAAAATGGCCTATTTCCTTTGATGGCTTCTTTGACATGGATTCAAAGCCTTTCTGGGTCCTGCAGGAGCTGGGGTTTGGGAGGGCTGACATGTTAACTTTTTCGAAGGACAAATCCACTTCTCTTCATTGAAATACAGGCACAGCCGCCGGGCTGGCAGATTTATGGCCGAGGATGGTAACAAAAAGATGTCCAGCAAGCCAGCAGCTGCTAGGAGTGATGGGGCACACAGCCCGGGGACCTCCGAAGCCCGGGCACCCAGGAGCCTGTGAGCAGACCGAGCCCCACAACGCCCTAGCTTCTCAGATCCCTCTCCACTGTAAATTGCAATTAAGGATTCAGATGGAGGCTATTTAACCAGAGTGGAGCCCCATAATATTTCTTCTGGAAAGTTTGTTTTTACAAGTGTTCTCTTGTCTTTGAAATGACATATTTTTAATGGTCTTGCTATATGTGGTGAGCGGCCCCTTAGGACTAGAGGAATCTGTTTTCAGGATAGGCCTTGTGGGCTGCTGTGACCTTCTGTGACTCTGTGTGTGTGTGTGTGTGTGTGTGTGTGTGTGTGTGTGTGTGTGTATAGCTGTGTGTGTGCTCCCATGTGAGGATACAGCCAGTGATAACTGAGCAAACCAGGAACACTGTCTTCCTCTGGGAGCTTGGTTTAATAATCCCTGGATCTTGTGATTAATATCCTCTCCCTCCACACCTGCAGAGCACCTCTTAGCTTTTTGCTCGCCTGACATATGGATTCCAGGTGCTTCTGTAGGTCTGGATCCAGGCACCAGCGTTGGTGAGGGGTCTCTGTAGGGGGGGTTCACTGGTTTGCCCAAGCCTCAGGCTGTAGGCCTTGGCTGCCTCCAACGTGCTGGAAATACTTGGTTGTCCAGCAAGTTGCCTTTTCCCGGAGCTATTTGGCAGAATCCTCATGGGTGTTAGAGGGAGCACTGAGCAGGGAATGAGGGCATTCAAGGGTTTTGCCTCCTTTTCCAGTCTAAGAATCAGCTGCTGCCTATCATTGTGACCTCGGGCAAGTCATTTAACCTCTCTGGACTTGATTTATAAGACAAAAGAGTTGAACTAGAGGTAGAAGTGTTCCCTTGACCATTCTAAGTGGAAGCTTCCAGTCCCTGTGTGAGCTAGAATCTGCCACCTGAAGCACCCTAGAATTTAAGACTCGAGATCATCTTGTCCCACCCCCCTCGCATTTGCCCAGGAGAAAGCTGAGGTCTAAAGAGAAGGGGGCGGGGCTTGCCCATTCACGGAGGGCATGAGCCACAGAGCCAGACCATAAGAAAGCCTGGGACTCCAGTCACCTCTACAGCCCGGTTCTTAGAGAACCGTGCCCCATCCCCCCCCAACCAGCAGCCTCAGCATCCCCTGGGAATCTGTTAGAAATGTACTTTTTCAGGTTCTACCCCACACAAACCTGCTGCTTTAGAAAGTCCTAGGGTGGGGGCCCCTTGATGATCTTGTGGTTTAACAAGCCCTGTGGATGTGTCTGATGCTCATTAACATTTGCGAGCCACTGCATTCCAGCACGTGGCCTGCTGGTCTAAGACCAGAAGAAAGACTGCAAGCCTGCAGGCTTCTGTGGAGAGCCTGAGACTAGAGAGAAAAGAGTAGAGTAATATTATGGAGGGAGGTATGTGCACTCTTCCCGGCTTCCTTCCCACTGCAGGTTCCCCAAGGCAAGGACCTCTGTGCGACCCATCCCAGAACCTAGGAGGCACAGCTATGCAGGCATTCGGCTGGTTGGGCTGATCCGGGCCGTCCTGGCACAAAGAACCCCATTTCCTCCCTGCAGAGCCCAGCTATTCCCATCGCTACAGGAGAAGCATGCCACTTTAACATCATCAGGGTCAGCCAGCTAGTTCATTCCAAGAAATTGATGTGTGGAAACACTGTGTTTTATGTGTGAACAGTGAGGTGTATATTTAGAAGTCCGGGTGCTCAGCTCCAGGCTGTCAACTCTCAGGGAAAAAAAAAATGATGGTATGTGCTTCAGAGTTCATTATATCTCCTAGGCAGAATCCTAGGTTTAAAGGGTTGTTTTAAAGTAGCACATAATGGCACCTATAAATCCTGGTTCCTAAGATACACACATTTGTCACTCCTTAAAGTGAGTTTTTCACATGTGCTTTATATGGTTGGCTTGGAGCATAAAGACTCGGACCTTTAATGGAAGCTTTCATTCTGCATAATTTCTAATCACGTCCACTTCCATTTCCATGAGTGTGTGCGCACACGCTGAGCTCCGGCTGCCCCTACCTGCTCGGCCCTCTCAGCGGTGAGCTCAGCCACACCTAGGCCCAGACCCCAGCCTGTGCAGGATGGGCAGGACAGGGCACTAGAGAAGGTGTGGGATCTGTCTGGCTGTGGGAGCCCATCATACAGTATCTGGAATGGCCTCCCAGAGTCAGACGAATTCCCGTTCCTTGCCTGACATGTCAGGCCAGAGAGAAATAATGGTGCTTCTCCCTAGACCGCCCCCAGATCATTCTGTAGTTCTTTGCTAGGACTTGCCATCTTCCTGAATCCTAGCCCACTTGTCTGGGCTGCCTTCTCCAGCCATTGCCAGCCCCTCCCAACACATGGGGTCTGATTTCTCTATCCCCAGCTTTGCCCAGCGTCCAGTTTGCAGGGACTTGAACATCCCAGACATAACTGCCTTCTGTCTTTCCCAGCCAGGGCTGAATTAGGCCTCACTCAGCCCCAGCCAGGTGGGCTAGGGTTGTGACCCATGAGGCAGATACCAGGGGCTCAGAGGAGCTAGAGAGGCGTATCAAAGCCAGCTTCCTGGAGGCAGAGGCTCTTGGCCAGCACACAGAGCCTAGCTGACACCACCCAGCTTACTAGGTGCTAGGCACTGTTCTGAGGGCTTGACACAGATTTATTCCTACTTTCCTCACTACAACCGTATGAAGCAGTATTGCTATCCTCATTTCCAAGTGAGGAAACAGAGGCTCAGAGCAGTTAAGACCCATCCATCCAGTAGATGGGGCAGCCAGGAGCCATGGTGGCTTTGCTACCACTACCCCAGGGTTTGGCAAACTGCAGTCCACAGGCCAAATCTGGCCTGCTGCCTGCTTTTATAAACAGTTTTCTTGGAACACAGCTACACCCACTCATTTACGTGGTGCCCAGTGCTGCTTTCTCCCTGCAACAGCAGAGTTGAGTGGTGGAGACTGAGACCACCTGACCTGCAAGCCTAAACTATTTATTGCTGGTCCTTTACAGAAAAAAGTTTGTCAACCCCTGCTTTACATCATATTTCCATCTAGGACTCCCATGAAATTGAAAGCAGATTATTCTGTGCATGTGTCGGTGTATTTTCTGGGGAGTGGTCACAGTCTTCATCAGATTCTCAGATGAGAACCACCCCCCTCCACACACAGACAAACACAATAGACCTGCAACTTTAGGGGGTTTTGAAAGGCAGAATTTGGGGGTAGCCAAATGCCAATTCCTAGTCCAAAGCACAGCAGTGGGAGGCAAGACCAGTGATCAGGAGCCAGTTGGAAACCAGGATAGTTCAATCAGAGCCAGCGGAGAAGAGACAGAGGCAGAATGGTGATTGCCTCAGTACCTGCCTTGTGCTGTCTGGGGCTGTCCTTTGTTGTTCATTAGCTGGTGTATGAGGGAGGCAGGGCCATGCTGGCTTCAAGGTCAGGGATGACGCCCCTGCACAGCTCGTGGCCACCGGCTACCCTCACGTGCACCTGCTCCTTTGGAGAACCTGGCTGTCAGTTCTGCCCTGATAGCACCTGTCATAACCCTGCATGCAGTCTCACTGGAATGTCAGGGGTGAGAGAGCGCTGCGCTGAGGTCAGCGCTAGCACATGGTTGGTGCTCAACAAATGTTAGTTGTCATTCCTTTGCCTCCCTACAACCCTGAGGGCAAAGTATCGGAATCTCCTTTCTATTGATGGCAAAACCCACAATGATGGAGCTCTTATTGGGGCAAGCAGAATAACGACCATCCCCCCCCCCAAAAAAGGTGTGCACGTGACAATCTCTGGAATCTGTTACCTTACATGGCAGTGGGGAATTGAGGTTGCAGATGGAATTGAGGTTGTTAATAAGCTGACTTCAAAATAGGGAGAGCATCCTAGATTATCCAAGTGGGTCCAGTGTCATCTCAGAGTCCTTAGAAGTGGAAAGGGGATCAGAAGAGAAAGTCAGGGTGATGCCGTGTGAAAAGGACTGAAGCCACTCATGTTGGCAATGGCCATCAAGTAAGAGGGCCTTGGGCCAAGGAATACAGGCAGCCACTAGAAGCTGGAAAGGATTCAAAGATTCAAGGATCCAGGGAAATGGATTCTCCTTTAGAACATTCAGAAAGGAAAGCAGCCTTGTCAACACCCTGATTTTATCTTAGAGAAAAATTTGTGATCATTTGTTATAGCAGCACTGGCAAACTAATCCGGAATCCAGTTCCTTAGACCACTCAGCCATCCTGACAACAGGAAATGAATCTGCTTACCAGGCATCTGAAGGTTTGCTAAACACTTTACTGACCTTCACCGCCACACTTAATCTTTACAGTGAGCTAGAGGTAGATAACATTATCCCCATTAGACAGATGAGCAAGCTCAGGCTCAGAAAGGTTCAAGAGCTGGACGGAGGTCACCCAGATAGTCAAGGGCAGAGCTGAGTCCAGAGCCCACAGGAAGCCACCCTTGCAGACAGGCCTTGGCCCTGCCTTGTAATGAGGCATTCTGTAGAAGTCTCTCTCTTTCCCCACAACACCCGTTGGGTGTCAGAGGAAGCTCTCCCAGATTTGCCTTTGCCACGATGAATAAAGTCATTGCGCAGAGGATTTAATGGTGTCAGACTTGAGACTGTCAGGGCTCCTTTCTTTTGATTAGCTCCAAGCTTTTTCTTGTCAGATTCCACTTCTTTCTCTTAGGAGTTCTGAGGATCCCTGGGAGAGAAAGCCTAATTGTGAGGGCTGCTGGCAAAAGACCTTTAGCTCATGTTCTAATGCACCTCCAGAAGCACGGAAGAGGGGAAATACCTTATGCAGAATACTTTATTTCCTTATTATTAGGACTCTTAGCATATCAAAGGGTGTTTTAAAAAGTCTGAGAATTTTCCCTTGGGAGCCCAAGAAGAGGCACACTGTCTTGACATTTCGAGGATAAGAAAAGCACCACGATGATGGGCTTAAAGTTCTCCTTTTTCTCCCAAATAAAACCCAAACACTGGGTCCATCTTACAGGAGAGAGAGGGGACCCACAGTGTAGCAGATTTGTCCAGTGTGGGAGTTGAGGGTCGGCTGAGGCCTCCTGCCTCCACTTCCCACAAGCTCTCTGTGCTTCCCTGTGGCTGGGACTGGGCACAGAGGCTGGCTTTGAACCTCAGAGCTGGGTGTTGGAAGGGGAGGGAGGGGAGACACGTATCTCGGGCTGTGGAGACAGCACAGGGTGTCAGTTCAGGGTTAAATCCCTCCCTGGTGGTGAAGCGAATCTGACCTCAGCAGTAGTACCCGGATGGCGGGCCTTGATGGAGACAGCCTGAGCTGCTCTGGCGACGCCCAAGCGCGAGGCTCTTTAGTAGGAATAATGGTGACTTCTCACCAGCGGGAAGCCAGCAGGCAGGAGTTTCCTGAAAGCTGACAAGAGAAGTGCACATTTCTGGATATCCAGTTGCCTTTTCTTTTTAGCCCCAAATAAAACATGCAGCAAAGCATCTCAAGAGTAAAAGAAAATCTTTCTAAAAATCATTGAATTGTACATTTGAGGTGGGTGAATTTTGTGTTCTATAAATTACCCCCCAGTAAAGATGTGGGAAAAAATGAGTCAATGGAGTGGAAGGAAAGGAAATATCCTTTAAGAATTCTTATCTGGGATAGTGAGCAATGCCCCCTCCATTATTTAATGCTTAGCCTTCATGCTTCCAAAAGCTGACTTCACTGTGATTCTACATAGCAGCTTGACAGGCTGTCCCCATTTCACAGGAGAAGGGGATGGGGCTCGAGGGGCCAGGCTGACGGTCTTGTCCAAGAGAGTGAATAACAACCCCAGGACTGGGGAGAAGGGGGCCCCAGAACATACTGGGAGGAGGACCAGGAGACAGGTCAATCTGGGTCTGTCCCCTGGAGAGACCTTATACACAGGTTCTGGTGCCCACCGCAGGCAGTCACCTGGGACCCGGGCTTGCCTGTCTGTCCCACTTCCCGCTGCCTCCTCATCACTGCATTCTGGATCGTATCACCAAACACCCCAAGCTTTGGCTTTGAGCCTGGCCTGAGGGCGGAAACAGAAATAGCAGTGGCTATAGGACTGGCTGCAGGGCAGAAGCAAAGGCCCCCTCCTTACACACCCTCAAAGCCTTCTGAACTCAGCCTGAAATAGGAATGAATGTATAGTAAAGTGAGTAAACCCACAAGAAACAAGAAGGCTCCCCTGCTTTCCTAGAGGTGCCCAAACTGAGGCACCAGAAGCAAAGCTGCCCCTTCCAAAGAGCACATGGCTGAACATGGGCCACGGGCCAGGGGTGCTAAGTGATGGGAGCTGAGTCCCGGGTGCCTCTCTCTGTCCGCTCGGCAGAGCTTGACCTGTACTGCCGCCCAGTCCTGAGGTGGGAGCCCCAAACCACTTTGGCCTCCAGCGGAAACTGTGCAGTGTGTCCCTTTCAATTGCTAGTTTAGGATTCATCCGAAAATCCGAGAGCCGAGATGGTCTTGGGTTCCTGCTCAGGGGACGTCTGGGCCAGAGCCTCTCCTGCAGCTTCTCCAAATTGCTAGCGGCCCCTCACTAACGTGCACAGCGGGAGGCAGCTAAATGGCTCCGCTTCAGAAGACAGGTGGCCAGGAATGGGGGCCTGGAGAGGACAGGCAGTCAGAAGCGGATGGGCTGGGCAGCATTACAATGTTTATTTCACGCCCAAACCCATTTTCTTGCCGCTCCATTGTGCGGAGCAAAAGCCGCGGGGCAGGCCCTCGTTTGGGCTGCTCACCGAAGCAGCCGCTCTCGAGCAGGTATCCTTCCTGTTTCCAGCATCAGGGGCTGCACGAGCCACGAGAGCCTTGGCAGAGTCTCCAGATGTGCCCTCGTGCCTGGCGGGTGCACCCGTGCACGACCCTCAGAGCTGCGGCTTTTGTTGCTTTAATTGCTCAAAGCCTCGCAAGCTGCTTTCCTGCCCCACTTCCCTCCTGTCTCTGTGAATTAGCATAGAGCCTGTCAGGACATGTATCTGTAATTCTCCATTCTCATTAGTGGGCTGCACATGGGGCATATCTGAGACCATAAGGTGGCATTTCCCGATGCCCCAGGTGATCACTGGTAGAACTTTCTGCAAAACAGGTCATGCACAATGAGAACTGGGCATTCACATGGAGAAACAGATGAGCTGAGTGAAAGGTCTCTGGAAACCCATAATTCATATTCACAGGGGCCCCCTAGGAAGGGTTTGGAGCAAGTGATAGTCAAAACATACTCAACCAGCTAGGGCACAGGCACTAGCCATTTTGCATGAATGCTGGCCACAGCGTGGAGCAAGGTCCTGGGACTACTGGCCAGACCAGGCATACACCTGTGGTTGCTGGCTGGTGGAGAGACCTGGAACATTCCAAGAAAAGAGCCAGGGCGGCAGGGGTAGCAAGGCCACCTGGAGGGACTCTGGGCAACAGCTTTTTACCAGCTCTGTGGAAGTATTTCAGTAGTTTAATGCTGCAGTGGACCACAGCAGACCAACTGAAAGTCTCCCAGGGCCTGAAGTTTCTACAATCTTCAAGCCATTGTGTCTTGCTCCCAACATGGAGGTTGGCTGGGGATACGTCCCCGGGCTGCAGTTTCCTCTTATCTATGATGGGGAGGGTAGGCCCTACATCACACAGCCTCTGTGATGGCCTGGCCTCACCACCTGGCAGGGGCAGGACAGTGGAACTGGGGTAAGGTGTACAGGGGCAAAGGGTTTGCAGTAGACACCCTAGATTGGCATGCGGTTCCCTCTTCATTGGACCTCACATAATGCGCTTTGCCCCTCGGCACAGTACCTTTGGTGATGGTTAGTATGTTGGGCTTTGGCATACATGCTTGTAGGTTTATAAGCTATTTCCAAATGTTATGTATGGCCAATCCTGGCCTGTAAGACTTGCAGTTTCCTTTATGGTTCTTCCATACATCCTGCTGTTCCAGGCCTACTGAGGCCCCCAGCAGCTTGGGTTCTTCTTCTCCAGTTTCAGCTGTGGGTAGCCATCTGTCCAGAGGCCTTGAGCCCCACACTGTGCTCTCTCCCGCTTCTGCATCCTTGTTCCTGTTGGTCCTGCCCTTGGGGTTCCCTTCCACAGAGAGAGCTTGTGAATCTCACTTGTTCTTCATGTCTAACTCAAGCATCGCCTCCTCTAGGAAGCCTTCCTTGTACACCCCCCTTCCGTCTTCAGTGACCCAGTGGCTGAGCACTGATCACATTCTCTATACGTCTGGCTTTTCCCTAGACTGGCTGCTGCATGGGGATAGGCACCAAGTCTGAGAAGTCTTTATATTTCCAATGCCCAGCAATAGGCCTGGCGCAGCATAAACTTGCTTCAATATTTGTTGATTATCTGATAAGAAGAGTTGACGCCCTCTAGGGCAGAGCTGACAGTGACTCCCAAGGCCCGGCAATGAAAGAGGTGCAGCCTTTATCCCCTTGGGATCAAGCTGACTGACAGAAGTTCCCAGATGCTGGCCAAGGAGAGCATTCTTGGAATGAGCAGGATTGGTTGTTCCCTGGGCCCCAAGGTGGTGGTGGGGGCCTACAAAGGGAAAGGCAGGTTCCTCTAAGAGATGTCAAGGAGGAGTAAGTCAGCCCTTTTCCTCAGTGTCAAAAATGTCATGCTTTACACAGATCCATCAAATGTGCCTTTTCTCTTCAAAAGGTGCAGGGATTAGTGACCTTGAGTTGGTGGCAGGGATTTCTGTAGCAAGCACCGTAGAGACTGAGCCGGGGATGAGGTCAGGAGGAAGGCTGACAGCCACACATCTACAGGAACTTTGGGGAAGGTTGGGGACACCTGACTCAGAGAGCTCAGGCTCTCTGAAGCTCTTGCGGTTTGGGTCAGACACTCCCCGAAGGCATCTTAGGTTAGTTTCCTGAAGACTCCGTCTTACCACCTCATTGTCCTCTGCACCAGGGTTTCTGTGACTTTGGAGTCTTCATGTGGTCTTTCCAATTCTGAGCTCTTCCAGGTGAGAGCAGAAAGAGGAAGAGGGAAGAAACCGACACAGCTTTCCCTCCCTCCTTCCTTATTTCTCTACTCCCCATGTTTTTGGGGGCAATTCCTCTGTGCACGGTCTGTCAGGTAATTCCCTGATATAAGAGATTTACCAGAGTCCTGGGACAGGGGTGAGGGTTGTCTACCAATGACCACATTCCTTGGAACTCCCCAAGAGCCTGCTAAGAGCATAATCTCAAATGGCTTTGCATAAGTGAGCTAGGTAGGAAATTAACTGCACGCAAGTAGAATTTGCTTGCCCTTTACTGGCGTCACACTCCTGCTTGCTGACACAAGACTCCAGTCCCCTTTCAATCCCCTCTGAGGATTTGGTGAGTCCCTGGTGGATAGGGGGCTTACTGACTCCTGACCTATTGCTACTGCCCCATTCATTCATTTTCCTGAAATTCATTGAGCACCTGTTAGAACAGGCACTGTTCTAAGCACTGGAGGCTCCTCAGAGAACGGAGCAAGTCCCTGACTTTGTGGAACTCACATTTGAGTCAGGAAAGACAAACAACTAGCAAGACAAATAGAAAAAGTCCTGTAGTGGGTGTGGAGGAAACACTGAGATTGAATGTTTAGAAAAGGCTTTGCTGAGAAAATGACTTCTGAGTAAAGACGGAAAGGAAGTGAGGGGGGGTTAGTCGTAAGGGTATAGAAGGAAGTGCAAGAGCAAAGGCCCTGAGGTGAGATATGCTGAGTGAGTCTTGCGAGGGGCCGAGGGGCTGGTGTGGCTGGACTAGAGAAGACAGGGGAGCAGTGGTAGGGGGTGAGCTCTGGAGGCTCTCAGGTTTTGATCCCAGGGAGCCTTGTAGGGCCTTGTTAGTGTTAGTTGGGACTCAGTCTTTCATGCCGAGGAGATAGTTGGCCATTGGAGGGTACTGCGCAGAGAGGGCGTATAGCATGGTAGTGTTTCCCCCAGCCTGTGGGTCTGCTCATGCCCTGTAGGGGGCTCCCCTCCTGCCCATGCCACAGAGCTCATAGTGCAGGAAGGTGGGAGAATGTCTCCCTGCCTCTGAGTTACATGGATGCCTATCGGGTCTTATGTGTGGCTGTCTGAGGAAATGGCCTATGTGTTCCCTGTCAGCCCCCTCTCCCTAGGACCCAGACAAGCACCAGCACTGGGCGAGGAATGAACTGGGATTACAGAGTTTGTGCTGTACTCAGAACCCTCTAAACTCTGGCTCTGCCACCAGGCTGAGTTCACTGTGCCCCACTGAGCCTCTGCCTTGAATGAGCTCCCCTTGGGGAGCTCTCAGCTTTCTGGATATATACTTCTTCTGAGTCACCCCTCAGTTGGTCAGGTGTGCCCAAGGAGGTCTAGACCCCAGTAGGAAATGTTATACTCCAGTATAGCCCAAGTCTGCTCCTAAGAGGAGCATTCTGGGCTGACAGACAGCCCTTGGTCTGGCCCATCACCAGATGTGTCCAGATGCCCCTGGACCCTGGTCCTAGCCTGGGCACCTCCCTGAAGCCTGCTTGCCCATCACAACACCATGTCAAAGATGTCCTCCTTTGCTGAGGACCATGTAGGACTGTTTTCTTACTGGAGAGATAAAGGAGTTGGGTCTAGGACCAGTTAAGAGCAGGCCACTTGTCAGTGGACATGGAAATGCTTCATCTGGGGCCTAGATAGTAACTACATCTTTCAGAGCTGGGGACCTCAGGGCAAGGCCATTTATCTCCCCCATCTGAACTCAAGAGGTGTTGTCAGAAAAGCACCCTAGTGGGGCCATGGGGCTTTGTGGTTCCTTAGTACCTAACCTTTATGGAGCTAACATTTATCATGTGCCAGGCACTGTGCTAAGCTCCTTACATGGAACATCTCATTGAGTATGCACACGTGTCCTATGAAAAGGTCACTGTTATGATCAATGACACTTTCTGGATGAGGAAACTAAGGTGCAGGTAAGCTAAGTCTAACTGGTAAATGGTAGATCTGGAGTGTCCCCAGGATTCTGACACTACTCTTTTTTTTTTTAATTTGAGAGCGAGAGTGGGCATAAGTGGGGGAGACAGGTGGTGGGGGGGAAGAGAGACAGAGAAACAGAAAGACAGAGAGAGAGGGGGAGAGAGAGAGAGAGAGAGAGAGAATCTTAAATAGGTTCCACACTCAGCATGGAGCCCAATTTTTAGAGGCTCGATCCTACGATCCTGGGATCATGACCTGAGCTGAAATCAAGAGTCAGACATTCAACCAACTGAGCCACCAGCAACCAGTACCCTTAACCAGTCTTTGGATGTCTGGTATAAGATGTAGAGCACACATTTTATTGAGGGACTAGATAGTTGAGAATTTTCGACTTTTTAGGCCACATGGGCTCTGTTGCATGCACTCAACTCTGCCCTTGTAGCTCTAAAGCAGCCGTAGATAATATGTAAGCACATGGATGAGACTGTGTTCCAACAAAGCATTATTTACAGAATAGGTGGTGTGTCAGCTTTGGTCCTCAGACTGTAGTTTGTCATTCATGATATAGAGGGAAGAAAGTGAGGTTTGGAGGGAGCCAGACCTTCTTCAATGCCCCTGACCAACTGGATGACCTTGGATTGGTCATTTCACCTTTTCATCTTTGGTTTCCTCATGTCGAATGAATAACTAACCCTACAGGCTACTGTTCAACAAACTTATTCTATCTTTCAAAAAGTTTTGGGGAGCCTGGGTGGCTCAGTCGGTTAAGTGGCCGACTTCGGCTCAGGTCATGATCTCACGGTCAGTGAGTTCAAGCCCCGTGTCAGGCTCTGTGCTGACAGCTCAGAGCCTGGAGCCTGTTTCAGATTCTGTGTCTCCCTCTCTCTGACCCTCCCCCATTCATGCTCTGTCTCTCTCTGTCTCAAAAATAAATAAACGTTAAAAAAATTTTTTTAAAGTTTCATTTATTTATATTTTGAGAGAGAGTGGTGGAGGGTTGGGGGGGGGGGGTTAGGCGGAGAGACTCCCAAGCAGACTCTGCACCGTCAGCTCAGAGCCCGATGCAGGGCTTGAACTCACAAACCATGAGATCATGACCCTAGCTGAAACCAAGAGTCAGATGCTTAACCGACTGAGCCACTCAGGGGCCTCAACTAACTTATTTTAAAATGGTATATTGAGCCCCTCACAAGAGCTGTGTACCATGCTGGGGACGCAGCAGGGAATAAGACAGATGTCAGCCTGCCCTCGTGGAGGGCACACCCATGAGCAAGACAGAGATCACCTTGGGTAAAGACATGGACCAGCACGGTGCTTGGCTCTGCACAGGAATTCAATGAAGAGGACTTCTTGCTGCTGCCGTGCCCCCCCCCCCCCCGGCTTATCATTCGAGACCCACTGCTCTCCAGTTCCTTGTGGTTTATACCCATGGCGAGCAAAAAGACAGGGGTGTGTGGTGGAACCGAGGACTTTAATATGTTTATAATACATTTTTATGCAATGCAGGTCTAATTGTGAATCATAATTTTTTCATTAACTGATCTCATTTTACTTGGTAATATCCATTTAGGTATGTGAGAGCAGTAAAACTCCATTTCTTTTAAATATCATATGATTCAGTTGGCTCACTGGTTTAGGTTTTTACTACCCCAGCATTCCACATGAACGAGTCTTACATCTTTTTAGGGATGGCGAGACCTTGACGATCGATCACGTAAACCTGTGCTTCCCTTCACTTATGCCTTGTAGGGGAGAGCAAGTGGGCCCTGAGTTCTGGCATGGAACTTGCAGTGGCCACCACAAGTACTAAAAACGCTTGCTCTGTCACAGAAATGCACACGCAGTTCGCGTTTTACTCCTTATTAGATCCTAATCTGCTTTGGGTACCTGAGTTTCCTTCCGTGTCTTGAAGGAAAATTGGCATGCCACATTTGTCTTTGGAACGCATGTGTGTCCCGGCCCATTGCCATGTAGAAGGTGTATGGTGTAGCAGTTAGGGCCAACGCCTAGAGAGACAGACTTCTCAGGACTGACCCTCCACTACTTTGCCTCCTTGTGAGTGAATCAGGGCAAGTTTCTCATCCTCCCCAGGCCTCACTTTCATTACCTGTGAAGTCGAAACAATAATAGTTCCCACCACGCAGGGCGCGATGAGTTGATGTGGCAAAAACGTTCACAGCAGAGCCTGACTCATGGAAAGCACTCAGTGGGGACTAGCCATGATGGTTATCCCAGGAGATTCATGTACCTCCGGTTTGGGGTATGTCTGAGCTTTCCCCCCAAGAGGCGGTGATAGTAAGAACTGTGGTCTGCAGCTCTGAGCTCCTCAACCTCGAAGACTCTGCATTCTTAGACCTTCACCTGTGCCCAGCCTGTGCCTTTAAGTTATCCAACAGAGGTGTTTCATATACCTACTGGCTTCATACAGATGGCTGAGGGGGCATTGGCAAAAGTCCCAAGCCTGCCTGGATGGCTGAGGGGTCATTAGTAAGTATCCCAGGCCTGCCTCTTCTGTCCCCAACCTACTTCCGCTTCCTTCTGGTCTCTGTCTCGTTTCCGACTCCCAGCACCATCTCTCACTTATATCATGTTTATGAGCATGGAGGGCATCGTCCAGTGGGCTTGGCATCTCTGTCCGATTGCTCTGATATCTGACCTTGACTAAATGACCCTTAGAATAAATTCCCAAGTCTTGACCCACCAGCCTATGTTGTGGAAAGACCTACCTTTTGCCCCCATAAAAGAAAGATTTAAATGCCCTGCCAGGCTCCCCTTGCTATGTGTTACGCTGGTTACCAGTTATTGTGTACTTTTTCTGAGACATATGCTGGCCGAAGTGCTGTATATACATTATTGTATGTAATCCTCTCAGATCCTGTGGGGACGGACATGGGTAGATATTAGTATGCCTGCATTACAAATGGGGCAGTTGAGGTACAGAGACATTGAGTGTTTGCTTGAGGCCATGTAGCCAGTGAATGGTGCAGCGGGAATTTCTTTGAATCCATAGCTGTGTGAATCCAAAGCTTCTGCTCTTATAGGTAATAATGTCCTCTTCATTTTCTTAGAAAGTTCCAGGGAAACCATGAGCTCTCCTTATCCTAGTGTGGGGGCTGCCCCTACAAAGTCTACCAGGGGTCCAATGAGCAGTGCCAACATGCATGGGTGACTGGGGATTTTTTGGGCTGTCCTCTGTGCCAGTGATTCCCTATTTGGTAGGCACAGGCTGGAAGCAGCAGGAGGCAGTCTGGCTGGAGGTCCTTGGAGCCACATGAATGGGGCTTGGTGGGGCCAGGCAACTCATATCAGACCAGACAGTGGACAGGGAGGTGGGCTGGCAAGAACTGGAAAGGGGAGCAGAACCTCAGCTGGAGGGCCTGGGTGTGGGGCCAGCCCAGGACCGGCAGGGAGTGGGGGTGCAATCTTGGGAAAGAGAAGTGGAAACCCACTTTGAGGGCTAAGGCTAGAATCTCTGGTGGGGAGGCCGACTGGAAAGGAGGGAGTTCTCACCTGAAGCCATGGGGCATCTGGATCACATCCCTCAGCTTCTCGGTAGACCCTGTAGGATGTATTTCTGTATCCCTTGTGCCTAGTGGTTGTTGGATGAATGAATGGATGAATGGGTGGATAAATGAGTTTGGGGAAGCATGACGATTGCAGTCTGTCCTCCCCACAGCTCCCAAATACGGGGATAAGATTGTTGTATGCAAGGTGATGGTGAGGAAGGGAAAGGGGTTGTCATGGCATTTGCAGGGGTGCACTCTGACCCACTGTCTCCTTGTCCCTTCTTTCTCCAGAGGCTCCCGCCAAGCCCGAGGAGGCAGAGGCTGAGCCCTTCACAGACTCCTCTCTGTTTGCACACTGGGGCCAGGAGCTCAGCCCTGAAGGCCGGCGCATGGCCCTGAAGCAGTTCCAGTACTACGGCTACAACGCCTACCTCAGTGACCGTCTGCCCCTCGACCGGCCTCTGCCTGACCTCAGACCCAGTGGGTGAGCAGAGTCAGTGGCTGGGCCCTTTTTGACCTGCCTGTGGGGAGACGGGGTCACCACAGTGCTGGGGATAGAGTCAGGACAGGGCCTTGGGGCTCCTGGGTCCCTCTCCCGCAGGGTCTGTGCCCTCAGCCTCCATTGGCAACTCACTCTCCCCCTCCCTCAGCCTCAGTTTCTCCATCTGCTAAGCAGGGGAAGCTTCTTTCATCAGGCGTTGAGGATTAACCTAATTTACTCCCTATGAGCTTTAGAATCATCCAGTATTCTTGTTAATAAGTCATTTTAACCCAATTAGTTGCATTTTTATGAACAATTATTTTTTTCCTATAAATTAGTATTTTAAAGTCTATCCATCTTCCAGGGCTAACAAGTCATTATGCCTGACGCAGAAGTCTGTCTTGACTTCTCTCTTTGTCACAGAAGACGTTCCTTTAAGGTTCAGTTAGAGTTTTTATTACTCCTAATTATTAAAAGTGTGGGCACGTACCACAGCTGAGAAAATCTCATTAACTTTGTGAGCTCCCCCCCCCCATGCCTTCTTTTCCCCTCTTTCTCCTTATTTTTAAAATTTTCTTAAAGTTGCAAACCACAGTGAGCTTGTATCTGGGGTTTTAAGGAAAAATCTTGCTGCTGGGTTTGGAGGCTATGTTTTTCTAGGGAGGAAAGTTCAGTTCAGTTCCACAGACATTTATTGAGCACCTACTGTGTACTGTATAATTGAGTATGGTTTTTCCCTGGCCCAAGGAGAACCTGATTGGGTTCTAGGGCTGAAAGAGCAGCTGAGGATCTACAAGGGGCTAGAAGAGTATATATTCACATAAAGGATAGTTACTGAGCACTTCTTATGTATCAGCATAGTCTAGGCCCAGGGATAGTGCAGTGAACAAAACAGACAGGAATCCTTGCCCTCACAGAGCTTGCATTTCTAGATGGGCAGGGACACATAATAAAACAGGGGTGCCTGGGTGGCTCTATGGGTTGAGCATCCAAGTCTTGATTTTGGCTCAGGTCATGATCTCGTGGTTGTGGGATTGAGCCCCAGCATGGATCCTACTTGAGAGTCTCTACCTTTGCCCCTCTCCCCTGTTTGTTTGTTCTCTCTCTCTCTCTTTCTCTCTCTCTCTCAAATAAAATAAAATAAAATAAAATTTTTTAAAGTAAAATATGTACATGGGGCGCCTGGGTGGCGCAGTTGGTTAGGCGTCCGACTTCAGCCAGGTCACGATCTCGCGGTCCGTGAGTTCGAGCCCCGCGTCAGTCTCTGGGCTGATGGCTCAGAGCCTGGAGCCTGTTTCCGATTCTGTGTCTCCCTCTCTCTCTGCCCCTCCCCCGTTCATGCTCTGTCTCTCTCTGTCCCAAAAATAAATAAACGTTGAAAAAAAAAATAAATAAAGTAAAATATGTACCATGTTAGATGGTAGCAAATGTCATGAAGAAATAGAAAGTTGAAGACAGAGATAGGGATTTCCTGGAATAGAAGGAGGTGTTGAGTTTTTAGTGAGGTGGAGAGAGAGACTTCACTAACAAGGTGACATGTGAGCAAACATCCAGAAGAGATGAGGAAGCAAGCCATGCAGATACCTGGGCAAAAACTTTCTATGTAGAGCAAGTGCAAAGGTCCTGAGGTAGGAGAAGTGTGCTTGGCATGTTTGAAAAAGAAAAAAGAGGCCCATGTGGCTGGACCAGAGCAAGAATGAAGGCAGTAATTGGAGATGAGGGCAGAGGGGCAACAGGAAGCAGATCAAGTAGGTTAGTGGTTCTCAAACTTGGCTACATATTCAACTCATAGGGAGCTTTAAAATAATCTTGATGGGGCACCTGGGTGGCTCAGTTGGTTAAGCATCTGACTTCGGCTCAGGTCATGATCTTGTAGTTTGTGAGTTTGAGCCCCGCGTTGGGCTCTGTGCTGACAGCTCAGAGCCTGGAGCCTGCTTCGGATTCTGTGTCTCCCCCTCTCTCTGCCCCTCCCATGCTCATGCTCTGTCTCTCTCTCTCTGACTCTCAATAATAAATAAACGTTTAAATAAATAAATAAATAAATAATCAATCTTGATGCCAGGGTCACACCCTAGACCAGTTAAAGAGTTTCCAGAAGTGACACTCTATCTGTATTGCTTAGAACTTCCATGTGATTCCAGTATACAGCCCAGGCTGAGAATTGCCAGGGAAGGGCTTTGCAGGCTGCTGCAAGGGGTGTACCTTTCACTCTGTGAGATGGGGATCCAAGGGCTTGAGCAGACTAGTAATATGCTCTGATTGTCATTTTTAAAGGCCCCTGTGGCTGCTGTGCTGAGAACAGACTGAAAGGGCCAGGGAGAAAGCAGGGAGTCCAGTTAGGAGGCTTCTGCATAGCCAGGTGAGACGCGATGGTGGCTTGGACCATGATGGCAGTGGGCAGGTGTTGGGATGGGGTTGGATTCTGGGAATATCCTGAAGGTGATTTTTTCTCCACGCCACAAGGTCTCAGCCCTCCGGGAGTGCTGCAGGCACCGTGCCTGGGGCTGCAGAGAAGTAGGTCTGATGTGGGCAGAACCTAGACGCTCTGGAAGAAGAGTCCTCAAGAGGAGTCAGGGCCCCAGGACTTCTGCAGGGGCCTTGGCCTTGATCTTGGCAGCACAGGAGCTACAGACTTTTTGCAGCCAGCTCTGATGCAAAACTCAGGCCTAGCTCAATGCACGTTTGTTCCACGTTAAAAAGGAAATCAGAAGGAAGCTAAGGAAGGAAAGGGTAGATCTTACAGACTGCAACATGACCATAACAATTAACGGTATTTACATAGGGCTCGACTTGTTGAGAATGCCCTTCCCTGTTGGACCACGCCAACCTGAAGTGGATGGAGGTAGGGAAGGAACTGGCATATTCTTCCCATTCAGGGTTGAGGAAACTGAGGAACAGAAAGTGTAATGAGTGTTATGTCTGAGGTCACACAGTTGGATAAGTAGTTGAGCCAAAACTGTGTATACAGATGCCAAATCCTGGTCTTTGATGGTAGCCCGCAGCTGTCTTGTTAAGAGCCAACCGATGCCGGAGCCCCTAACCCTTCATTGAGAGAGGTGCCCTGTTGCTGTTCCTTACTCTTTCCATGGGAGAGAAACAGGAAGTTGGGGGGGGGGGGATGGACAGAGGCCACATGGCCATCCCTTGCAAGCATGCTCTGGAAGAGGCACGTTTTGGGGGCCAGTCCAGCCTGGATTTCCGGACTTTCCTGAGAAAGGATCTTTGAAGGACTCCAGGTGGGCAGAATTCTGAGCCATTGGAAAGGAGCAATAGTCCCAATAGAAAAACCTTCCCTCTGCACAAAGCTACAGTTTATGGAGTTTCCACACCTCCCCTGTTGGGCACGGTGACTCTTTATAGAGGAAAAATGGAATCCCTGATAAAAGGTAGCGCTGAGCCTTCTGAGTGCGCCCCCAGCAGTCCTCTCTGCAGTGGCTTTAAGAATGCAGTTCCTCTTTATGCGTCTGCTTGGAGGGGCTCTATCAGAGCCCGTGCCAGACACACGCCAAAGACCCAAGAGCTGTTGGGGGACCACTCAAAACAAGGGTGTGCTTAGGTAAAAGTGCCCCTCTTTGTTAACTTCCCTAAAACCATTCCTGCCTTGTAACAAGGTCATCGCTTAGCTTATCCTGTTTAACTCCATTTGGAAACATTTGTTTCACTGTCTTTACTATCATCCTATTTCAAATTACATTGGCAAACATTTATATAGCTTGAGCCATGTTTGCAGGGATGCGTCTGGCACTTTTATTTATGTTAACTGTTTGACTCCTCACAGTAACCTTCTGGAGTAGGTACTTGTCCAGGAAGCACACGGTGTTCTTTGCTCTCCTGCTCACAATACTTCTGACACCAGATGTGTCGGGTTCTTCCACACCAGCTGATTCTGTGACACCAGCTGGAGGCCCTACAATTCCATCCCGTTCTGGCACTCTCTACCTCCGGTAGTCAGTCCTACAGGTTATGGGCTCAGTCCCATGACGCTGCCCTCACTTCAGAGGCCAATCACAAGTGTCAGGTTATCACCTGTGTCTCTGAATGACTGGCTATAAAGTGAGGTTCCCATGACCCATCCTTGAATTCAGGAACTTGCCTGCAATTACACAGAACTCAGGGAAATACTTACATGTAATGGTTGATTGTGAAGCATATAATACAGGATATGGATGAACTGTCTGATGAGGAGGTATATAAAGTGGGGCCTGGGAGGGTCCCCGGCACAGGAGCTTCTGTCCCTGTGGGCTTGGGGTGCGTCATCCTCCTGGAATGTGGATGTGTTCACCAACCTGGAAGCTCTCTGAAACCCATACTTTATGAGGCGTCATCATGCAGGCATGATCGATTATTAACTCATTTTCCAGCACATCTTCTCTCTTCAGAGGATTGTGTGGGGAGGTTAGACTGAAAGTTTCAAGCTTCTAATTATGGTTTGGTCTTTCTGGTGACCAGCCCTCATTCGGGGCCCATCAAGAGTCACCTCATTAGATCAAAAGATGCTCCTATTGAAAAACCGTAAGAAACTCTTAAATACAGGGAATAAACTGAGGGTTGATGGGGGGGAGGGTGGGGATGAGGGGAAAATGGGTGATGGGCATTGAGGAGGGCACTTGTTGGGATGAGCACTGGGTGTTGTATGTAAGTGATGAACCATGGGAATGTACCCCAAAAACCAAGAGCACACTTTACAGATTGTATGTTAGCCAATTTGACAATAAATTATATTTAAAAAAAAAAGATGCTCTTATCACCCAGGAAACTCCAAGGGATTTAGGAGCTCTGTCAGATACTACTTTCAGTCAGGAAATGACAAAGTGTTTAGGATCTCCATGTCAGGAACTGGGCTCAAAGACCAAATATCAGCAGAAACCAGGGGTAGAGACCAATATATATATTTCTTATTATTTGACAGTATTATTATTAGTTTCCATTTTACTTAAGAGGAAACTGAGGCATGAAGAGATAAAATCTGCTTGTGGTCACTAGTGACAGGGCTGGGGACCGAACCCAGGGTTTGTGTTTGTAACTGCCACCAGACTTACTGCCTTGAGGTGTCAACCTGTGACATTCTCTTGGGAGTGAGGACTGCTTTAAAGTATGTGGCACTGGGCTGATCAGTTCGTCTGAGTCAGGAAAAGTCTTCTCTAAGTGTTGGAAAATCTGTTTTGGTGAGCATACAATCTATCATCAAGGTAGAGAATGATGCCATTGTTACAGGTAATGTTGGGATTGGAGGTAGGGTGGGTGGGGCAGCGGCAGCATCTGGAGAGGAAGCACCATGCTAGGGGACAGTCTCCAGAAGAATCAGGCCAGGTGGGTGTTGCTTCATTCTCAGTGCCTTTGTCCCCTCCTCCTGTTTGCCCGTGGGGACTTCTACCCCTGGAGGTGTGCTTGGATTTCACACTCTGCTCTTTGTCCTTCCTCTTGGGTTTGCTCTTCTAAGTCCTAACCCTGACGTTATGCTTGGCTTCATTCCTGGACCAGAAAGTGGGTGTTCCGAATCCTGCCCCACCCACTCTTCCATCATCTCTGGCTGGTCCCTTATTTTGTCTCCTTTCTTGGTGCTACAAGAGGTAATCTGACCCATTTTTCCATCTGGCTAAAAGGACCATACTATACTCAGTGCCTTATACACAGCAGAAGGAACAAAGTCCAGCCAGCGTGTTGCTAGGCTTTATTAATGTATTCATCCAACAAACGTTTATTGAGCTCCAAGTGTGTGCCAGGTACCCAGTAAAGCGTCAGACAGAAACTTCAAGGAGCTAACACTGTAGCGGGAATCCAGATGGAAGGTGGTAGGAGAGCAGGACAGGTGATCAGAAAGCTTGCTGACCATCTCCTGGCCTCCCTGAAGAGGAGTCATTCCTACACGTTTGTAGTAAGTCAGGGGCTGGACTTGATGGCCCACGGAAGCCCTGTTCTTCTGTGTAGCAGGGAGGCAGGACCCAGAGAAGCATCTGCAAGGAGCTTCCCTTTAGGATCTGTGACGGCCCTCCCCTGGAAAAGGAAGGACATGGGAACCGGAAGTGTGGCAATTTTGTTAGTCTCATCTGGGCAGAGGAAGGACGATTTTCCTCTGGGCTCCAGGACAGTTGGCTTTGAGGGAAATCGAAATGCCATTCATTCTGTCTTCATTGTTGTAACAAGAGCAGAGTAGGCCCTTGGCCATCCAGGTAAGAAGACCCAGGAGAGACAGGGCCTTGGCATCCTCCTCTGGTGGTCCTCCTAGACCTCACCCCGTGAGGGTCCTTTGCTGGATCTGGGCAGGGCTATGCCTTCTTGCTTTCTGGGTTGGAGAGACACCCAGGCCTCAGGATTGAAGGGAAGAAAGGCTGCATCCCACCCAGGCTGGACTTTGCCCCATCCCTTACATCCCCAGGGGCAAGCTCCAAACGTTCCTCTGGCTTTCTCTATATGCTCCTGCCCCACAGTGCTCACCCTCCTCCTCCTTGTCTGTAGGCTCCAAAATAACCTATGAGGGGCAAAAAGAGAGAAGGGAAAAAACAAGTCTTATTGGGGTGTGGACTACATAGGAATATGCATTTGTCAAAACTCATCAAGTTCACTTAAGATCTGTGAATTTTGCTGCATGTAGATAAAGTATCAATTTTTTGGAAAATGAGGGTATAAGAAAGAGATCAGGGAAATCTTTGCCTGAGGGTTGGAGGGGATAGAGGTGGCATCTTTGGGGAGCCACTGAGAAGATGGGTTGTGATTGTGGGGAAGGAGGATCATGGGGGTTGGAGCCACTCGCCAGCTCAGGGCAGGAAAGTAAGGGCGGGCCCCCACCCCAGTGGCAGCGGGTCGAGCAGGTGGCATATGGGAGCCCATAGTTCCAAAACGATAGGGGCACATCTCATCCTTTTATGCAGGCAGTGGTTGTTATTTCTGAACAGGAGCCAGGAAAGTGTAAGGGATGAGTACCTGATCTGGTGGGCATGTGGATGTGGGCAAGAGAGGAGGAGCTCTGGGTGTCAAGCTTCAAGGCTTGAAGTTGCCACGGCAACCCTATGGCCTACCTCCAAGGTAGTTCAAGGCAGAGCCTCTGGCAGGTACTGCTTCTGGCCTCTTGCTGGTTGATTGTCAGAGACTCCTGAGTCTGTCAGTGATGATGTCACCCTTCTCTCCAATGTCCCCCTAGGTCTTAGTCCCTCCCTCCGAGGAATAGTGTGGACTGACTTTTGGGTTGACTGGTGGGCTCAAGCTTGAGGCCAAGGCATGAGGGGATGATTAAAGGGAGTTAAGACTATTTTCTGCAACCCCAGGAGGGAACAACTGGGACAGATAGGTACATGGGTGCATACACACACACACACACACACACACACACATACACATAGCTCTAGTCCTGACCTGGAGAGGTCCTGTATGAACATCCAAGTAGAAAGAATCAGGATGGGATTATAACAGAGAGAGAATGCAGCATGGAGCCAGGGGGCTCAGTCCACCTAGGAGCAGTTAGCAAGGTGGCTGTGGGTGTTGCTGCTGTCACTGGGGTGTGGCCACAGGTTTGCATGTATGGATCGGAGGGCTGTAGGGTTCTCATGGAGCAAACTCTAGATACACACCTGAGATCTCTGGACTTTGGGGGCCAGCAGGCCTGGCTTCATGGGTGTGTGAAGTAAACAGAATAATGGTCTCCCAAAGACACCCATGTCCTAATCCCTGGAACCATTGACTATAGTGTGGCACATGGCAATGGAGAATTAAGGTTGCAGATGGAATTAAGGTTGTTCTCAGCTGATTTTAAAATAAAGAGATTATCTTGGCTTATCTGGATGGGCCCAGTGTAATCACAGGGCACTCAAAAGTGGAAGAGAGAGGCAGAAGAGTCAGAGCCAGGGGGATGACAGCGTGACAAGGACTCCACCAGCTGTTGCTGCCCTTGAAGATGGAAAAGAGCCATAAGCCAAGGCATGCAGGCAGCCTTTAGATACTGGAAAGGCAGGAAAACAGATTATCGCTGTGAGCCTTAAGAAAGGAACGCAGTCCTGTCAACACTGTGATGTTAGCCCTGTGAGACCCGCATCAGACTTCTGACCTCCAGAACTATAAGATAATAAATGCGTGTTGTTCTAAGCCACCTCATCTGTAGTGCTTTCTTCCAGCAGCAATATTCGCATTTAGGAAACTCCTGTGTGTGCAGCCTCTGCACAGGATCCCAAGAAGGCTGGAAAGGCTCTGTGCTTGGTTTAATGCTCTACTGTTACTGTGTTAAAATTCTGAATAACTTCTGAATACCACCAGCTTTTCTTTCTTCACTGGGCCCCTCATATTATGTAGCTGGTCCTGGGGGACAAGGGGGAGGGCTCTAGGGGGAGCAGCTGGGATCATATTTGCTACACCATGTGTGAGTTGCTACCCAGGGGCTGCTGATTTTCACCAAGAGCACCACTTGCCCCCTTCCTGGGTGCCAGGTGCTGTGCAAACTGCTTAACATGCATGTTCTAATTTAACTTGATCCTTACATCTCTAGGAGGTAATTACTATTATTTCTATTTTATTTAGGAGAATACGGAGTATTTGCAAAGGTAAGAAACGTATTGAAGTTCCCATGGGTGGTATGCGGCAGAACCAGTATTTTTACCTGGGTCTTGTGTCTTTAGGGCACTGCCTCAGCACCCTGGCCCTCCTCTGCCCCAGTGAGTTTTTCTAGTTTGGGATCTTAGCTCTATGGAGGTGACCCAGAGATCCTCCGTGAGGGCTGCCTCAGGACAAGGAGGGAACACCCTTAGTAATGATTCTGCTAGCACCCTGGAGATGTTAAGCACACACAGTTGGGGGGAAAATACTCTTTTACTAACGCACTCGGCGAAAACAGTTCCAATTCTTCGTGTTAGGCTCCTTATGGGCCAACAGTATCCTGTGGGCTATTCTTAAAGATAATATAATCTTGAGCTATATTAATAGAAATATACTGTCTTAAAAAGGGGAGGTGATAGTTTTGTCTGTTTTGCCACTCAGATCACAACTGCATAACTGGATTTTAAGGGATATAGAGAAAGAAGAGGATGTTCAGAGGAGAACAAGCCAAGAGAGGAAGTGGGTAACATGACAAACAGATGCAGTTTCTGCTTAGATTATAGAGTGCTGTTACAAGCTGGTTGACCTCCAGCAAGTTCTCCAGCCTCTCTATGCCTGAGTTTCCTATATGTAAGCTAGAGATAGTAATACAGAGGTTGAATGGAAAGCTCTCAGAACACTGCCTGACCCATAGTCGCTGCTATTTAATTTTTTGTTCCTTGTATCATTTGGGTCTTTGATCTGTAAAAGAGATGGCTTGGGGGACATGACCGTGACTTTAACTACCTGGAGTCCTGCCGTGTGGACAAGGAGCCACGTGGACCAGGCCATCAGCCCCAGCACTAGATGAGAGGAGGGCCAGGCAGATCACATAGAGGGATTTCACCCCAGCTCCAGAGTTCTGGGTATCAGAGGCCCAGGGCCAGCTTTGCTGGAGAGCAGAGATGCCCCATCTTCCTTTTCCTGACTTAAGGGGCTCACCTTCCCCTACCCCACGTTCTCCTTGCCATGGGCCTGACCTGTTTACCAACAGACTCACCACATGGAGACGCTCGGTCTTCTCCACCAGAGCCAGCCTGCTTGTTCTCTGGGCAGCTGTCCATGTAGCCCCCAGGAGTCTATTTTCCCTGGGTTTCCAGTAAGATGTTTTTAGGAACAAATGGTTTCCTGCTTCCTTTACAGGTGTTTACATTTCAAATGACTCTTTTCCCTCTTGTCCTACTTACAATCAACATTTGATATTAGCAGATCCTTTCTCGAAATTGTATAATCACCTGAAAAACATTTGTAGAAGTTCTCCCTCTGGACTAAAGCTGGACACTCTGATGATCACACCTCCTTGGTAGTTGACCTGTCCGTGGTTTCTGTGCCAAAATCTGCACCCTGACCAGATGGGTCTATTTCTCTTGCCTTGCAGACTGGTAAAGCTCTCAGTTCTCAGGTGTCTGCTGTCTCTTCCACAGCTGGGCCAGATGTGGTATCTTGCCAGGTCCCAGAAGCCTCTGGGTATCCCCACCCTGCCTGCCTCCATTTACCTCTTTGGCTTTTTGGAGGATGAGAGAAACTAGATAACAAACGGATGAAGTTTCTGCTTAGGTTATAGAGTGATGTTTGAAACTTGGGTTCCAAGGCCAGGTCTCTCGTTTACAAACTGGTTGACCTCCAGCAAGTTACCAGTTACTTGCCTTCCTTGTAAAAGAACACGTTTGTGTTGTTTTAAGGCCCCAAGTTTACAATGATTTTTTACAGCAACTCTGTTAGTGTTAGGAAACTTCATACAGTCAGGGAGTAAATGTTTGACTTAGTGACTCCTATTCTGTCAGCTCATGGTATCATTCCCACCCACAGGGATTTCATGGGTCTGAATTAATTCTACTCTTCATCATTCAAATATTTATTTATTTATTTGTTCATTGAGCCAGACGCTCAATAGTTTCTTCTCTGTGCTGACCATGGTGTGAGGCAGTAGGGATACCTGGTGAGTAAAGCAGGTGTGGCCTTACACTGATGCCGTTTAATTTTTTTTTTTAATTTTCTCTTAATTTTAGAGAGAGTGCATGAGCAGGGAAGAGGGGCTGTGTGTGTATGGGAGAGAAAGAGAGAGAGAGACTGAACCTTAAGCAGGCTGCACACTCAGCACAGAGCCCGACGTGGTACTTAATCCCATGACCTTAGGATCATGACCTGAGCCAAAATCAAGAGTCAGGAATTCAACCAAGTGAGCCATCCAGGTGCCCTGACCTTATATGGTTTATAGTCTAGCAGAGACACTGCTGTTTGTTAAACAATCACAGAAAAACACATTGCAATAGCAAATAAGTGGCATGCAAGAAAAGCGAAGGATGCTGGGAGAATCATGGGACATCCAATTCCAGCCCAGGAGTCATACTTGTTCTCTCTTTACTAGGTCTTGTATGCTCTCTCAGAGCAAGGAACTGAACTCACTCAGCAACCACAGAGGGGTGGGATTCTTTGTGGGTTGATGTTCACACATAGTCACGTAATCATACAATTCGAAGCCATGTGTTCAGGTATGGAAGAGGGCAGTATAGTTGAAGACATCATGGACGAGCTCAAGTCTGCATCCTCCTGGCTCATTGTTAGAGTTCTGTGTCTCTAGTGGTGACCGTCTGTGTCTCCAGCTCACTGACAGTGTCCTATTCCAACTCCATCATTCCCCCTGCCCCAGACTCCTGCCTTCTGCCTTCTTGGGGTATCTCACGTTCAACCTCCCCATGAGAAAGAGCTTGATAGGGTTGCTGGTCCTTCTTCAGGATTGCCAGATCTGGCTACACAGAGTCTTGAGTGAGGCTGCCCTGTATGCTGACAGCCAGGCTATTGGTAGCTATTTGGGGCTCAGGAATAGGTCTCTGGTCCCATCAGTTATGGGCCAAGTGATGAAGCCACAGGACAGAAGACCCAGACACCCTTATACAAGGAGTCACTGGGATTGTTTATCCCAATGGGAACAATGCAACAGGAAGAATTTAGGCTTCGGGTGCCCAGCAGTGTTTATATTTGCCCCCATCATCCTACTAGATATACTACACCCGTTCATCTTTCATCAGAGCTGGCAGCCTAGAGTAACTTATGTTTTGTGCCCCCACCCCCAATCAAGTATCTGGGTCATCACAACACCATTGTTTTGCCAGATGCATCTCTGGGTGAGAGTGAGAAGGAAGATACAGACCCTAGTTTAACAGGGATTATGAGTACAGGCTTTGGAGACAAATGAGGCCAGGTTTAAGCCCTGGAAAATAACTTACTGTCTTAGCCCTAGTTCCCTCATCTATAAATTGGGGATAGATATGTTTACCATATTGGATTGTAAGAAGGAATAAATGGGGGCGGGCAGGGGGAGAGTAAAAATATCCCTACATCTCTTAGCATGGTTTATGACAAATCATGAGCACTCAGAAAATGGAAATTATTACTATTATAATTTCCAAATATTCTACATGGGGTCCATGGGCAGTGGGGGTGGCAAGCTCCATGCAGTCTCTTAGCTACAGAGGTCATGGAGATATAGATGCCAGAGAGAGTAAAAGTCTTGACTGTCCTCATGCTCAGTGAGAATCCCTACATTGACCTATCTTTAGGTTTCATTAAGTCCAGCAGACTGGACGCTGGCAAGCCTGGGAGACTATCTAATCTGGAAACGTCTAGAAGATGCCAACAGTGTACCCAAGTAAGGCCAGAGGAGGATCAAGCAATTCCTGTGGGTGCAGGTGGGAGGGGGGAAGCTGGGGCGAGGACACTGACGGCCTCAAAGGGCCAAGAAGGCAGTGTCCCAAGGTTTATGTTCTAGGCGGTTAATGGTATCTCTGAACCCTCGTGTGCTGACCATAGCTGCAGGGAGGGCTGCTTGGGAGAATCCTGGGAAGGAAGAGGGGCTGGGGAACCCTTGGGTACCTAGGTGTGTCATCTTCTCACTGCTTGGTCCAAGAAGGTCCCTTCCCCACTCCCAGAACCCTAGCATGGTGGACCTGGTTACCCCTTGCACTGGCAGCAGCATCAGCAAACATTTGACTTTGACCTTTATTCTGGAAGAAGTCTACCCACTCTCTCACCCTCAGTCAAGCAGCCTCTTTGAATTATCACCAGATGGACTGGGAGCTTGAAGGTTTGCCGAGGTCATAGGGAGGGGAGAATCTACTGACGCCACATGTAGGCAGAAAATCCACTGATGCCACATACAGGCATCTGGCTGCTGTCCTGGGCAGCGCCAGGCCGCCAGGAGCCTAGGTTGGCCCTGCTTACTTGGCCACTGTCCCTCACAGGCAACAGTGGCACTGAAGCTCTTGATATAAATGTGCCTTATGAGCAGCTCACAACAGTCTCAGGGAGCTCGGCCGAGAGGCCCTTACTTAGCTGTTCCCACCCCACATTGCCTTCTGTGTGCAGAGATCGATAAAGTTGAGTTTATCATGACCATCAATTCCGGCTTATTAGACAGCCCTAGTACTCGCTCTCAGAAATGCCTTGTTTTTATCTCTAGTGGAAAATGGCTCGACTTTGAACAAGAATAAAAGTAAAAAGGGAACTTTTATGGCTTAATTTTATGGAGAATATGCCTCTTCTCAAAATCAGTAAGGAGCAGGTCTCGTACAGTCAGGCTTTCTCCAGAAGCATCAGGAGAGAGAGGCCGGTTAGGCCTGTGTGGCTCCTCTGACTCTCATGTCCTCTGGTCCTTCTCTGGGGAGGTGAGCGGGGGAAGAGGCAGACACCCACAGCAGGTGGGGAGCAGGCTCTGGGGGGCAGAGGGTGTGAGGGCCAGACCCTGGAGGATAGAAGTGCTGGGCTGGGGTCTGGAACAATTCTCTTCCACAGCAGTTCTTGAATGTGTATTCCTTTTGAAAGCCTTGGGCTGCCCTGGGCAGGCAGGCTTCTGTCCTGTGTTCGGCAGTGATGATGGTGAGTGTGACCGGCAGGTATGTGGACCTCTTGCCTAGCATGCTCTTCTGCCTCCTTCTTTATGCCTCCTTCTCCAGCAATGCGAGTTCTGCTTCAGTGTCGAGATGACAATAGGAATCATGACTGTGTGCCGGTGTCTGTGTGTTGGGCACTTTGAAAGGGCAGCATCAGTGTATTCGGCAGATGCTGACTGAGTGCCTGCTGTGGGCCAGGCACTGTGCTGGGCAGTGGGAGCACAGTCGTGAGTGAGCAAGCTCTGTTCCTGCCCCCAGGAAGGTTAGGGACACTGTCGTCTACTCATCGGGCAACCTCCTGTCCCGCCTTGCTTGGGACTTTCAGGGCTGAAACTGGGAAAATCCTGGGCAAACCGGGACATTTGGCCACCTTGTGTCATCAAGATAGCAGTAAGAGGATGTTACTTGTGGCATTTAGTGTTGGCCAAATCCAGGTGCTGGATGGGAGGGCGGGGAGGTTTGCAAACTCTTTCCTCAACGAGGTGTCTTCTTTTCACCACATGGGAGGTAGAAGATGCCGAATTTTATAGAGAAAGACACCTAGGTGATCATTTCTTCTGCCACCCTCATTCTAGGATGGGACATACAGAGAAGTGAAGTGGCCCACCCATGGTCACGTGGCAGCTTGGGGCAGAGCTCAGCCTGGGTGGCTTCATCCACCCTCTAACACTCTTTCCCTAAAAACGGGCCCGTCTTGTCTTTCTTTTCTTTTCTTTTTTTAATTTTGTTAACACTTTTTATTTATTTTTGAGAGAGACAGAGAGAGACAGAGACAGAGACAGAGCAGGAGTGGGTGAAGGGCAGAGAAAGAGGGAGACACAGAATCTGAAACAGGCTCCAGGCTCTGAGCTGTCAGCCCAGAGCCCAACGCGGGGCTCGAACTCACAGACTGTGAGATCATGACCTGAGCTGAAGCTGGATGTTTCACTGACTGAGCCACCCAGGTGCCCCTCACCTTGTCTTTCTTATCCTGCCCACCCTTCCCCCCTCTCTGCTCAGCCACATCCATATTTGGGGTTAGGTTCAAATAAACTGAAGTGTAAGGGAGCTTGCCTCCAGGTGTAGAGAGAGAGGCCAGGGCAAGGCAGCTGTTGCTGGAGGGACCCTGAGCAGCTCCCAAGAGAGAAAAGGAGGAAGGATTTAAGGAGATCAGGACGTTTGGCCTGGAGGGATCACTTAATTACAGTACAAAGAAACTTAGAACTGCTGGAGACAGAATGTGAGGAACTGGGGCCATAAGTTCGGGGGAGGAAGGACCCTGCTGGTGGAGAGAGGCCCTGACTCTCTGACCCAGGGAGGAGGTTTGCAGAAAAAAAGGAACCCGCCGGGGTCAGTTGCATGCATATAAAATGTCGGCCTTCTATAAAATAAACAGCCCTGTTAGCTCTGTTTAATTCCAAAAACCTACTGTGTGGGCAGACTCTGGTTTAAGGGTAGAAGATAGCTCAGCAGCAAAATACAGCCCTGGTTCTTAGGGGGCTTGGTTATAGTGGGGGAGGCAGACAATAAACACACACCATTATGATGTATTGCACTAGGTGTTCCATTCAGAAGGGCCTGGGTAGAAAAACCTTATGTTCAAAGGAGTCTTTCACGTGGAAATGGTGATCAGAGTTTAGCTTGTAAAAGAAAACATTTCCATTCTGCTTACGGAAAGGCCATCAGGAGTTGACCCATAGCCCTGGGGGTTCAAACTGTCTAGTGGGCCTGGCCGATACTGGGAGAAATTCAACTTGGTCTCCTTGGGAGGGGGTAAATGGGGAAGGGAAGAAGGGAAGGGAGTAGAGGGTTGTTAACCCGCGGCTCAGGAAAACCCCTACGAACCACCTGGATCTCTGGTTAGTGGGGCTCTGAGGAACCCTCTGGAGAAGTGCTACCAGACACAGGGTCACAGTCTGCACGGCTGGTGGGGTTAGTGGGAAGGACTGCCAACATGTACCATTGTACCCACCTTATTGGGAGCTGTGCACTGCACTTCATAAAAAACCAATGATACAAAGTCACATGCCAGCAGTTTGGCCATGTATTGTATTATTTTTTAAATGCAGTCAGTGAGTGGGTTGTATCTTGATACTTTTGTCAGTTTTCATGCCTATGGAAAGGTCAGCTGCTGGTCTTGATAGATATAAATAGGCTCTAGCCAGGGACGCCTGGGTGGCTCAGTCGGTCGAGCATCCAACTCTTGGTTTCAGCTCTGGTCGTGATCTCGCGGTTGTGAGATCGAGCGCCGCGTTGGACTCTGTGCTGGGTATGGAGCCTGCTTTGGATTCTCTCTCTCCCTCTTTCTCTGCCCCTCCCCCACACGCATGCGTGTACCCTCCTTCTCTCTCTCTCAAAGTAAATAAATAAACACTGAAAAAAAAAAAGAGCACTAGCTAGAGGAATGGACTTTTGGCCACAAACTTTCTGATGGCTGTTCGAAAAATCATTTTCACAACAAGAAAAAATTTTTTTGGAAAGGGTCTTGATGAGCTTAAGGAGGCCTTCCAGTCTTTGTCCTTCATTAAAGTCCCTCCCTCTACCTCCCCACCCCCTTCATCCCTTCACTGCACTTCCATGAGCCAGTTGCTTTTCTCCGGTCACAGCACTATTCCCTCAGCCCCACCAGGCCTTTGCACGACTTGCTTTTTCATACCATTTAAGAGTGTAACTAAATCTGTCCTCCTCCCAGAGCCCTCTTCTGAAGACTCCTTCTGGAACAGCTGCCAAGGCATCACGCTGTCCTCTTACCCTGCTTTACTTTTCATCTCAGTACTTATATGAAATTATATCATTTGTTTGCTTCCATGTTGACCTGTTTCCCCTGTCAAAGTGTAAGTGCCGTGAGGACAGGTACTTTGTCCTTGTCCTGCTGTGCCCTTATTGCCTACAAGAGTACCTGCTTCATGGAAGAAGCTCAATAAATATTTATTCCATTAAATACAAGAATGAATGCCTTCTACGATGCAAGTCTGTTAACCTGGTGGTTTTATTAACATTTTAAGTATGAAAATAACATAGACACAAAGATGGGGACAAAACATAAGAGCCTCTTAAATACAGAGAACACACTGAGGGTTGCTGGAGGGGGGTGGGGGAGGGGGAGGGTCCAAATGGGTTAAAGGGCATCAAGGAAGACACTTGTTGGGTTGGGCACTGGGTGTTATACATGGGGGATGACTCGCTGGAATCTACTCCTGAAATCATTATTGCACTATATGCTAACTAACTTGGATGTAAATTAAAAAATAAATAAAATAAAATAAGATAAAATAAAATAAAATAAAATAAAATAAAATAAAATAAAATAAAATAAATTGTAAGTATGAAACAGATTTGGGAAGAGGTTCAACTCTTTTCCTTCCCCCACGTCTCTTTGGTGAGAGAGAAGGAGAGCTGGAAATAGAATGGAGAAGTTTCTGTAAATTTCTGGTAACCATAGAGACGGTGATTTTAGTTTATTAATCTCCTGCTCTTAAGCAGGCTGGGGCCCCACGGTGATTTCTCCAAATTGCTCAGCCCTGGTTATCCTGCAGCCTTCCTCATTAAGGAAGAACAGGCCCATTCCTATCCTGCAGCACTTTAATTGCCAACAAGCAGAAGCTCTGTACCATTATGCTCATTATTGCATGTTCTAACCTGGTTGCACCTCCCACTTTGGAGCCATACACCATGGTCACCAGCCCTGAACTCCTGGAGCCTCCAGTGGCAGGTGGTGGGAGTAGACAGCCTCCTCTCTGAGCCCAGGGCCTATAATTGCTGCTCTTTCCTTTTGTTCAACTGTCCTGAAGACAGGAGTCCATGCCTTCTGGAATAATGTTTCGTTTCAGCCCGAGCATGGCACCCACCATGGTTTCTTGCCCATAAAGGTGATGCTTACAGTACTTGTGTGTTCCTCTCCCTACTGGGAATAGCATGTAGACTTTTAAGATTATGCTCCAAGTCGTTTGGGAAAGAGACCTCCAAATGACTTCAGGGTTTCAGGACAACTAGGGGGGGAAATGAGACAGTTAGAGGTAGTCTCTCCAGCAACCATCTTTCCCTGAGGGAAAAACTAGGTATAGATGTCAGAAGACCATAGTGTGATTCTATCTTGGCAGCTGATTCACGGTGGGGACTCAATCTCTCTGAGCCTTAGTGACCTCCTCTGTGAAATGAGACGAGACCTGTCATTCTGTCCCTCATTTGTGTAGAGACTCTGACTGTAGCTTCAACCTGGTCTGGAGTCTGGTTCCTGGTGATGAATGAGACGTAGGAGAGGCCCAGGCAGTATGCCTTCTGCAGTGAGACAGAGTGGATTCTGGCAGAAGTCACTGGAAGGGCACATCTTTTTCTCCCAAAGAAGATCATCTAAGGTCTGCTCTTACCTAGATGTTGGCTGCCATTTTGAAAAAACAAAGACTTTCCGTTGGTTGCATTTTCTATCCTATTGGGTTTAGAAAGATTGAGCCATTCTTCTAACAAACACTCGGTGACTACCTGCTGTGTTCCAGGTACTACACTGGGTGTTTACGGCACAACTATTCAGCTGGGATGATTATTGACAAATCCAGACTCTGTTGTGGTACAAATCCATTTTAATGGTTGTGAGCCTGTCTGTTATATATTTAGGGCTTGTCTTAAGTATCAAAGAAGAGGCCCTGGGAAGAATCTGGACTCCTGAGCCCTCCAGCAAAGCTGGAGCCAAGACATGGGGTGGGTCAGTACCTGGGGTGCCCTGCATCTGAGTCACGGACAGATCTAAGAGCCTGGCTTTTCTTCTTTGTAGGTGCCGCAACCTCTCCTTCCCCGATAGCCTGCCAGAGGTGAGCATCGTGTTCATCTTCGTCAACGAAGCACTCTCAGTGCTACTGCGCTCCATCCACTCAGCCATTGAACGCACACCTCCACACCTGCTCAAGGAGATCATCCTGGTGGATGACAACAGCAGCAATGGTGAGTGCCTAAACTCCCTTGAGCCCTGTACCCTGCTCTGTGCCTGACATCTCAGCAGAGGGTTGAGCCTCTGTTGGGGGGACGGTTCTCATTTTTTAAGGCTCTCTACGACTGCTCCTTCAATGAGATGTTGCTTCAGAGATGAGAGATTCTTGATGGTCACAGCTCTGGAAGGTTCACTCCATAGGTGTCCCCTCTCTGCATCTTGAAGGGGCCTGGTCCCTAAGCTTTTCCTCATTGGCTGTCCACTCTCTCCTCTAACATTCTAGTGCAGTGTAGGATAAAGAGCCCTGACCCCCACCCCCACCACATGCACAGTGAACATTGCACCACGTGCACAGTGACTCTTTTCTGTGAAGCATCATTTCAGTTTGTGGTATCCCTTGGCCTCTTCCTGGAGGATTGTTGGTGTTGTCTTAGCAGTGGTGGTGATGATAGCAGAGGTGTTGATGGTGCTGGGTGTGGTGCTGGTTTGCAGTGGTCTCGATGGTGGGGCTGGTAGTGGGCGTGTAACACGGTGGCAGCAACAGAGCTGTAAAAAGTCTGTCCTCTTTGCTGGATGCCCTGCTCCCTGTTCCATCCGGCCTTCGCAAAGCCTCAGGTGGCCCACAAACACTTGTTGAAGCCCTTACCCCTTCTCTCTCCCCTTCTCCAGCCATGCTACCAGCTACCTCTTTCCCTTGGGGCACTTTCTGGGGCCTCTGATACCTACATATACCAACCACCCCATAACATTTTCCAAACTTAGAGACCAGGTACTGAGATGGTTTTAAAACCAGTGCTCTTGATAGGATGATTAATATGGATGTGCTTTGGATAATGCACGATACTAAATACTAGACTGCTAGGGCACGGGATCAGAGAGTCACTGAGCCTGTGTTATCTTTAGTGCTTTCTCTGGTGTCAGGTAGTAAATTTTCCAGCGAATCGTTGCTATAATGAGAAATTCAGATGGGCAATTTGTGTTTTGTTATCAATTAAAGCTGAAACATATCAGATAATTGAAATATATTTAATCTCAATAAGCAAATTTTCTTTTTCATTTTATCACCATGTAGTAAGAAGTGTAGAGCAGCGCTGTGAAGCGGATTTTAGAGCTTTCTGAAGGGCAGTGCTTATGGATCACTTGACTCTAATTGTTCTGTGGTTGTAAAGGGAGGAAAAGACATCAGAGAGTGGTAGCAAACAGGCGGCATAGTTTTGGGGCGATTGTTAATGCAGGAGACAGGAAGGGGCCCGGCCTCTGCTTCTCACGGCTACTTGCTATTATCTGGCCTGTGTCCATGGAACGGATGCCTGAGCAAGTGGAGAACACCTTGACTAGCCCACCCGTGCACCCTACCTTGCCGCACCCAGGCCTGCTGGCCCCTCTCCTCTTACATGTGAGAAGGTAAGGGATGAATGAGCCATCCTTTCAAGGGTGAGGACATCCCCCAGTCACGAGGCATCCTGAGGCTCTGTTGTGCTATAGAGGTGGGTATGAGGATCAAAGGCAAGATACTGGCCAGAGAGATATTATGAAGGAAGCATCTTCCGGATCTCTTGACTAATAGGCTATGGGCAGATGAACCAAAGGAGGGCTAGTGAATTATGGCTCAGTTTCAAGCCAGGGTGGCTCTGAGGATGATGGTGCCTTCCCAGGAGAGGGGAGAGAAGGAGCGGTGGGGTTCTTCAAGGATGGAAGCTTTCAAACCCTGAGCTCTAGGGAGTATTATGCTGATGGGAAAGTTAAGAATTGTGACTGTGGTGGTAGTTACCCAAAGCTACATGTGACAAAATTGCACAGAACTACATACCCATGCCCAAATGGGTACACATCTTACTGGAGAGATCTGAAAAGCTCTGCGGATGGGGGCAACATCATATCACAGTGTGATATTGGACTGTAGTTGTGTAAGATGTTAACATTGCGGGAGGCCGGGTGAAGGTGTGTGGAACCTCCCTGTACGTTTCTGTGTACTTTCCTGTGTTATCTGTAATTACTTCAAAATATAAAGGCTAAAACAAACATCTCTCTCAGAAGATTCTAATTCAGTAAGTTTGAGGTGGAATCTGGCCATCTCTGTTTTAAAAAGCATTCTTGGGATGCCTGGGTGGCTCAGTTAAGCATCTGACTCTTGGGTTCAGTTCAGATCATGATATAGTTCATGAGTTCAAGCCCCGAGTCTGGCTTTGTGCTGACAGAGCAGAGCCTGCTTGGGATTCTCTCTGTCTCTCTCTCTGCCCCTCCCCTGCTATGTGCACACACGCTCTGTCTCTAAGTAAATAAACATTTAAAATAAAAATTAAAAAGTAAAAAGCATTCTTAATGGCTGTGTTGCATAGCTCTGGTTGAGAACCTCTGGTTTAATGAGTAAGATGTAGCTTTGCTCTTGTACACATGAGTTCCAGTCCATGATGTGAAGGGAAAGAACTCTGAAGTCTCGAGACATGGGCTGTAGGGTCCTCTCCACCACTGGATGAGTGACCATGATGTCTCAGAATCTTCATTTCTTCCTTTGTAAAATAGGAATAATAATCGTCCCCGTTTGCTTCACCTGCCTGACACAGTCAAGCGAATGACCAAATTGAAGGCCATCAGTGTTTACCCCTACCCCCCCCCCCCCCGCATTCCCAGGAGACTGCCACATAGCTCGCCAACTACACAGCTGGAGCTCCAGAGAAGGAACCGTGGGAATGTGAATTTGGAGTCTTATGCACGGAATAATTGAAGCCACTGCCTGGGAGGAGATGGTGGCAAAGAAAAGAGGGAAGAATAAAAATAGAAGCTTGAGAGAATACTGAGCGTGAGACATTAAAGAGTCAGGAGGAAGAGGGTTAGCTGGTGAGAGACGGAACGGGTAAGGGCAGGAGAAATCTGGAGGATGACAGATTCCTTGGACAGAGAGAATTCCAGAAGTGAGAGTCATTTATTTGAATGAACCCACAGACAGGTGGGAGGACGCAGAGTCTGGGAAGAAGCCTCCGTATTTGGAAGGTGCAGCAGGAAGCTTCAGGAAGGTATTGAGGATGGGGGCTATGGAAGCCATTTAAAGATGAAGAGCAGACAGGGAGGTAGCTTTTCTCTGTCAGGGATTTTGGCTGCAAGAGAGAATCAGATTCTAATGATTCTGGAGCAATGTTTCTCACACACACACACACACACACACACACACACACACACTTACACAAATTTGAACCATAATCTATAGTAAGAAATACGTGTACATCATGACCTAGGAGGACACACCTACTCACACTCATACAATTGCACACACTATTGAAACAAAACTTTTAAGAAACAATAGTTAGCCTTCTAATGTGTGAAGCACGGTGATATTTTCTATTATAGTCTGGTTTATGTTATTCAGTTGTATTGCACTGTATGGTATGGTATGGTATGGTATGGTATGGTATGGTATGGTATTGTATTGTATTGTATTGTATTGTATTGTATTTCTTTTTTTGAAAGGCAGGTTGTTCTCAAGACCCTGACTGCACATTAGAATTGCTCGGGGAGCTTTTACACAATCTGGGTGGCCATCTCTTGGCTCTGGTAATTCCATTGGTCTGGGGAGGGGGAGTTGCCTATGGCCTTTGAGGCCAAGGTGTGGAACAAGGCCTCTGAAGGGGGAGGAGAGGAGGGGATCCCGGGCACAGAAGTGAGGGCTGCCTCTGGGAAGAAAGGGCCCATCTCTGTACCACTCAGGAGAAGCAGATGGGTGAATAGGGAGATAGCTGGAGGCAATGAGGGGTACAAGAAGGGGTGCCAGGAGGCTGGCAGAGTAATAGTGCTCAGTCTCAGTATCCTATAGCTTTTACAAGACCTTGGGTGGGTGGGGACATGTTGGGAAGGGGACTGGTGGCAGCTGGGGTTGCCCTGTGTGGAATGGGGCAGGGAGGCGATCCGGAATGGGTCTCCTCAAGACCAGTCTGAGCTGAGCTCTCAAGAAGGGCAGAAAAAACCCTGGAGACTGTGGCCCTTGAAAGAGGTGAGCCATCATGCTTAGCAAAGGGCTTAAGGACCCTTCAGACCAGACCAGCCTGACTTGGGGGAAGGTGGCTAGGACGATATCCTCCTGCTCAGGCTCCATTTGGGGCCTGCTTCTCTTGGGCATCATCTCGCTCAGCACAGAGCGAGATGTTTATTTCATGTCAGGCCAAGTCAGTACAGTTCCACAGATGTTTATGGGGCACCCAGCCTGGGCCAAGGGCATGACGGGAATCTAGCCCCTGACATCAGAGAGTCCTGCAAATAAATAAAAGGATATGAAACCTAATAGGACTCCTGTTTCTGGTCTCAGGTCTGCCACTTCCTGGCCGTGGGTCCTTGCCTTGGTTTTATGTGCCCCGTGGGGATTTCAGGCCCTGCCCTGCCCTGCCTGCCCCATAGTCACCAAGGATAATGACAATGGAAGTGAGTGACAGTGAGGTAATGGCAGTGAAAGGGCCACGTAAGCTGCAAGGTGTGAAGGGTGCCCCCAGGGTGAGTCTAAATGACAATAACAACAACTTCAACAACAGTAATAATAACAGCTGATGTGTAACCACTACTTAAAGGCAACTCTTGCTTTTCTCTCCCTCCTGAAACAGTATGCTCTGGTGGGAAGAGCGCAGAAATGGGCCTTCGGCCGGCTTTTCAGTTCCAGCTCTTTCTAGCTTCTTCCTGGCTACGTGCTCTTGACCTCTGTGAACCCTATTTTTCTTATCTGTAAAACCGGGACGTGGAATTCCTACCTCAGGGGTTGTTCAGAGGCTTGAATGCGATAAGGCATGATGGAAGGGGCATCTGTGTTTGCAACTCTAAATGAAGCGGGAGTATAGAGCCTTCGGGACATCTCCCCAGGCAGTGTCACACGTTGTGTGTGTGCTGGTACCTCGTGTCCCCCAAACCCCTCCTCCACAGGCATTTCTTTTGCCTTTTTTAAAAAAATGGTTTCAAGAGTGGAATTTAGTGATTCATCGCTTACATATACCACCCAGGGCTCATCCCAACAAGTGCCCTCCTTAATGCCCATCACCCGTCTAGCCCATCCCCCCGCCCCCCACCTCCCCTCCAGCAACCCTCAGTTTGTTCTCTACAGTTGAGAGTCTGAAGGCATTTTTGTTTGGGGTCAGGCTTGTGTTTCCACAAACACAGGAAAGGGACCGTCAATGACCGCCTTCTTCATCCAAGCCTCTCTAGATCTTTAGCTCTCTCCCTCAGAAGCCAAGGGCTGGAGGCTCTGCAGATGGTCCTTGTATGAGAGTCTGAGTCCCTGTTTTTCTGCCTCCTTAGCAATATCCCAAACAAGCTCCACTCTTTCAGGGGGCGGCTCCTGTGTAGGGTGTGGTCATTCTACTAATGTGGTCTCGGACTTTAGTGTTTGAGCTTGATGAAAAATACAGAGATCCGTGCCAGGCGCATTCTTGCCTCAGGACATTTGCACTTGCAGCTCCCTTCACTTGGAAGGCCTTTACTGCCCCACAGCTTCTTCTTTTGCCTCTTTAGGCCTTTGCTCAAATCTTTAAAATAGCACCTTGGTTAAAGTGGCAGCCCTTACCCCTGTCACTCCTCATCCCTTCCTCGCTTCTTTTCTTCCACAGCACCTATTACTACATCTGTTATACTGTACTCACTTGGTTACCTTCCTTTCTTTATTTGTACGTTCTCACTCCACCCGTCTGTAAGTTCCATGAAGACAGGGACTTGGGGTTCGTTCATTGCTCTGTCTCCAGTGCCCAGAATAGTGCCTGGTACTTGTAGGGATGTACTAGATAGTGATTGAATGAATCAGTGCATTTTGATTCTGTAGGTCTGGGGCAAGGCTCGGAATCTGCATTTTAGTAAACTTTCCAGAGCATTCTCATGCAGTGGGACATTCTCTGGGAATCACTGTTCTAACTGTTGTCCCTCATCTGTACTGCAGCTGAGGACCTTGGGACGACAGGCATTTAAGCTCCCCCAGAGCAAGCCTCAGGCAGCAGGCACTGCTGGGTGGAGTGTTTCTTCCCCCGGTGGGGCCTTTGGGACCTCCCTGCTGCATCCCAGGGAGATGACGTGAATGGCGGGCAGGATGCGGAGCTTCTCTTGCTGTTACCCCCAACCTGGCCTGAACTCAGGTCCTATGCACAGAGTCAGATGGCTGACCCCAAGCCTCCTCCCTTCAATGTTACCCAATGTCTGCAGGCATTCCTGCCAGGGTAGGCCATGCCCTACCTGCCCTGTAGCTCTGAGACAATGTCTCCCCTCCCTGGCTCCTCATCCTGTTATCTCAAGAAATGGTGGGAACACGGCTGTGAGCCTCCTGGTTTTAATTACCATGCTCTTAGTGAATCCCAATAGGCCAATGTCTTTATCTGGGACTGAATGATTTAACCTTTATGGACCTCCAGAGGGAGGGAAGCACCAGCATTTGCAACTGATAGAATCATCCCTGCCTTTGATTCTTGGCATTCACCTGTTTGTTCGTTCACTTCATTCACTCATTCATTCATTCATTCATTCATTCCCCCAACAGGTTTTTGATGGCCACTACTTTGTGCTAGTACTTTAGCACACAGCTAAGCATTTGCCTCTCCCCCATTGTGAGCTCATTCATGTGACACAGGTATTCCAGTGCCTGGCACAGGACAGCATGAGCCTTTTCAGGTCCCCTCACCGGCTGTCCCAGAGTCACCATATTCCACAATCCAGCCACGTCCACTTCCAAAACCATTTCCTTTTCTGCACTTTCTGTATTTCCTTTTTTAACTCGTGTCCTCTTTTGATAAACTTAAAAATCATACACCCTTCTTTTCATGCTATTTGAAATTTTAAAATGAATCTGACTGTTGTGACTAAAAGCATATCAAAGCAATGGCAATATCAAATATTCTTTTAAGAATACCATTCCCTGAGGTGCCGGGGTGGCTCAGTCAGCTAAACATCCGACTTCAGCTCAGGTCATGATCTCATGGTTTGTGGGTTTGAGCCCTGCATTGGGCTGTGTGCTGACAGCTCGGAGCCGGGAGCCAGCCAGCTTCAGATTCTGTGTTTCTGTCTCTCTCTGCCCCTTCCCCATTCATGCTGGCGCTCTCTCTCTCTGTCTCTCAAAATAAATATTAAAAAAAAAAAAAGAATACTATTCCCTGGAGGTCTCAGTCTGCTCTTGGTTGGCAGTGACTTGGCCAACCTCACCGAGCCTGATGTGTGTCCTCTTCTGCCCTCCAACAACAGAATGGCCAGTTGCCAGAACCTCACACCCTTGAAGCTGGATGGTCTCTCTCCTGGGTGATGCATACCTTTCGCTCATGGATGCAGCCTTCTCACTGGTCACGTTTGCTCGAAATCTTCAACAAATGTTGGCAGGGTGAGTCATAGAACCAGGCAGCCTCCACAGACAGGGTAAATGGGGCTGTCCCTCCCCCACCATGCTGTTGGAGAGACAGACAGAAGACCAGGCAAACCCCACCTGGCTCTTGGGAGGAAACTGAGGACCTATATAGGACAGAGACTTGCCAGGGCCCTATAGTATGTGGGTGACAGAGCTGAGGTAGGACCTCGGGTCCTCTGACTCTCATGAGGGCTCTCTCCTCCACCCCGTGCTGTGTCCCTACGTGGTCCCATGTTCAGTCTTCCTGCTGTCTGCACTCTATATGGCTGTGGAAGCCCAGCCAAGGCCAGGCAGGTTTGGTTTCATTATGGTGCTCTGGGCCATTTGCCCTGCTTAGCCCTCTTCTGAGAATGACTGTCCTCCCACAGCCCACCCCCTTCACCCAAATCAAGCTTCAGGGACCGTTCAGGTGGTAGCGCTTCCAGAAAGCCCTCCATCACTCTGCACTCTGCCTGCCAGCTGGATCAGGAAGTTCACCTTAGCACTCACACAGGCTCTCACTGCCTCCCTCACATACTATTTTTACTGGCTGTTTACTCATGAAATTAGAAATTTAGCACAGGTTAGCCAGGGTGACCAGTGTTAGGGTGCCACTCATCTCAGTGTCCCACCAACTAGCTCAGTGCTCAGCACATAGCAGTCACTCAATAAAACTGGTTACAAAAGGACATTCACAATCCCTTAGGGAAGTAGGTGTGGTTACCATCTCCGTTTCATAGAGGAGGAAGCTAAGTCTCAGGTGAAAATAAAAAGTGACCACGGCCCAAGGTCATAGCCAAGCCATGGTTAGATGGGGATTCAAACCTAGATCCCCTGGTCCTGGAACCTGTGTCTCTCTACTCGTCATACTGCTGGGAGGCCGGGGGCTTTTCTTTTATTTTTTCGAGGTGTGAGACTATTTAATTTAGAAATAAGCTTTGGACAGCCTCCTAATCAGAAGGGAGCCTATGAGTCCACTCTTGGAGAGAAAGACCATCATGGAGGTAAGGCCCCCATGTGGGGCGGGAACTGGCACCAGGAGCTGGTCTTGTGCTCAGCTATGTGGACATAGGTTCCTTCGTGTCTGATTTTCCCCTGACAGCAGCCCACCCCATTACTTCTTGCGGAGGGTAGATCAAATACAGGATGACCCCCTAGCCCCCACGCTAAATAAAATGGTAGACCTGTGTCCCAGAGTCTCGCATGGATTAGCCTCCCCCAGACCCCTCCCAGGTACAGGTCCTGGATCTACCTCAGTGAAGGGCAGCTGGCAGGTATGGACATGAGTGGTTCCTCAGGCTGTGTTCCATGCCCCCGGCTAGACCACCGCTCAGTGGGCTGCCTCTGCCCAGGGCTGGGCTTTGACCCTCACTTCTCCAGGCCTGGGCCTCTGGCCAGAGTGACTCCCAGTGCTTCTGGGTAGATGAAGTCCGAATCAGGCAGCACCAGCACAGTGAGCACTTAACATGTGCCAGAGCCTTTTCTAAGGACTTTTTATAAATTAATCAGTGCTGTATGATAATGGTAAGAACCATTATGATATCATTCTATATAATAAGGAAATAGGCACAGAGGAGCTAAGGAACTTGTCCAAAGTCACACAGACATAGGATTTGAACCCAGGTTGTCTGGCTTCTGAGCTGACTCCCTCGACCATTAAACAGGCTGCCTCTCATGCACTGTGGATCTCAGACTCCAAAAGAATTAATGGAATTTTGGCCTCATTCTCTGGAGAGAGAATGGCATTGGGCAACAGGGCCAGCAAAAGAGGTGAAGAAGGAACTTAAGAGAAGGGAGTGGCTGTCTCCTCAGCTGGAGCTTTGCCCGGGTTCAGTAGGAAGGAGACGTGTTGCATGGAGGTGGCTAGGCTTGTGTCGGGACTGAGAGGAAACTGAAGAGCCGTGCTCAGGTCATCTCGTGAGAGGGGCAGCTTCCTATTTCATCTGAAATGGGGAGAACCTGGCGTGTCTATGTGTGCACGTGTGTGAGTGAGTGGCTGTGACCCGGTGAACGTGCGCTGATGCGGTGTGAACGTGTGTGAGCAATGTGTGCGCGCACGGGTGCACCTGGTGTCTTACTCCATTTGGGTGGCTTTTACACCATGTACCGTGTTTTGTACCAAAATACCATAGACTGGGCGACATTTGTTTCCCATGTTCTGGAGGCTGGAAGTTCAAGATCAAGGTGCTGGCAGATTCAGTGTCTGAGGAAAGCCTGCTTCCTGGCTTATAGATGGCTGCCTCCTGCCTTGTCCTCACATGGCCTTTCCCTGCTGCCTGTGTGTGGACAGAATGCAAGTCCTGGCGTCTTTTCTTATAAGGGGGCACTAATCCCATCATGCGGCTCTACACTCATGACCTTATCTAACCCTGATTACCTCGGAAAGGCCCCACCTCCAAATACTATAATGTTGGGGATTAGGACTTGACCGTATGGATCTGGGGGGTGTGCAGATTCGGTCCATCACACTGGGCTTCTGTGAGCAGTGGCGGTCGGGGGGGGGGGGGACAAGACCCACAGATAGTGGCTGAGCCACTTCCACCACTACCTGGAGCCACCTTCACGATCGTGATGAGTGACAAGTCATTGCACAACTGTGAGTCACTGTTATTTTTAATCGGTGGTAAGAAAATCACAGAGTAGTGACGAAGTAGAATCAGAACTCCCAGATTGCTTGCCACCAGCTGCTGGGTCCCCCTCCACCCCCTGCGGAGACCCCATCATCCCTTGGCCCAGAGGCTGCCTAATCATTGTTTAATGTTTCAAAGATGCTGTCCTACACAAGAGATACTCATTCCAAGCTGTAAAAATACCAACAGCTTTGCATGCAGCTGGAATAATTGCAAAAATAAAAAAAAGCAGAGGAAAAGAATGGTCTGACAGTATTGTGCTTTATGGAGCTTAAAGAATCCCATATAGCTAATCTAATTACAACCAAGGCTCAGGCAGCTTAAAGGTGTTTATACAGCCAGGCACATGGGCTGTCGGCCCACTCAGCTGAAGGCTTCTTGTCACCACCACCCCCATGCCTCTGACTGGTGTGACTAGAATAGCCCACCCGTAAGACTGGCAGCAGGCACCCAGGAACCTCAAGATGGAGGCAGCCTCATACTGAATTCTGCAGAGGTCCTGGAGGCTCTCACATTTACCCCGTGCTGCCTGGGCTGCTCTGCCTGCCACACTGTTTGCCCCCAGACTGAGGCTTACTCTTGGCCAGACTATACGGATTCCTGTGCTCAGGCGTTGTCCAGCCCTCTCCCACGGAAATCGTATGACTTGTGAGCTCCTAGCTGCTCTGGGTAGTGAATGCCCACCCCTCCCTGCCCGACTCAAGCCCTGATCAATGCCCACCCCTCCCTGCCCGACTCAAGCCCTGATCCTAGGACTGGGACGTGCTTCGGCCAGTGGCCATGGTGGTGGAAAGGAATCGGGTAAATATTTCTGGCCATTTCAGTTGTGTCTGTTTCTGAATGATCCTTGTAGAGCCACCACATGTGGTTTTGCGGGCTATGCTCTTGACCAGGGCACCCAGACAAGGGGCAAGTGGGGGGTTTAAATCTAGCCCATGATCTCTGTTCGCTAAGCCATGCATCCTGATATGAGTCTGTGTCAGAAATGCCTTTTCAAACTGGGAGTCTGAGGGGGAATACTTTTCTGTGATGCACATCAAAGGGCCATGTGCTAAAAGCCCAGCCAGCACTGACTCTGCAGAGAATAACAGCAGTGTCTTCTTCCCATGGTGGACGGCATGGCCGTAACAGAGCTGCTGCAGCCTGGGGGTGTCCCCCGCACCTGCTTCCCTCCACACCCCAGCCTTCCTTAACTTCCTCTGAGTTGGTCCTACACTGGACCTTCTGCCTCTGTGCTCTACCAGTCTGCCGTTCCCTCCTAGGATGGAGCCCTTACCCCCTGAGCTGGGCTCTGGCTCCCATCTAGCCTGGCCAACCCTCCTATTTGAGAGGCTTGCCCCTGCTCTTGGTACCCCCTGGCTGGGACCCTGCTCCACTAGTCTGATCCACCTGCCTTCCCCTAACCTGGGGGCTGAGCATCCTTAGTGATGCCTGGATGTGCTGAGCCCCTGCTGACACCGCCTCCTGGACAAGCCCCAGAGCTCAGTCAGTTTCTCCAGCTCCAGTTCTGCCTGTTGCCATCTTCTTCTCTGTCCTCACCAGCCACTCTGCCAGGGTCCCAGCATGCCACTCTGCCAAGTCTACCTGGGTCTTGCAGTAGTGTGGGTAGCACATCACTCGTCCTGGGCCCCTTTGCTGATAAAGGAAGCTGACTTAGGGAATCAGAAACTCCCCAACATATTTCCCTGCCTCCCAAGAAGAGCCCCCAGGAGGGCAAAGAACATGCCCTCCTTAGCTCAGGAGCTCCCTGTAAGCAGTCTGCAGCACGGGGACTTTGGACCATTTTGCTTTACAGATGAGACAAGATGACCAGCATTTGATTAACAGAGCCAGCAGGAACCAAATACAGGAAAGCCTTCTTCAAGCGGTCAGCCGTATGACCATCTGTTGAGGGAGAATTTCCTGGAGTTGGAGCACTGAGCGAGTATGGGAGGAGATCAGGAGCGGTCTCTTCTGCCCCCCGGTGAGGGGCCCTGCTGCCGCAGCTGGGAGTCCAGCTGTCTCTGGGAAAGGCCAGGGTCACACTACCCCAGCCCGCAGTGCTGCCCACAGGAGATGTCTCCTTGTCCAGCCTATCTCGCTCAGCAGCTTGTAAAGACAGACCGGTACTGACAGGGTAGGTACCATGAATGCAGGCACTACGGCCAAGCTGAGATCATCCCTCTGCTTTCCCAAACACTTAAAACCGCTGCTGATAATAAGTCTTTGGAGTCTGGAATGCCTCCTAGTGAGACTGATTTTCTGAAAGGCAGCCCCAGACCACACAGCAACCCAGGTGTCCTCCAGCAACACCAGGAAAGAAAAGGGAGCATGTGGACAAGAGTTAGAGCTTGTGGCCACCCCAGCTGCGGTCCAGATATGTCCTGTGTGGTACTTCAGAGCCCCCAGGAGGCTGGTGCTGCTATGGTTTGATGTGATAGTGGAAGGTTCTATGGGAGACACATTGGGGTGGGGGGGGGGTGTGCGGTAGAAGCCAGTGCAGATGAAAACAGTAGGTATGGACCTGCCTACACTGCACATCACTAGAAATCTGCTCTTATTGTGATTGGGGGGAGATATTTTTTTTTTTTTAACCAGGGCTCTACTCTACACCTAAGGGCCCTAAATTGGGAACAAGTTCTTTTTTTCTTTTTCAGGGACTGCCTCACGTATCTGCTCAGGTCCACAGGGACTTGTGCCTTTGGAGTTTCTGCAGCCATTGACATGCATTCATTCAACAAATGGAGAAGCAGGTTCCATGCTTTTTGCTGGGGAGGCAGGGGTGAACCAGGTGTGGCTCTTGCCTCTGACAAGCTTTAGTCAAGTAGACAGACTCTACAGCCCCCCTTTGGCACAGATGTAGAGATGAGATGAGATGTAGAGATGTAGAGATGCCTCATTTCTACTCGTTTTTAGACGCTTCTGCCTTGGGAGTTCAAGATGTAAGTAGAATTGTAGGGAGGGAAGCTCTGGAATAGAAAACAACCCCAGGTTTGTCAGATCAGTGAGCAGGAAGGTTTCGTTCGAACCACCACTAATGGAAGGCTACGTTTACTAGACAGCCCCAAGGCTGACTCTTGACTCATTCTGTGCTGCTGAAGCAGGGCGTTGATTTTAGTCTAACCAAAGAGGGCAGGGCCCGGCAAACGAGACACGTGGCTCCCTTTGTTTTCCCGTCCCTGGTCCCCATACTGTGACTTCCATTCCTTCCCCTGCCGCCCTGCCGGAGGTAGTTCTCCACTCAGCACCCGACCTAGGAACAGGGTGGGTGACCTAGCTCACTTTGTGGGTTGCTCTCCTTGCTAGATGGGCTTCTCTAGTGGGGCAACTTGAAGCAGGCAACCCTAAAATGTAGTGCAAGCCCCTCACTTTACTAGAGGGACAAAAGATCCAGAGAGGGTATGTGAGTTTCCCAGTGGCACACAGCTAGAGAGCAACCCTGCTCCAGCGCTTTGCTGTCTGCACTCATTCATCCAGCAAACATGCAACAGAGTGTGTTCTCGTGTGTCAGGCATCACACTCAGCACCAGTGATGCAACAATGGGTCGAAACAGTTTCTGTTTCCAGAGAGCTCACAGCCCGGTGCAGATGATATACCGTAAACAAATAGCCATTACACACAATGTGGTGGTAAGTGCCACCAGCCACAGGTGACAGGAGAGAGTGCTGAGGAGCCCCAGGGAGAGGTCAAGGTCATTCTGAGAGGACTTCCTGGAAGAGCTGGCATTTGAGCTGGGCCTTGGAGGTTGAATGGGATTTGGATAATGGATTTGAGAGTGGAGAAAAAGACAGAACTTGCCTCTGTTTTTGTGTCTTTCTAATAGACTTTAGGGAAGGAGTCAGAACGATCATGTATTGGGCACCTGCTGTGTTCCAGGCACGGTGCTGCACACTTTTACACACTGTCTTAATTTTTCTGGTATCTCTCTTCATCTTACAGATGAGGAAGCAGACTCGGAAGTAACTTAGCCCTGAATGGAGGCTTCCTCTTTGATTTCTTCTTCTCTATTCCCCAGGACGCCTCCCCCAGTGCCTTGTGCCCCACAATGAATGTGATGATTGAACGAAAATGGGCACAGAGGGATGGGAATAGTGAGTTTGCAAAGTCATAGGGAAGCCATCTTCCCCCTTCCTTGGACAGCGTGTGGCTGAGCACACAGCTATTTAGGATTTCTGTCATCAGAATAAATGTCTTCCCATGCACTTAATTTATACCCACCCCCAGGCTGGTATAATCTTAGCCTAAGTGAATACTAACAAGAACTTTCCCTTTTTCCAAGCATCTTTGATGTGTTACTTCATTTAATCCTACTACCAACCATGTGAGCTGGGTATTATTATTATCAAGCCCATTTCATAGACAAGAACACGGAGGCTCAGAAAAGTTACCAGTTGCATAGCTAGGAATGGAAGAAACAGCATTTAGGCCCGAGTTGGATCTGGCTGCAGAGCCTGAGCACTTAACCTTGTGATATTCAGGGGTCCTAGACTCAGTTACCTACTGAGGCTAGATAGATAAGGTGAAAGGTAGAGGTGAGGCAATGAGGACTGGCGGGTCTGTGGTGAACAAGAGAAGGAGTCCCCGCTCAGCCAGAAGGGACCCCACCTCTTCCTAGCCTGCAAGACTGGCCGGCTTGTTTCAAGCTGGAGATCACACTTTTACATCTGGTGGGACGAACGAGCCACGTGGGCAGGCCAGATACAGTCCTGGGCTTTCTGAGCACAGCCGGTGTCGTGCTGGCTCCCAGTGTGAGACGTAGAAGCTTCTCTGGAGAAGCTGTGTATCTCACACAGCCTTGGTGGAAACTTCTCCCTCTTGTCCCCTCCCCCTCTCATGCTGGCTGCTTTCCCACATCTCCGAAAGCAGCCAGTCCACACAATCTGAATGAGCCACTCCTCCGTGCAGCTTCCCTTCATCGTATGCAGCTGGAGAACTCGACAAGGCACAGGCCATGCGTGCACTTTTAGTTCCACTGATTCAGGGAGGCCCCTTCTGGGCTGATCGGCCTTTCAAAAAAGCACACAGTCAGGCGATTGAGGTATGGATTTTGTGTGCCTGGGTGGTGGACTTGGAGGCTGTCCTTGAGACATCCCTGAGTCTTGAGACCTTGCAACTTGCATCAGGCACCCTGGACCGGGCCAGTAGTGGGGGAGGGGAGGGGCCAGTGGCCAGGAAAGCTGCAGAGGAGGCAGATAGTTTGAGAGTCACTTAGAGCAGCCACATGTCCCTCAGCAGGACATCTCTCAGGGGCAGGAGGTCGGGGAGAGGTAGGGGAGGACAGCAGGAGCTCAGGCCTTCACATGGGCTGACTCAGCCTGCAGGTGGCTATGACTTGGACGTACCACAGCTCACTGGGACTCACCCTGGCTGGCCTAATTCTCTCCCCATTTCCTGCACTGACTGTGACCCACAACGCTGAGGAATGGTCCCAGAGTGTGTTTGTGGTGCTTGTGGTTGAAAATGGGGTCGCTGCCATCTAGGAGTGAATAACCACATCATTTCAAAGCCAAATAAGACCCAGGGGGAAGAAAATCCTAGGCCTCATGTTTCTCTCATCTGGGGAAAGAAAGGTGAATTGGAACTTCGCGAGCCCAACTCTTTAAACCCTTTCTCACCCAGTAAATTTGATGGGGTGACAGAAATGAATTAGAAATTAGATCAGGGCTCAGCATTTACATGGGTTCCAAGCCAAATGGAAATTAAAGAGTATCTCCAGCAGAGTTAATGGTGAAGGCAAGGCTTCCTGCATATATGACTTGGCAGAGTGTTCCGACCTGGGTCTCGGGGGAATTGATGGAAGGATCCTGTTGACGAGATCAGGAGGTGGAGAGAGGGTTCTCTACCCAGATACGGGGAAGGAATTAACTTGTCACCAGTTGACACTCACTGATGTGACAGAAAATGCCACGAATGCGAGGCAGATTTTAATGCCAGGCCGCCCAGTGGCCACATTGACTCCCCCATATCTTCCCTGAGGTGCTTAGACATTGAAGAAAGGAATATTTTCCCCTACATTGAAGGAGGTTTCTAGCTAAGTCCAGTGGATGGGGTGTGTCTGCAAGCTTGTCTGTGTTGTCAAATTCCATTTGGTTTAAACATGAGAACTAATGCAGAGAATCAAAGAAAACAGAGTTGTTTGCTGAGTGTTCCTGACCAGAGCTGCTCAGGCATGAGGCTGAGGTATTACCTAAAGTGATTGTATTTTCTCTGAAAAGAATATTCAAGGTTGTTTAATCTTTCTGGAGTGAGTTTCCATAGTCTTAGGTACTCAACTGCTCTCCTCTAGACCTGCACACTCCGTAGTCCAACAATATGTCAGCCCAGCGGTGGGTGATATGCCTGTTCACCCAACTCCTCAATGTTGCATGGCTGGAAAATCCAGTCCTATCCTTCCACTTTCCACTGGGGCTCCCATGTTATGCCAGGTGTATCAATGGGAGAGGGAGGGGAGGAAGAAGGGAGAGACAGAGAAGGAAAGACAGGAAGAGGTATGGATAGGTAGGTGGGTAGATGGATGAATGGGTGGATGGATGGATGGATAGATGGATTCAATCTTTTCCATTCCATGACATAGGTATTTTATGTCCATTTGAAAGATGAAGGAATTGAGAGTCAGAAGCAGTAGTGAATCACCCAAGTTCCCAAAATTTCTCACTGCAAGATGGTGGCAAAGCTGGGGCTTGAACCCATGTTTCCCAGCTTGAATGTGTCTGTCTTTTCCTTTGTCTGTATTGTCCACTAGGTCTTTTTTTTTTTCAACGTTTATTTATTTTTTTTGGGACAGAGAGAGACAGAGCATGAATGGGGGAGGGGCAGAGAGAGAGGGAGACACAGAATCGGAAACAGGCTCCAGGCTCTGAGCCATCAGCCCAGAGCCTGACGCGGGGCTTGAACTCACGGACCGTGAGATCGTGACCTGGCTGAAGTCGGACGCTTAACCGACTGCGCCACCCAGGCGCCCCTGCCTTTTTTTTTTTTTTTTAACTGCTGCCTTATATCTAAAGATGGAGTCACATAGGCCTAGACCAGTCATATAGGCTGCTTACACAAATAGATGGTCAGAAAGAGGTCCATTTTTTTTTTTCCATTCAGCAAATATGTAGTGATCACTGTGTTGGCAGAATTCCAAGATGGAGCCCCAAGACTCCTGGCCCCCAGTATATACTTCTTCTAGTTATTCAAACATCAACCTGCCTACCACTATGAAGGGTCTTTGCTGATGTAGTAAAGGTTCCCAATCACTTGGGCCTGACCTAATCAGGTCAGCCCTGATTACATGAGCTTTTTAAAAGCAGAGTTTCTTCTGGTCGGACGCAGAAAGGTGAGTCACAGACATATGCTGTCAAGGTCTGAAAAAAAAAAGCAAACATCCATGCTGTGAACTGCCGGTGGGGGCCACAAGGCGGGGAACTGCAGGTGGCCTCTGCTTGCCGAGAGTGGCCCCAGCTGACAGCTAGCAGGAAGACTGGGACTTCGCTCCTACAACTCCAGGAAAAGAATTGTGCCAACAATTAGTAAAGTTAGAAGAGGACCCTGGGTCCCAGGTATGAGCTACAGTCCTGGCTGACATCTTGATTTCAGCCCAGTGACACCCTGAGTGGAGAATCCAGCCTTGTCATGCCTGAGTTTATAACCTCCAGAAACTATGAGATAGATAATAAATTTCTGTTGTCCTAAGCTGCTAAATTCGTGCTGTTTGTTACACAGCAACAGACTAAAGTAGTCACCTACAGTATGTTGGCCACTGTGCTAATTGCTGGGAATATGAGACTGGCATGGCCCCTGCCCTCACAGGGCTCACAGTCTGGTGTGAGAGATAGATGAGAAACACATCAAATGATTACAGTGTGATAAATGCCATAAAATATATAAACAGGATAATGTGAAATAAATCCAAGGTAGAAGGGCTTTGCTCCAAGGTGAGATGTTAGAGAGGCCTCTGGCCTGAGCACTAATGAATGAAAAGGAGTTAGCCAACCTGAAGAGCCATGGAAAAGTGTTCTAGGCAGAGGGAACAACACATGCAAAGGCCCTGAGGTGGGAGAGAGCCTGACATATTCTCAGAGTCAGAAGAAGGCCAGTGTGTCTGGAACGTGGCGAGGAAGGAAGAAGAGGGCTTGAGATAATGTTGAGGAATCGGGCAGGGGCTTCATCACATAGTACCCTGTGGAAGAGAATTCTCAGTACAGTAGGCAACATTGGGGAATTTTAGATGCGGAGAGGTGTGTCTGACCGTCCTTTCTGGAGGATCTGTCTGGCTGGTCTGGAGTGAGTAGTTTCCATATGGGTAAAAGTAGAAGCAGGGAAGTCATTTGGGAGACTATTGGAATACTTCACTCAAGAGATGATGGTGGTCTGGACTATGGCGGCTGGCGGGAGGGAGAAGCAGCTGGATTTGAGATACATTTGGATCTGCTGGTGATTGGATGTAGGGGAAAGGAAAGAATTGGAGATGAAACTTGGGTTCCCAGCTTGAGTAATGGGGTGAGTGACTGTGCCATTTACTGAGACAGGAGGCACAAGCTTGGGGGAAGAACAGGTTTAGGGAGTAAGACCAGAGTGAAGTTTTAGATGTGATGAATGTGAGATGCTTGTGAGATGTCTAAGAGGAGATGTCAAGTAGCTGTTTGGACAGATAGGCCCTGCTGAGCAGGGGTGACGCCCAGGCCCAAAGAGGGGTCAGGACCAGGCAGCCTGGCTTGGTGGCAGCTCCCTGATCATTTCGTTGAAGAAAGGCAGAATACTTGGGTCTACACAGCAAGGCTTTGAAGACCAGGGACCTGGACTTCTGGTGTAGTCTTCCTTCCTAGACTCCCCCACCCCCTGCTCACATGCTGAGTAGCTCCAACATGAAGCTGACATCTCAGCAAGTTACTTCAGTTGTTCTGGGCTAGTAGTAAGGTGCATTAAGCACCAAATTATATAAACTTGAAATTGCAGTCTAATGTTGTTAAGGGGCCTGAGGGAGCCTGGGAAGAATGAGCGTGCTCAAGGAATCATCTCTAGGATGATCAAATCCCTGATTAGAATCACCTCCCAAGATCAGCTGGCCTCTAGAGAAAGCGGAGAGCGCCTCTGAATCCTAATGGGGTGTCGGCACTCTGGTAAGACGTTTGGCCAGGCTTGCCACCTCCTTCCCCAGGGCTCCTCAGTGCAAAAGGGTCTGGTGTGGAAAGAGTTCCCGCAGGGATCCTGACCTTTGGGCTCAGGTATGTACCCACACCCTACAGGGGACCTGCACCGTGTGTGGCAGATCTGGCTCTGGCTGCTCCAGCTTTGCCTTGGAGGGGCTCTTCCCCCAGAAACAGACCCAGAAACATGGATTCAAGAGCATGTAGTTTATTGAGAAAGATATACGGGTAGGGTGGGGAGTTAAGACGAGGTGAGGGAAGCAGCAGTAAGAGTATGCTAGCAGGACAGGCACCACTGCAGGCAGGTGGCGCTTAAACCCAGGGGGAAATCCTGGGAAAGGGGGTAAAATACATGCCTCAGGACTATCATCCCTGAGAGGTGAGGGAGCCGGGGTATTTGTATACCAGCTCCCTTCAGTCATTGGTTCAGTGCTGCTCTCAAGGGACATTAATTCCGAGCACTTCAGACTGACGTGTGCTGGGGCAGAGCGGCCTTCTGTGGCTCTAAGCAAAGCCCTTGGGCAGATGTTCTGGGAGTTAAGTGTGGTGGTGGAGAGAGGGGCACTGAGAAAGGGTGAGGCGCCAACGAAATGGGTGAAGCATCCAAGGTTCACGAGGCACATGTTTTAGATACTTGTAAAAACTGCATTTCCAAAAAGCTACGGTACTGACTCTGTCCAAATCTCTGCAGGCCAAGTTGTAAGGCATGCTGGAGCATCTGCAGCAGGGTGAGACTATCCCTCCAGGTCAAGAGAAACCAGGGTTAGAACCTCTCCTGCCCCATGAAGTCCACCTGCAGCCCACAGGCAGAGCCCTCAGTGCCTCAAGACCTGGGGCCACATGTTCTCTGTGTCTCTGTCTAGTGGGTCCTTCTGACAGAGCTCCTGCCAGACCTAGGGTTATAGAGACTCACTCAGGCTGGGGGGGTCAGAGACCCACAGCTTCAGCAGGTTTAAAGCACAATCCAGCCAGGGATGGGAGAATCAGGGCAAGATGCAGTCTCTGGGAAAGACTGGTACATTCTAGGGGGGGCCAGGCCTTAGCCAAGAAGGGTGTCAGGTGAGTGCTGAGAAGGAGACACAGAAAACTGAGGTAGAGCCACACTTGTGAGGTCTGGGGCTATGTCAGGGAAGTGGGAAGGAGGCCACAGCTTGACTGGCAGCAGGCATTGAGGGCATTCCCTCAGCATCCCAGATATCAGGCTGGAGCCTTAGTGTTGTGGACACTGTTGGTCCCCCGCCCAGGATGGACTGTCACAGGCCAGTCCATCTGTCCCCCAGGTGCCATTTGTGTTGGTGTCCAGAAGCTCAGAGCTGTACCCTCCTCAGTGGAATTGCCCTCTCTGGTGAGAGCTGCCTCACCCAGAAATGCCTGGGACATTGTGCCCCTCCTGCGGGGATGGGCCAGAACTAATGCCAGATCGAGATGGGTGTTTCAAACCCCACTGCTTGCCCCAAGGTGGGATAAGCCTGAGGTGCCATTCACGCTCCCTGTGGAGCAGACTGAGCCTAGAGGTCAGCTGAACTCATATCTTTGCCCTGCTCCCTTCCCTGCCCTGCTTCTCTCCTCCCCTACAAGGAGAGCTCGGCCTCAGTTAAGCCATTTCCTCAAGAACCCCCATCGCAGGCTGAGCTCTTAGAGAACCTGACCTACGACTGCCAGTGTGTGAGATGTGGTAGCAGTAGCAGGCTGAGTGGGTAAGAAGTTGGCTAGAGAAGGGTGAACAGCGCTCCCAGGGTGCCTGGAACTGTAGGATTTCCCACACTAAACTGGGATCCCTCTGAGCAAACCAGGATGGTAGATCGCCGTCTCGATCAGTGTCTCAGTTAGAATGGATTGAGTTCCTTCCCCGTGTGAGCCCAGAGCTGTGCTTGATTCAGCAGGGACTAAAAAGAAAAAAAAAAAATGTGACTTCCGTGAAATTCAACTAAGCAAGGGTTTATTTCTAGAAGCCTTTCCCTCTGTTGCAAGGATTTTACTTCTAGTATATTCGAGTCACTCCCTGTGGGTAGATATCCGGGTGGCAGGGGGGAGGGGGCAGAAAAAGGAACCGGAAGTTGGGACAAAGAAAAGGGAATAAGGCAAAAGACAGAATGGGTGAAGAGGTTTTGGCAACGTGACCTTGGGAGAGATGAAGGATATTGAGACGACAAAAAAAAAAAAAAAAAGCCCAAGCTCTCCACTATAGGCAGGCTTTTTTTGGAGGAATAGACAGGAAGAATGCCATTTCCAACATGTCTTGGCCGGAAGCTGCCGAGGAGAGTGTGGGCTGCCCGGCTCCTGTGTATCCTGGGGAGGGCGTGACAGAGACCCTCTCGGCTAAATAAGGGTCACTGGGGCCTTTTCATGTAAAGCCTCCAGTGCTGCTGCATTCTTGGAGCAGTGGCAAGACAGGCGGCAGGAGCCACCAGCCCTGGGATTGGATGGACAGTGATACTTGACTGGAACTCCAGACACAGGGGCAAACGCCTCTCGGTGTGCACGTTGTCTGCAACAAAGCAGAGCAAACTGTGTGTGTGTGTGTCATTGAAAACTGCCAAGGAGAGCCATCTGAAAAAAAGTTTTCGCGAACTAAGTTTGGTAAATGGAAATTAATGACACAGGGCCGGTGAGTCCTCATTTAATATGATATGTAAAAACACCACGGATGCTCTCTTTCTTTCATTTGCAGGCTTTATTATTTGGGTATAATGGAGGTAGACGTGTGAGTTAGGGCTTTCTTAGGTTCACCTCTGAGCCCCCTCCTCCATCCTGTGTTTTCCATACAGATCTTCAGTCTCCAGACTGCAAGCTCAGATGGCAGGGCCCTGGCGGGAAGCAGGTGGCACTATCAAACTAGATAACTGGAGGAGAGTTTAATAATAGAGACAATTTACAGAGGTGGTATCAGGGTGTGGGGGAAACCGTGGGGATAGAGCAAGGCCCACAGGGCTGGAAACAGCAGGGATCCCTCCCACCCCAGCCCGGAAGGGCCGAAAACACAGGCAACTGGAACCAGATGGCGCTGAAGGGTCCCTGAAAGGAGCTGACCTTTTGGTTCCTGGGGGGACCGACCCCACAGGGATGTGCTGGGGGGATAAACCCCTTCCCCCGATCTCCCACTGTCAGGATAAAGGTTGTGGCTGGATGTCTTCCCCACAGGTCAGCCTCCTGGGGCACAGACAGGGTAAAGAAAGGTGGGGCACGGGTGGATGGTACCCAGCACGCCACATAGTGCACTAGCTAACAGTGCTTCAGGACAGAGTCCTCATGACGCAGGTGGTTTGGTTTAACTTCTCCTTGCTCTGCTGGAATTTAAGGGTTCATGGTGCACTTGTCAGCAGGTGTTAGTCCTTGTTTGTAGGAGGGATCCAGGTGACGCCAGGCAAGGAAAGAGAACGAATGCTCATCAGATGTCAGCACCAGAGATTCACAAAGCAGGAGGACACCAGGACCTAGTCAAGAGCCCTTATGTTTCAGATGAGGAACTGAGGCCCAGAGAGGGCAAGTGCCTTGTGCAGGGTCACACAGTGATTTAGGGACAAAGCTAGAACCCATGGCAGTGTTGAATAAAATTCCAGGCATGGTGAGGTGACTGACTGTAAACTGAGAGTCCTGCATGGAGCCGCCTTTGGGGGCAGGGAGAAAGCAGAGCTAGGGCGGCGTGGGGAGGGGGTGTGCAGAGGTAATAGGAGTCTCACTCTGGGGGGTGCTGGGGTCCCCCAGAGGGCCTTGTCGGGCACACAAAGGCCAGGCCAAGGTAGAGATGGAGAGCTGATGGGGCTGTGGCTAGGTGGTGTCTGAGCTTTTTCTAGGCCTCACCCTATAGCTAGACCAGCTGCTCTGGTCCTGCAACCTGCTAAGCTTGCCCTGGAGAAGGCAGGGGTTATAGATGGCGTTTGAGGAAACCAAGCTCCTGGAACCTAGAGACTGATGAAGCTCTGTTCCAAGGAGGCAAAGCTGCTGACCCTGGGAGCTTGGGAGAAGAGCATTCTGGCTTCACCTCCCTGAGCCAACAGCTGGGAGGGGGCAAGCTGGAGCCAGAGAGCTGCCAGCCTTGCTGCCCATGCCTCAGCAATGGAGTGAGGTTTGTTGGTAGTGGGGGGTGGGGGGGAATGATGCTTTTGCTTTCATCCTGTGGTACCAGGGCTATTTTAAGTTAGAGACATCTTTTTCCCTAAAAATCTGTACTGATTCCTCAGTGCTGCACCATGAGGCCAAAAATGGCAGGCTTGATGATTAGAATATAAATTTGTTTGTGGGACATTGCTGACCTAGACCTGACCATCTAGGTTTGTGTGTCTTCCCTGAGAACAGTCTAGGAATCCAGCCTGTAATTGACCAAAATCAGGTTGTTCCCTCTTAGAGCACTACTATAAGCCAGGCCCTGTGCCACTTTCTTCATTACCTGTGCCTAGCCCTGGTCCTCAAGGAGCTCATGGTCACCGAGTGAAGATAGGGGTTTGAGACACCATATAAACCACTTTGGGCCCATTAGGGACTGTTCGCACATCAGAGCAGTGCTAGAACATAGCAAAATTAGGCTTTCCTCCCTTGTGCCTAGGACGTGGGCATGGGTGTCTCACCAGCCACCTACACAGGGTGTGGGGGGACAGACTGTCTTCATTTTTTCAAGATAGTTTTGTTTAACCGGGAGAGTTAGGAATCACAATGGGTGACCCCAAAGAAGTGATGACTCTCAGAAAGAGAATCTTACTCGGTGTTCCTATGGCTGTTTCTATCTGGATCACCTCCTTCTGGAACCTTCTCCACATAGGTCTTGGGTGCAATATGATCTGTCCATTGAGGTGAACAATCCTCTAGGACACATGATAGATAGATACTTTCAAGTTCTTTGCCTGGTTCTCCGTGTATTTTTGCACATTTTCTCTGACCAGCTAGATGATAAACCCCTTAGGGGGAGGGCCATGGGTGTACTTGCTCGAGTCGTGAATGGCTGAGGGTGGCCCTCCGCCTAATACACCTAAAGGACAATTGGCACTTCCTGCCCAGCCTCCTTCTCTCTCTCCTCTGGAGCCAGCTTTGGCTTCCAGATTTTCGCTCATGCTGCTCACATTCCCTGGGGGATTTGGTCCCTTTTCCTTTAGCCTACTAAACCTCTGTTTGGACGTGTTCTTTCTTCCACTCTGCCCTCCTCCTAGGTTTATTAAGTTCGTGGCCAAATAAAGCTACGTGCTTCCCTTGTCCCGTAGTGTTCTCTGACTGTGTCTGGATAATAGCGGTCACCGGAAATATCTCCTCTCAGGTCCCATAAATCATCTTGCAGCACTGGCTGCCTACATCACGCAGCTGACTTTGAGAAAGCTCCGCAGTGCTATTTCTGAATAATAATAAATGGAGCTGAAGCCCAGTGGCCTTTGCTATTTATCTCTGGTCCTGCAGAGTGGAGATGTATGTGCGGAAGGGGTGTAGGTTATGTCTCCAGGGTGGTGACTCTCTCGGGGGAAGGCAGCTTCCCTAATTGCCTCTTCATTGTACAAGTTGCCTGGTCTGTTTTCTCAAGGGACAATTTGCTGATTTGAGTGGAGGATGCTTTCAGCTATTCAGCTCCAGCCCTTTGCTTGGTCTCTCAGAAAGCCACACAAGTACAAAGTAGGGATGGTTGCTGGCTGGATGCTAGCCCTTAAAGCCATTCCCTGTCCTCCACAGCCAGCCTCAAACATTGCCATCCTCTGGCGCTCCTTCCCTTTAGAGCCTGGGCCTGGACATCCTGCCTCAGCCCACTGAGTGTATAGCATCCCAACCTGCTCCAGTTCCTGTGTTGGGAGTCTGTTGGCTCACACCCATGTAGATGCAGCTCGTCAGCACTGAGCTTTCTTCTGATTAGGTGTCTTCCTATAGTGATGCTGTTGGAGGCTGTCCTGGGTCAGTCCCCTCCTAGTCCAACCTGAACCCAGGACCCTCCCTTCAGTACAAATCCCCCATGGATAATAGTCCTCCTGGGTTCACCCTCCAGGGAAGGACCTGAAGACCCACACCCATGGGGACAAGGCCCTTGGCTCTGCAAAAGGGAGTGACGGGAACACCACTGGCCAAGGAGATGACTGTGACCTATGTTTGACAACTCTCATGTCCTTTCTCTTCTGTTGGCTTTTATCTTGGCCACCTACTACCATGAGCTCTAATTTTCATATTTGTTTTGGTGGTTAATCATACGAGAGTATGACTTTGGCCATGTTCTGAAATTATTTTGGAATCCTGACCCAACTTTTATTATTTTATAAGCCTATGGTCACCTTACATTCAGTTTCGCCTTTATTGTACCACAGCAACACCTGGAACCGTCCCCACCTCTCAACCAGGTTGAAACAGCATATAGATATTGAGCCATTTCTGTAAGTAGCTTTGGAGGTAGAGATCGGTCTGGAAATACCAATGTTTTGTGATGTTTATCAGCCATAAGTGTACTTGGTATAAAAAAATTAGCCCTATGGAGACAGAATATTTCAATGTTTACCTGCAATTTGGTATTGTCCCAAGATTCCAGCATGGAAAAATCAGAAAAGGCATAATAAATCACTGATTCCAGGGGGTGGGAGGGAGGGGAAAGTGGGTGATGGGCATTGAGGAGGGCACATGTTGGGTGAGCACTGGGTGTTGTGTGGAAACCAATTTGACAATAAATTTCATATTTAAAAAATTTAAATAAATAAATAAGAGAGAAAAATACCAAAAAAAAAAAAATCACCGATTCCAGTTGTTACGATAGACACACTGTGGGAACTGCAGACATCACGACAATTACTCTCCTACTTAATGAAGGAGGGGTCTTTACCGCACACCCAGCAGCTGCTAATCCAGCCTGGATGCGTGGCCATTGTAAGTACTCAGTCAGTAGTGGCTATTATTTTAAGAATGAATGACCTATTCATTTCTTTAATTGATGTGATTTTTGTTAAAATGATAGCATAAGTTACATAGTTATCCACAATAAGAAAGTCAGCTATACTATGGGGAAACATTTACCCACTCATGGCCATTGGGACTTTCATATCTCTCTATGGGATGAGAAATCTCTATGGGATGAGATACTAGGCTTCTGGTCTGGCAGGACTGTTGATGCCCTGCTCATTGTAAAGACCACATCAAAGGAGCTCAAAATCAGGTTAGGACTAGTGCATCCGTAAAGCTGCTTGGACAGAGAAAGACAGATAAGCAGGAGTCCAAGCCATAGGATGAAAGAGACACACACCCAGTTAGATAAAAGTCATATTTCTTCCTTGCCAAACAGAACTCTTATCCATCACTACTTAATACTGACTTTTTTCACTCTTGGGAAATGTTAACTTTCTCTCTAGTTCTAGTAGCTTCTAGGCATTTCAAAGAGATTTTCCAGCTCATAGATTGGGTCAAAGGAGCCCTCATAGGGCTTCCACTTATACTCTCCATTCATTGCTTCCCTCTTATTTTCCTAAGGAAAAAATATCCTTTCCTGTTCTGAGACGACGGAGGCTTGACCCCTAACAAAGAGCCCTCTTACTTCCATGTGGCTCTTGCTGCTCTAAATCCTAAAAAGTCATGGTATGTGTCTAGAGGAGGAAGAAACCCTAAACCAAGAAACCCCACCCCACCCCTGTCAGTGAAAACCTCTTTGACCCTCTTCTTGTTTACCTCATTCCTCCCAAAGTCCAGTCATTTCAAATTCACTTTGAAGATTTGACTGGTCTCTGCTTAGGAGATAGCCATAGTCTTAGTTTTGTCCTGAGAACATTTGAATACGACTGGAACAAAACCAGATGATTTTTAAACAATGATGCAGCTATTTCCTCTGTGTCTCCTTCATAGCCTAGAAAACGAAGACAAAGGAAGGGATGGGGGAAAAAAGATAGTCCCTTATATCCACCTTGCCCTAACCCTCCTCCCTTGACCCAGCACAGAGCAGGCAGGAAATAGAGTGATGGCCAGTGCCTTCAGCCAAGTCCCCTGACTGAGGACACAAAAACAACAAGTAACCAAGTCAGGATGTTTCCCATTAAAACTTGTCTAAGGAACAAGACAATGTCTGAGCCACTTGAAGTGTACTGGTGTGGGGAGGATGAAGTAGGAAGGACAAACACAACATGGCAAAGCAGTTCTGTGGCTTAGAGTCTGTTCCCCAGCTACTGGTGAGACCCTTCCACCCTCTGCCTCTGAAACAAGCCGAGGGCTGAGAGGAGAGTCAGGGTCTGGCCAAGGGCTGGGTTAGGTGAGGTGTGCCTGGGGCATATTCTACTGTGTTTTTTTTCCTATTGTGTTCAAGTTGAGGCCAGAGTGGTGGTGCAGTCATGGCTGGTGGAGTTGCCAAGGTGTGGTCGGGGTAGGAGTTTGGGGGAATAGCCGGGGACCAGAGGAGATCAAGGTCAAGGTGAAGTCAGAGTTGGATTGAGTTTAGAGTTGAGATAAGGCAGTCATACTTGATTGAGAATAGGGCTGTGGGCAGCAGAGTTTGAGAAGAACTACGTTAGGTTTAGTGGAATGATGGTTCTACAGGGTCAGACTCTCCTCAGTTCTCTAACACTGCTTCCCTGGGTGCTCTTTGACCCTTAACTCCTTCAGGGCCCAAGGCTCATGCCAAGCTCTGAGTGTTTCAGCTCCTGCTCTTGTCCCTCCTACCCTCCTATATTTCATGGGTATTAGCTATTTCCCCAGGGAGGGCCCAAGAATAAAAGCAGCTGAGTTGAATCCAGCTAATACAACCACTTCTTCTGCCCATGTGCAGATGGATGGTGTGGGTAGAGGCATGGGCACTGAAGTGCAGGGTTCCCTTGGGGGATCCCGTGATCGAGGACATCCCCATTTCCCGGAGCAGGGATAATTGGCTCCGTGTTGTGCATGTGTGCACTCTTCTTGACACTCACTCCTTTCCAGAAGGAAAAAACCCATCTCGTGGGGAGCCCATGAGAAATGGGAGCACTCTCCTCCTGCTGCCAGGCAAGTGGCAGGGCACTAGCTAATCATTTGCCTGGTGCCTCTGGGCACAGATACCTTGGAATAGCCAGGCTGCCCAGAAGTAACTCCAAATGTCATTTCCTGGATCCTGCTCATTGCACAACACTCCCAGCACCCTCGGCAACTGGGCAGAAAGATGATGAACTGTCTCACCCTCTACAGCAGCCTGCGAGCCTTGTGCCCACCAGACCACAGGCCATCAGTACTCTTTCCTGCGCCTGGCCAGGGTGACAGTCGGCACAGCCATCAGCAGAGACCACACGCCACTGAGACATTAACACAGGCACCACTCACAGTGAGATGAGACTGCTGTCGGCTGGGTGAGGGGTCTGCCTCAGTTGGTGGCACTGGCTGGAATCAAAGCCTGTCTCTACTTGCGCAGAGGGCAGGGGAGGAGGAGGTATAAACCTGGATTAAGACCTCAGGTAGGGACTTCCAGAGGGAAGAAGATGTGACCTGACTTCTCAGGGACCAGGGCTTGCACATGAGGGTGGTTGAAATACTCAGTAATACTCAGCTTCCAGAAGGGAAGACCCAGAATATTCAAAGCAGTTTCATGGACCAAAAGGGCTGGCTTGTAGCAGAGCTCTCCACAGCAAAACTCGGGACCAGTGGCTACAAGTTATAGCAGGATAGGCTTCTTCCCTACTTGAGGAAGCAGCTTCTCTCAGCCAGAGCCATTCAATGGGAGAATGAGCTGTCTGGGAAGGTATTGAGTTTCCCATGACAGGACATGGTCTAGCTGAGCAGAAACAACATATCAGAAATGTGGCGTCCAGGAGTCTGGCAGTGGTGAAAAATTCCATCAGCTGACTGTCAAAGGCTTTCCTGTGGGATGCTCCGAGAAGGAGGTCTCAAGTGCAAGGTCACGTGCTTGACTATATACAATACTTGGCTTTCTGCATACCTGTCTACGGTCCAGGCCCCTGCTTTTTGCCCTCTGTCCTATCATTTCCTCCATACCATGTTTGAGCATTAGCATCCCTTCTGCCCTACAGAGAATATGATTCATTCTAAATGACCACCTTTCCTTCCTGGTTCTGAGGATCACTTTCCTCAGGGGAATGCCTGGGGCAGAGAAGAGAGAAGCACCCACCTCCCAGAGCTGTGCTCACTCCAAAGAGAAACAAGCATCACACTACCCCAAAAGGCACTACAAGGCTTCTTGTCAGATGCCAATGGCACTACAGGAGGCCTTCATATCTTCCCATTTCCCTCCCACCACCTCTGTTCCTGCCTGTAGCTGCAGGACAGGTAGGTCACCATGCCACATTTCAGGCTTGGAAAAGAATTGAGACTTAGTTCCCCCAAAGAGTTTTTGGGGTACTGGAACTATCCTTGAAGAGGAGGACTTAGGCCCTGAGATAAGGCCATGTGAAATCCTTCTCAGTGAGAGCTGGGGCTGATGTCCTCAATCTCCCAAGACTCCACGCACCAAGCAGAGGCACCTTGACAAAAGGAGCTCATTATTTTGCTTTCCGCTGCTGCAAAGTTCCGCTCAGTGAGGCAGCCGATCAGAGGAAGCCGCCTACCATCAAAGCCTGGTTCAATGAGATACAAGCGGTGTATGATTCAAGACAAACTGTCATCACGGATTAAAACATGTCTACGCCCCCAATGACAATAGTTATTTTTTCTGAGAATACTGAATGTGTTGCTTACATTTCAGAGATGATGGGGAAAGAAATCTAATTCCACTGGGCTGGATCACTTAAAGGGCAATCTACATTCTATAAACACACTGAAGGGTAGTGTTCCCAAGGTGATATAAAATAAACCATGATTGCATGATTCTTCTGTTGCCTTACATTTAATTTCCAGCCTTTCAAGCCTAATTCTTCTTTACATGGAAAATTCCATGCCAGCCACCTATGAAAACTTCTAATTTACTCAACGTATAAGCCCATTCCATACCTTCCTCTGACTATTCCTCTCACTAGAAGGATATTCTCACCTTTATCAACCTGGCAAACTTCTGTTCATCCCTTAAAGCCCACTGAGATGCCACATCTTCTGTAAAAACCCTCCTTACTCTAAGAGTAGTTGTTGGGAGTCCCTGAGCTATTTGCACTTGCCTCTGGGATAGCACTCACCATTTAGAATGGAGTCTACTTGTCTGTTGCCATATCTGTGTCCCAGTGGGCTGGGAACTCCTTGAGACCAAGGGCTATGTCTCTTCAGTTCTTAGGATAGTGCCTGGCTACAGTACATTCTCAGACTTTGCTTAGTCTGTTTTATCTACTGTATGCAATGCAGACTGGCCCCTATCATTTATTACTTTATTTTTTAAAAAATTTTTAAATGTTTATTCATTATTGAGAGAGAGTGCGCACACACACACACGTGGGGGAGGGACAAAGAGAGAGGGACACACAGAATCTGAAGCAGGTTCCAGGCTCTGAGCTGTCACCACAGAGCCCTACATGGGGCTTGAACCCACGAGCCGTGAGATCATGACCTGACTAAAGTCAGATGCTTAACTGACTGAGCCACCCAGGTGCCCCTTTTTTTACTACTTTATTTTTTTTTATAATTTTTTTAAATGTTTATTTTTGAGAGAGAGACAGAGCATGAGTGGTGGAGGAGCAGAGAGAGAGGGAGACACAGAATCAGAAGCAGGCTCTAGGCTCCAAGCTGTCAGCACACAGCCTGATGCAGGGCTCTAACTCACAAACTGTAAGATCACGACCTGATCCGAAGTTGGACACTCAACCAACTGAGCCACCCAGGCACCCCTCGTTTACTACTTTAAATGGTAATTTTAGACTTGTAAAAGTGAAACATTTGATCAGAAGAACAGAAAGGGCTATTCTCTAGTTGAGGGAGCCTGGAATTCTTATTCCTAGGTGTGTTTTAATCAGAATATTTAAGGGGAGCCTGGAGTGGATCCCCTTTAACGTCCTCCCGAATGACAAAAGGCAGCACAGCTGAGACTGGGGCCTAAGGCTTTAGGACAGAGCGTGGGCTCAGGCCAGCTCAACCATGCCACCCAGCACCAAACTCTGCAGGGACCTCATCAGATCTAAAGCCACACAATAGCCCAAATCCTCTCTTTGCTCCCTTGCAAAAGCATAAAGGATCCCATGTGTTTGCCACATTCAGGAGGCTGATCTGAATTTGTTTATTTGTTCATTTCTCTTTGGGAAAGGAGATAAGTTTTCTGTACTCCAAGTTCCCAGGCCTGGAGTTTCTGAGGCCAAACACATCACAATGTCTTGATTCTCTTCTGGGTTGCGCAGGCTCTGGAAACACCCTTTTTCCTGATTGTGAGAGCTTCGGAGACCTGTAGTGCATCAGATTGAGATGCTTTTAGAAAGCCAGACTAGTCTGCCTGCTCTTTACTTCCCATGAACTTAATTTCAGCAATCTAAGAGTGTGTGTGTGTGTGTGTGTGTGTGCATGCGTGCACACATGCACATGTGGGTGTGTATTAAACTGGCTCCATGGAGGAATGTGGACAGCTCTCTAATCTTGGAAATGATCTCTTGAGTGTGTTGATAGAAGCCATAGGAAAAATTCGTCTGATATGGGTGAGCGTCAGGCAGTCCCTCCTAGAGACAGGAGTGAACCATTTGTTCTTTTCAAAAGCCTTTCCAGGTCAAGTTCTCTATGCTAAGTTCAGTGCTAGGCACTGTAGCCATAGCTGAACAGGCTGTGGGCACGGCCCTCAAAGAGCTTACTATCTAGTGGGGAGATAGACTAGGACACACTGCGACTCCAGGGGAAGGTTATCTAACTTAGTCTTTGGGACTCAGAACAGGAAAGGACTTTCTGAGACCTGAAATTAGGAGTCATACAAGCAAAATGTGAAGAAGGAGTTTAAGCTTACTGGGAAAACTTTAAACGGCCTGAAAGCTTTGGTCTGTGGGAATTCTGGGACTTTACTAGTCATCTGTAAGACAAGTGCAGCCACCCACTTCCAGTCTGTGTGTCTTCCCATCTCCCAGAATACACCCCATTGCTGGAAGGATCTTGCCAAAGGAAAGCTCTGATCACATTATGCCCCTGTTGAAAACTGTTTCCTATCTTTCCTATTACTTGACAGCCTAAAGCCAGGTGGCCTGGCCTCAGCTCACTACTGCCCTCCTGTGTCCTGTATCCAAGAACTACCTGCATTCCTGCCCCAGCCTACCTTCAGCCATTAAAGAGAGGGGCACTTAGCCCCACTCAGGCACTGAAGCCAGTTCTGTTCCCAGTTTGGGAAGGTTGTTGAAAGCTCTTTACCAGGAACTTGGTGGCATATACTCACAACAAAGTTCCAATAGACAGGAACTAGTAAGAAATAGAACAAGAGCTGGATACCTATTCCATGACTATCCAGCCAGAGTCAAGTAAGGATTAGTCTGGTGACAGCACAGATTTTCCAGGTGACCTCAAAGCCAGGAGTGAGAAGCATATTAAGGAATGGAAATGGGGTCCCAGGCTGAAGACTGAGAACTCTCCCCAGGTACTGAATATAGTGAGTCCTCAGTCTGCTTCCAGGGAGCCATCATTATGGGCCTCATCTTGAGTCCTTCCCTTCCTCCCTTTCCCATTTCACCTTAATGAAGCAAGGACTCTGGGATGAGTTGGAGCACGACAGCAGCAAGTGATTCCAACTTGTGTGTTGGATGTTGGCCTTTGTGACTGAGTTTTCCATGTGACCAAGCCCCTGGCCCCCAGTCCAGGTAGATAGGCCATGCCCCCTGCTGGACAGTCTTCTGTTTGCATTTTCAGCTGATGCCTGGCTGTCAACCTTCCAGGATGAGATCCATGCCATACCCACCTTAGGTACCACCTGCAACCTTAGCTGTGCCTCCCTGATGCTGACCACTGGCCGGGACCTTCAGTCCTTCACTGGCTGCCAGGCTCCCCTAAGGCTACATGTGCCTGGTCCATCTTCTTCCTCTCTGCTCCTAGGACTTTCCCCACCCACTTATCTGAGGCTAGTGGGCATATCTCACCTCAACTGCTGTCCCTTCCCATATGAGCTGCCTCATGACCAACACATACATTTTGCCTCCCACTTCCTGTCTTGGTGCACTTGGCATTTGGAGGACAGGTACACAGCTTCCAATTTCGTGTCTGTCAAATTCCATGTTGTTGGATTTGAGCTATCATTGCCTCTTGTTAAAGTGTTTTTGGATGTGTTACCACTCTCCCCCTACCATCTTATCAGTCACAAATTTTGAGACCTTCTCTATCTAAGCTATCAAGAAAAAATATATGTAGGATGGAACTAAAGGAAGAGCTTTTTGCTGGCTGCTAGAAACCCCTTTGATGTTGATGCTGAGCCATAAAGCAATCCCTTTGGACACAGTCATTCAGTGAGTATTTTTCTTGATTATATAAGCATCTAGTTCAAATATTTTAAGCATCCAGTCCAAATGTTTCAAAATGGTGGCTTTCTGGCTATGTTTTCTTTTGTCTACACATTATTTTTTAAAATGTAAACTCATGTTTAACTTCAGGAGGTTTCTCACCAAAATATCTATATTTCTGGAAAAAGTGCTTAATAACAATCAGCTGAAATGGAGTGGCAGCTGTCTTTGTTACAGAGGCACGCGCTGTCTGGTTTGGTATAGTTCCTGATTACTTTACTCATTTATGTTTTGAGTTTACAACCTTCCTAAAGGATACCAAGGGGGACTTTGTGTAACAATCATTGTATTAGTTATCTATTACTGTCTAACAAATCACCCCATACTTATCAGACTAAAACAACAAACATTTATTATTGCACACAATCTTTGAGGGTCAAGAATCCAGGAGTGTCTTGGCTGGGTGGTTCTGGATCATGAGACTGTAGTCAAGATGTTGGCTGGGGCTGCCATCATTTGAAGGCTTGACTGGGGTGGAGGACCTACATGGATCTTTTTTGATGGCATGGCAGCTAGTTTCCCTCAGAGTAAGTGATCCAAGAGAGAATGACCAAGCTGTAATGTTTCTTATGACTAGTTACAGAAGTGACACACTTCTACTTCTGCCTTATTCTGTTCACTGGGAGCAGGTCGCTAAGTACAGCCCACATTCAGGAGGAAAGGAATTGAGCTCCATTTCATGAAGAGTAATATCAAAGCCCTTGTGAATGCTTTTTTTTTTTTTTGGCAGTTTGTATTAAGACTTTAAATTTTTTTTTTTAATTTTTAAATTTTCTTTAAATCCAAGTTAGTTAACATAGAGTTTAATAATGATTTCAGGAGTAGAATTTAGTGATTCATCACTTATATACAACACACAGTTCATTTTGAAACCATCAACAATCATTACATTAGGTAATGCATATAAAACTTCTAACGCTATGTACTTAATGCCTAATAAGTGCTCAATAACTGTTACTTAAAATAATAGTAATAATAGGTAACCCTGAATATTTGGTACCTACCAGACATTCTTCTAAAAGCTTTATGTGCATTACCTCTTAAACTCACAACAACTGTATATTACATTATTTATTATTATTATTATTATTCTCATTTTACATCTTAGAGCACATGCACAGTGAGGTAAAACAAATAACCCAAGTTCACACACTAGTGAACGAGGACATGGGATTCAAATCCTACTAGTGTTCATTTAACTGTTATACTACACTAAATTTCAAAACTCTGTGTTGTTACTGTTTATAGTTATTATTGGCATATTATTGTTATTGTTGTTATTATTATTGTCATCATCATCATTAGTTACATGTTTCCCTGACCTACAGCACTAATAAGCCTGTTAAGGAAAGAAGTGTGATCCACTTACTGATTTGTTCTAATAAAATCTTTGTTGAGCCCCAGGCCTTACCATTTCATGCTGTAGGTATTCAAAACCCACCCTTTCCAATCTTGCTCCTTGCTTTTTGGATAAAGATGAACCTCCTAAACATGACTTACAGAGCCCCTTCTTCAGGGCTTGCCCCTCCCTCTCTCTCACTCCATCTTACTCCTTCCCACCCTGTGCCCTCCACCCTGGCTGCAGGGACTTCAGCTAATCTTAAGCACCATACTCTTCCCATTTTCAACATATTTGCCCATGTTAGGCTTATGTGCCTGGTATATCTTTCTTCCTCTCTTAAAAAAGAAATTGTGCCTGTGCTTGGTATTAAATCCTATTGCCTGTACTATGAATAATCCTGTTCCTTTTCTTGAGTTGATAGTGGTTTTCCAGCCCCTTTCTTCGGATTAGTTCAGTGATACAATGTCCAGTGGATCTCAGTGCCCTGAGTCATGGTTTTTCTCAACCACAGGCTGGACTGACTAGTAACAATTGGGCACTCTCTTCACATCCATTTTTAGCAGAGTAGTTAAATGCCCAGCACTGAGGTCTGACTGCCTGGGTTCCATCTTTGTTCTGCCATTTATAAGCAGGTAACTTATCCTGATACCTCTGTACTTTAGTTTTCTTATCTTTAAAATAGGAGGAATATGGGCGCCTGGGTGGCTTGGTCGGTTAAGCGTCTGACTTCGGCTCAGGTCATGATCTCACGGTCCATGAGTTCAAGCCCCGCATCGGGCTCTGTGCTGACAGCTCAGAGCCTGGAGCCTGTTTCAGATTCTGTGTCTCCCTCTCTCTCTGCCCCTCCCCCGTTCATGCTCTGTCTCTCTCTGTATCAAAAATAAATAAACGTTAAAAAAAAATTTTAAATAAGAGGAATAATTTAAAAGAAACTTTCCTGGGGCACCTGGGTGGCTCAGTAAGTAAGTTGGGCATCCAACTTCAGCTCAGGTCATGAGCCCACAGTTTGTGAGTTTGAGCCCCACGTCTGGCTCTGTGCTGACAGCTCAGAGCTGGGAGCCTGCTTCGGATTCTGTGTCTCCCTCTCTCTCTAACCATCTCCCACGTGTGCTCTGTATCTCTCTCTCAAAAATAAAAAATAAACATTAAAAAAAAGCTTTCCTATAAACTTATGGTGAGGAGTAAATAAATTAGGTGTGGAAAGTGCTCAGGAAGTGCTTACTGGCCTACAGTCAGTGTTTCCTGTAGTGATTATCATACCCCCTTCCTCCACTTCAGCCAGCTGCCCAGTGAGCTCAGGCACAACTAGCACCAGGATGGGGATGTCCAGGTCAGAGGTCAGTCCTCTGAGATCCTATAATCCTCTAAGCTTTAGAGAGAAGGCAGTGGATATAGAAGGAACTCACTTTGCAGAAAGACATATAGAGATTTCAATCCAGCCTCTGCTCCTGATTAAGTATGCAGTCTTGGACCTGTCGTTTAACACCTCAGTTTTCTCATCTATAAAACGCAAATACCAATAGCTCCTCTCAGGATTGTTTTGAAGATTAAATAATGCCTGTAATGCGTGGAGCACTTGAGTGCAGGAACATAGCAGTTATTTAATAAATGTTAATTTCCTTTTTCTTCCCTTCAAATCGAGCATTACTCTCGCGGGCATAGGGGCAATTGCAGAATGGAAGCCAAGGAGCTGTGCTTTCTCTTTGGCATTTCCTACAATGTGCCTTTGGCCCCCATCACGGGCCCCTTCTTACTCATCTTCTTAATTCCGTTCTTACAGGACCCAGTCAGCTGCAATTTTGAATCTCCTTTCTATTTTCTCTACATGACCTTTTAAAAATATGAGCCTCCTTGAGAGTTCCCCAGGGTCTGATTTTTCTGGGTTTTCTCCCATGTTACTCCTGTTTGGGACCATTGCTGGTTACACAAGCAGAATTTTGGTTCTGAGGGCCTCCTTCTAAAGCCTGTAATCCGTGAAATTACAGTTTTCTTTCCCATCCACTTTTCGAAATCTGTCTACTAAAGCCTGGGCTTTGGGTATACCTGGCCTGTCTTTCTCTAACAGGCCCTGTGAGACCATATGGACATTTTCCCCAAGATTCCTGCATTTCACCAGTTCTTCATGGTTGATGGGAACTGATAAGCTCAGAATAGCAAAGGGTCTTTTTTTAACTATAGCTCCCCCACCATGTATCAAGCCCTGTCACAGCACTAGAAATCAGTAGAGAGAAAGGGCCCATGCCTATATAGATAATATATTTTAGCTGCAGATACAGACATCAAGAGAACCAAATAAGGATTAATATGATTTTTAGACACTTAAAAATCCTTGCAGAAAAATAAGACAGGTAGGTGATAGAACATGTAGGGATGGAAGGGAGTGGATTGGAGGAGTGGATGAGATGGTCAGGGAGAGCCTTATCTGAAGTTGTGATAGTTAACAGAAACTGATCCGAGAGAGTGAGTCCTGAAAAGATTAGGAGATCTTTGAGGTGGGAAGTACAATTGCAAAGGCCCAAGGGCTGAGGAAAAAGTGTATTTTAGTCAGAGCCCGTGGAATCCTAGAAGAACCATGAATGGCTATTGGGGACCTGGGCAAAGGGTGTCTGTGTGTTTGCATGTGTGCGTGTGTGTGTGTGTGTGTGTGTGCGTGAATGCATTTTTTTTAGGGGAAAAGACCTGTAGGTTTCATTAGACTTTCTGAGATCTCTGAGCTGTACGAAGGGTAATGACCATGGCAACCTTCCTTCCAGCCATCAGGGGAGGGAACTGTTAGCTCCACAAGTCGCCAAGCATCCTGCTTTGGCTGGAATGGAAGCCTTCCCTTTGGCATCTGGACAGCCAGGACCCTCCCTATGCAGTTTACCTCCCTACCAATCCTGCCCTCTGGGCCAGAAAGAGCCTCCCTCTTGATCCATTGGGTCAGAGCACCAATGGCAGATTAGAGATCCAGCTCTCACCTCCATTCTTCTCCCCCTTAGCCTCACCAAGTGCTTCCACCGTTGGATGAGGGGGTGCCAGGCAGGAGTTAACCCTTCCTGCCCCAGCAGCGCTGTTCACGCAAACTCAAGTCACCCGCGAATCTTCGTGATACCCATGGGATCACCCTCTGCCTGGCTTCCAGCCTGGAGTCAGCTTTGCTTGTAGCTCCTGCTGTCAAGACTGCTGCCTAGACTTCTGAGGAGTGAAGTTCTGTCTTCAGCTCCCAGATCCACAGTTTCCTCATCTGACTCATGCTCCCTCCCACACGTGCTTTCTCTCTCCACCATCCGCACTGTTCTCCATAGCAACTGGTTCACAGATGGATTTCTTCTCTGCTGTGCCTAATCCCTAAGCAAACTCCCTCTTCCCTACCCTCTTCACAAAATGTCACCTGCTTGATTCAGCTTTTGTGGATTCCAGGCCAGTATCAAGAAAGCCAGACACCGCTTGTGAACACCATTGGCGGATCCAGCTGATATCCTGCCAGTTCTTTGCTCTTTCGAAGTCAGTGGGAAAAAAGCAATAAAAGTACCACTCAGCCATCTGACCTCCTCAGTGTCCCGCCAGACTTTAAAGATGTGTCTCTCTTTCTATGTGGGGTTGTTCAGCCCCAGGTGGTTAACAGCAGAGGGAAGTGGCCACAGCTGGGTGAGGCTCAGATGCACCCCAGGAAAGTGACACCTCTCTCGCCAGGCTGTGTCCCCACAGCAGTAAGCAGCGATGTCCTCCTTGTACCCACTAGTGCTCTAGAATTTGTAGTCAGTCGACATTTGAATCGGGATTAAGGTCAACATACTATGCTTATAGAGCTGGCTTTCCCATCACATTTACCCAGAGTTCTGGAACTTCTTTTCCCCCCCACATGGCTTGTTTCTTCGCTCAGAGTTTGGTTCCCTCTGTTCAGATCAGCTTGTACTCTCTCCATCCTTCCTTTCTTCTCCTTTTCTTTATGTCATTGTCTCTACTCTATAGGGGGATACCTGCTCAGAAGCTGATTTTTAGATTCCTTCCCCTTCCCCCCAAGTGTAGTGACCACTTACACTTGCCATGCATCCAGCTGGGTGTTGCTTCAGGCAGGAAGACTCAAAGCTCTGAGGTTCCTCAAGGTGCCTCCTTGCCTTTCTGCTAGTCACTGGGTCCCAGTCTGCCCATCTCATGGGATCATTGTGAAGGTTAAATGAGATAGTGTAGATGAAGTGCCCAGCCCGTAGTAGGTGCTCAGACAGGCTAAATCCCTTCTTTCTGCTTCCCCTGGAGCCATCTCCCCCATTTATGGTAGACACACTCACCTCACTCTGCCCAGGCTTTCCTCTGTAGCTCTCTCGGCCAGGTGGCACTGTGAGCCAATCACAGAGGCACAGAAACCCCATCTGTACCCAGGGTTCTTCCTGTGGGACCTTGCCAGACCCACACTGGCAGGGACTGAATCTTATCTGAGGATGGGTATCTGGTATTGTGTCCTCCATGGTTTTGTTGAATGAGTCAATGAATGATTCAAAAAAGATGACAAAAAGCCCAGATTCTGAGACTAACACAGGCTGTTGCTATAGGGCTGATTTAATGTGCTGCGTTCTCTCCAGAAGACTGGGTACCATGTCAGGTCCTGCTTGGGGGCCAGGCTGGCCATGCACCTGGGTGACCCATGAGTTGTTTCCATGGTGAAGATCAGGTCTGGCTGCTTTAACTCTGAATTATCTGGGAGACTGAGGAACATGCCAGGCATAGTCAGGGAGTGGTCAGGACAGGCTTGAGTGATCCTGGCAGAGAATCAGACCCAGTCTCTGCACCTTCCCTAGTAATGGCTATCCGTGTCCTACTGGCTCAAGCAATGGTGCTGGCCCGTTAGAGCCCTAAGACAGGCCTGATTGAGGCTTGGAGCCAGATGAAGAACACATAACCTTTATGGGGGGGAAAGCAAAATCAAAACCTCACTTACTTGGGTTTCTAGAATGGGGCAATTCTTTTTGCTACTACAGTACATTTTTTAAGGTTTTTTTTGTTTTTGAGGGTTTTTTTTTGTTTGTTTTTTGTTTTTCGTTTTTTTTGGGTTTTTTTGCCCCTCCCGGCAGAGAGAGAGGATTAGAGAGAATCCTATGCCAACTCCAGTCCCGGTTGGGGGGGTGGGGGGCAACACGGGGCTCGATCCCACAACCATGAGATCACCACCTGAGCCAAAATCAAGAGCCAGATGCTCAACTGACTGAGCCACCCAGGCGCCCCACATTTTTTAATTAACAAATGGATGAAAGGCACTTCCTGACATTTCAGCTCATCTTTCAGAGACTTCTAGTGGGGAGGACTCCAAATAAAGCTTCCTTATGACTTCCTAATACTTTTCGGCCCTTGCAATCTTCCCACCACACACATATCCAGCATCCTCCCCCCTCATTCAGTCTGCACCCCACATTCTGCGTAGCCCACTCTCAGCAGGCCTGCCACTTCCCAGACACGTCATGAGTGTTCATGCCTCTCAGCCTTTATGCATGCTGTGTTTTTCTACCTGGGACGCTTTTTTCTGTCTCCTTTACCTTCCTAGCAAAGCCCCCTCATCCATCCATTTGAGACAAACTCAAATATCCTCCTGTAAAGCTTATGCCATCCTGTACTATATTATCACAGCACCATTTAGAACATATTTCAATGCACTAAAATGATCTGCTTAATTATTTCCTCCCACTCCACTGTGAGAGTCTTCAGGACGGAACCCTGACTTACTCCATATGCCCAGCTCTGAGCACTGGTCCTGCCACATGCTGAGTTCTCAGGGAAAATCTGCCAGTCGAACACATGAATGAAGGAAGCACAAATGGGGACACGGAGTGCGGAAGAGCAATGTTTTCAATCTCGAGGGCATGTTGATCAGGGAGGTAATATTTCTTGGGTTTTCTGAGGTCTCACTAAAGAAGCATGATGATATATGTTGCTAAAATAGAGGGGTTCTGAAAAAAATCAATAATCCCGAAAGGTCTGGCCAAAAAATATGCCAGTGGGCTTGCTAGCTGGGCAGGGTACAGACTTCAGAGGACGGCTCCTCAGCGAGATGATTCACCCCTGTCCTGGAGTCTGTGGCCAGCAGTTGGAATACCTGCGCTTATCTGCATCCTGCATTGTGATAGCATCTCCAGGCCCCACGGCTCCACCTTTGGAAGCTTTAAGGGAAGAGGAAAGCCCATGCAGGGTGGTCAGGGAAGTTGACGTAGCCTGGGCTGGAGCCCAAGACCTGGCCGATGTTATCAGTCCATGTTGAGATGATGCTGGCAAGGGGCTCTCCTTAGTCTTAGGCTCTAAATTTAAAAAAATAATCATTGATGCTTCCAGCAGTTGTTTCTTTTTATCTACACTTGGGATCCACTGCAGGCCTCCACAGACTCAAGCATTTAGTGAGTTTTATCCGACAGCTTTGCACCCAGAAGCATGAGCCATGATCCACCCAGAGCCCATGCCTGGATTTGAGTCTCCCTCAACCCCGGCGTCTCCCAGCCCCTCTAGAACCTAAAGCGTGGATATAAGAGGTTTTGACTTGGAAGGGTCAGTGCTGGCCCTCCCCTTTTCTGCTCCCATCTCTGCTTAGTTTCATGGTTGAAGCTGGGCATCCCCAGGCTAAGAGGGCATGGGAGGGATGTGTGGGGACTAGCCCTATCTTCCAGAGGGGCTGTCTGCTCAGTGTGTGTCTGGATGTACCCTGCTAAGGGATGTGCTCTGCCTCACTTTACTTCTCAGGCCAGGGCCTTTTCCTAAACCCCAACCCCTTGCTTAGGCCCACCCATAGGCCTAATACTTTGCCCGCATTCCTCCTGAGATCTGCAACTGTGTCTCTGGCTTCCCAAATGCCAGCAGCCTCCCCCTCTGTATTGGATAGATGACATCACTGCCCCTCTGTGGTAATGTTATCCTTGCTTAGGGACCATAGCTGCTAGGTCCCCTCTCCCGTCCTTGTGCGTGCCTCACTCTGCTTGCTTTTTCCACATAGCACAAACTCAATGTCTGACATCATAGTATACACCCATTTATGTATCTATGTATTGCCTTACTGGTCTTTGAGCTCCTTGAGGGAAGGGAGCTTGGTTTTACTCTCTGAGCAGTGAGTGGCACAGAGAGACATTCAGTAGTATTTGAATGGGTGAGTGCCCAGGCAACATGATGTGTCTCCCTTGAGCCAGAGCTCACCATGTCCTGTGAAATGTCCATGTCCTACAGTACCTGAGTCAGACAGCAGTGGTTCGGATCCAGGCTTTACCACTAGCAGTGTGATATTGGGCTCAGCTATAAAGTGAGGTCCATAATGGTTCTCTCCTCCTAGGTCATGGGCGTGGGGACTTAGTGTGGTCAGTTGCAGAAAGGGCTTAATATGGTGCCTGGGGCATATGTATAACACCCAAGAAATGTGAGCTCTAAAAATGTTTCCAGACACCATGGCCAAGATGGCGGTGGGCTGAGGGAATGTGGCCCATGTGGCTTTCGCCGACCCCAAGGAAGCAGCAGATGCTTGTAAGGAAGCCTGGTATGCAGCAAGAAGGCCACTTAGGGAAAGGGTGACATGTTTCCCATTGTTACTTCATTTATCCTCTTGGGAACTGGGCCTTCAGAGGTTCTCAGGAAGGTCAGAATTGAACTTGAGGAGGGGAGCTGACAAAGCCTGTCTTCCAACCTGCCCCAGGCCTGTCAGGTTGAGTCTGGCCCTGCCATTCATGAGCTCTATGACTTCAGGAAAGAGTCTTAGTGTCCTCAGCCTCCATTTCCTTATGTTAACAATGGCCACACTACTACTTAACGTGCAGGCTCCCATGAGGATTGAGTGGGACAATGCAAGTGAAACAAGCCCAGTGAACCCACATGTCCACCGTGCATCAGGAACCACATGCTGAAACTTCAGAAAGTAGGTTCTAGACAAAGAGTGACTTTTTAATTCCTATGTGATTGTGAGGTCTAACAGCAGCACCACGGGGTTTTTCTGGGTATTTTCCAGAAGGATCCTCAAACCTTAGTCTAAGGTCTTCTGTTCCAGGTGCTATTCAGCCAACCAACAACCCTCCCCTAATGGCCAGGCTCTGGCTGGACTCTGGATACAAGGATGAGGAAGACCCTATCTCCTTCCTCAAGGAGCTCATAGCCAGGTGGGACATTCAGTATATTAGCACCATAAAGGAGACAGGGCCAAAGGGCTGAGAGAATTGGAGAGAAAGAGTCCCAAAGTCTTCCTGGAGAGGTTTAAATCTTGGTCATTAGAAAGCATTGATCCAGGACAGCATTTATTCATTCATTCATTCTTGTAAACATATTTATTAAAACAAAACAGGGGCGCCCGGGTGGCTCAGTCGGTTAAGCATCCGACAGTTGATTTAGGCTCAGGTCACGATCTCACAGTTTGTGAGATCGAGCCCCGTGTCGGGCTCTGCACAGACAGTGGAGCCTGCTTGGGATTCTCTCTCTCCCTCCCTCCCTGCCCCTCCCCTGCTCTCTCTCTCTCTCTCTCAAAATAAATAAATAAACATTAAAACAAAACAAAACAAACGAACACCAAAGTATGCCTACCATGTGCCAGGCACAGTGAGTGCCCAAAGCCAGGACCATGTAGCAGAGCAGCGGGTGCGGCCACAGCTCTGGCCTAACCACTTGGGAGTGCACAGCTGACTTCCCATTGCCTGCACCTGCAGCTCTTCACCTGGGGGCTTTCTCCAAAGCCAGGGAAGGTTTCTCTGCCATGCACAGAGCAGGCTGGGTGGGCTGGGAACTAATGCGCCCCCAGAGCAGCCCTCAACAGTGCCTGCTGGGAGTTGGTGTATGAATACCCGGGTCTCTTCTTCCTAGCTTCGTTATGTTCATTTGTAAAATGGGCCTAAGAGCAGAAAAGGTCCCTGCTTCCCAGGGGTGCTGTGAATGAGAGCAGAGATGGGAGAGGCTTCCTTTAGGTTTTCGTCTGCTTTAAATTGCAAAGTGAGACTGAAGGGCCAGCACAGAGCCGTCAGGTGCTTGTTCAATACACCCTCCCACCGTTACTCCCGAAGTCGAGAAATGTGTTAAGAACGTGGACTCTAGGGCTAGACTGCCGAACCCGCCATGTTGGCTCTACCACTTGCTAACCATTTGAACTTGGACAAATTACCCTGTTTATGCCTCAGTTTTTCATCCATACATTGGGTTATCAGTAGTACTTACCTAATAGAATTTCTCTGAGGGTTAAGTGACTTAATACACATAAAGCTCTTAGGAGTCCTGGCACACAGGAATGTCCTCATAAGGGGCTGTTCAGTTAGTGGATGACAGGCTAGGATAGGAAGGGGGTTGAGGATCCAATATGAAGTGGCCCCTGAGGAGAAGCAGCAGTGCCCTGGGCCTGGGGAAGCCTCAGGGCAATTTGCTGTAGGCTGGGCTTTCCCAAATAATGGAGGGGGGCCTGCTTCTAGGCCAGGCACCTTCCTTTGAAAAGGAGGAATGGAGGGACCCCTGGGGCTCAGTTAGTTAAGTGTCCAACTCTTGATTTGGGCTCAGAGTCGTGAACTCACATTTCATGAGATCAAGCCCCCCATCGGGCTCTGTGCTGACAGCATGGAGCCTGCTTGGGATTCTCTCTCTGCCTCTTCCCTGCTCATGCTCACTTGCACATGCTCTCTCTCTCAAAACAAATAAACATTAAAAAAAAAAAAGGATGGGGACAAAGGAGTTCAGACTAATGAGCATACAAGAACACCACTCATTAAGTGCTTACAGCATGTCAGGCATTGTCTCACAGAACCCTCCAGCCACTGCAAGAAGTAGATAACATCCTTCCCATCTCAAAGATGAGGAAATTGAGGCTCAGAGAGGTTAAGTCCCATGCCCAAAGTCACACAGCTGATAGATGGCCACAACTGGGAATTAAATTGTAGTTTCTCTCTCTTCTGAGTCCCTGCTCTTTGTGCTTCCTGTGACATCTTTTTATAAAGAAACAAAAACCCAAGGGCTGAGAGCAGAGCACTTGGGGTCTGCCTTGTCATGCACCCCTTCATGGGATTCTTCCCTTTGAGAAAAGATTGCCCAAAGATGTTCAGTGAGCTGAGGAAAATAACACCCAGCTTCCTGATCTGACAAGCACCGACAGTGGATAGGGTGTAAATATGCGTGCAAAACCCACTGGGTCTCCTGGGCCATGAATCAGCCAGGCTGAGGCTGCTGGTCACACAGCCTAAGCAACGGTGATTTGCAGAAGCGCAGAGCTGACTTACAACCTTTGGGAGCCTTAGCTCTCCCCCTGGAGGACACTCAGGGCTGTGCCGCAGGACTTGGACCTCGAGGCCTGTTGTTGGTCCTCACTGGTGTCCTGGAACACATCAGTGTTTTCAGCGCCCTGTGTCTGTGTTCCAAGGAGAAAAAAATCCCTCCTTTCCCCTAGCCTTTCCTCTAGTTGGAGAGCTGCAGATCAAGGAAGACTTCCAAAAGAGTCTCAGCTGGGCCAGATGGGGCAGGAGGAATGTTCCAGGGAGAGGAAGCAGTTAATGCAAAGGTACTGTGGCCCCACTGAGTTTGGCATGTTTGGGAATGTGACTTGAGTGTAGAGCCTTATGGAGGCTAAGCAAGTGGGAACCAGGACCTTCATTCAACCCTGCAGGCCAACAGTGATGGGGCTGGAGTAGGGGCCTGGGGGGAGGCTGTTCCTCTGGCATTTATAGAAGCTTAGACTTCCAAGGTCTCAGGATCGTGGGTGTCAGTATCCAAGAATCACAGACTTTAGAGATCTCAGACTCTTGAAATTTGGGACTCCTCACAAGCTCTTGTGCTCTCCGTCATGAGATTTTAGATCAGGTTTCTGAGTTGGGCAGCACTCAGAAACCTTCAAGTCTTGCACAAAAGGAGAATTTAGTACCAGAATTCCAGTTGGCCTCTGGCTTAACTGCCAACAGCAACCGGACGTCCCCAAATGCCCACACTGGACCTGGCCCCTCTGGAATCTCCTTTGTGTGCTGGGACACCAGCAGGGCCTGTTCCCAGCTCAGATTTAACCTGCTGTTACAGGCTGGATGCCAGCATTTCCTGGGGCTTTGAGGTCTTGGTGGTTCCCTCCCCTGAAGTTCACAGCAAGGGCCCTGCCCAGTGCTCCTGAGCGGTGGGGTGGGGTGGGGTGGGGGTGGGGGTGCTGGAGCTGGAACAGTGGCCAATCCACTCTGCCTGGGTGCAGCTGACATTAATCACCCATCATGGCATTTTTAATAAGTCCTGGGATTCCTACTGAAAATCATCCTAGGAGCAGGAATATTTTATGCCCTGAAAGTAATATCATAGCATTTGGGCCACTGCCCCACCTTTACTTTATGTGAGTTTCCATCTCCACAGCCCCAGGCAAGCTGGCTCTTGTCCAAGGTCATTTAGTCTGCGAAGACAACTGATTTCTATTAGTCCATTATTCTTGTTTTCATCCTCTGAATTACTCATGGTGGATGAATAGAGAATTGGTGGAACAGAGTGCCTGTAGCTCAGGCCCCTGGCGGCCGGGAGGCGGGGAGAAAGAGCTGGATTCTCTTCCCGGTCATGCTGTTACCAGCTGTGCGACCTTGGGCAAGTCTGAGGGTGTCTGGAGCAAAGAGGGTGCAAGCATTCAGAAGCACCCCCCCTTGGAACTGGAGGGTGCTACAGCATGGACCAGTACCCCATGGTGAACACCCAGATTGTTTCAGGCAGCCTTCTGTCCTTGGCCCTTTACTGTGTTTCCCAGCACAACTGTGCCTGAATAGTGCCCGATTGTGAATTCCAAAGGTGAGTAAGGTGTGCTCTAGGAAAGTCAAACCCAGGCCCTCTCCCCTCATTTGTTGGTCTTGCTTGCTCAGGGATTTTTATCCCAGAGAAATTGGATTTGTGTGTGAATACTCTACCAACTCTCCAGTCAAAAGGAAGCTGAGTTGGGCAGTCTAATCCCTTCCCTTGGGCACTAAGGATACACAGTAGTGAGAAGAGGATATTTTCTTTCCGAATTGAATCAGCGATCACAGAATGCTATTGAGGGAGGCCTGCGGCATGTGGCTCCTTTGGTTGGCTGTGGGGCAGAGTAGCAAACAGCAGTCATTAGAGGCAGACTGATCGGAGTTTGAACTCCCCTGCTCATGCCCTACCATCTGTGTCGTTAGGGGCACGTCACTGAAAGTCTGTTCCTTGAGTTTTCTCTTGTGTCATTTGAAGATAATCACGTGTGGGATTAAGAACATGGTTTGCATCCCCGTCCCACCGGCTTTCAGCCCTGGGACACTGAGCAAATCCCTCCACCTCTGTGTGCTCAGAGTGCCTAATGCATGGACTGTGGGTATAATACGTCACACCTCAAGTAGGGATCATAGTTGTATAGAGTACAGAATGGGAAACATACGAAGTGGATTTGGAACAGTACTTGGCACGTGGTGAGCTCTAAATAAACATTAGCTATAAATGTCTTTGTTTGTAGGGTGGTAGTGAGATTTCAATTAGATGAGTATCTTGAATAATGTACAGTACTTCATACGTGCTGAATATATAATTGCTGGGTGAAAGAATGAAGACCGGGATGGGTAGATGTAAAGCACGGAGCCCATCATACATTAAACTGGGAGACGCACCCACAGAACTGCAGCCTTTCTGGCTGGGCATTTGAACCAGTGATCTGGGGCTGACCTGGATTATCACCAGCTGATCCTGTACACCCTTCCCCAACGCTGCATGCACAACTCTCCCCAATTCAGGGTCAATGGCATCACTAAGAGCTTGAAATCAGTTATGGTGTTTATACCACAGATGCTGGAAAATGTTACAAATCCAGTTTGGGGAGGGGGGGGGTTGGATTTAAAAATTTTTGTTTATTTATTTTGAAAGAGTATGCAAACACATGAGGACAGGAGGGGCAGAGAGAGAATCCCCAGCAGGCTCTGTGCTGTTTTTGTTTGCTATTGTTGAGACAGAAAGAGAGAGAGAAAGATGAAGGGAGGGAGTTGGGGGGGGGGAGTGTGGGGGGGGGCAGCATTGATTTGCACCCAACACATTCTTGACTGGCCAGGGGACCATTTTTTACACCTGCCACCGCCATCTTCAGAAAGCAGTTCTGACCACTTTATTGCAGCACACAGGATCTTTGGGAAAATAAGTCATTTTGGAGCAGATAAGAAAGTGTTAGTGGATGTTGAAAGCCTGGCTTTGGAGACCCCACTAAGTGAGGAATGCATATTTTTTGTGGGTTTGGTGGTTACTAATGCCTGGCTATGACATGAAAGAATACACCCAGAAACAGATGGTTGGGTCTTTTGGGTGGTAATCCTGGGGATTTCTGTAACTTGCCAAGACTGAATTAATGCTTGGAGCCTCCCAGGAAGATTGTGACACTAAGGCTGGACCCTCCAGCTGTATTTTAAATGCCATATGTGGGTCTCCGAGGTGGAGCCTTTCCCCAAGTCCTGAGGAAGGAGAACCATTTAAGGCCATTCCAAATCTACTTCAGTAGCAATTGACTTTGAAGAAGTACGGCAATTAAAGGAGCTGGACAGAAATTCAGCTAAGTGTAGTGGACTTATGGAAGTGTAGTGGAAGAAATGCATGCAAGGATTTGTAAACTGCCCAGAATGTGAAGGCTTGTCCGAAGGATCTTAAAGAGACAGGAAGGCATAAAGCAAGGCTGCTAAGCTCTATTTTAGGATCACCGCTGTGCAAGCCCGGCTCACCATCATTCATCAGCAGGCCTCTCTGGATTCCTTGTGGGGGTGGGGATGGGGGTGGGGCAGCATCTATACTTCTTTTTTAGCTCTTTAGATAAGCAGATGATCAGCTAGGTTTGACAACCATGGCATCCCAATGAATAATCTCTCTTTTAAAATGTGTTGACATATCATTTGTGTTTCGATGGCCCTAAATGGCTTTAGAGGAAAGTCGCTTAATCTTGATCTGAGGAAGACCAGCTACTGTTCGCTCTTGGAAGAATAAACAGAAATGTGCTGTGCTTTTAATCTTTAAATTAGCACTATTGGAGACTAGCAATTATTAGCACTTCTCAGCGGGGGTGTGCACGCTCCCCTCCCAGGCACTGGAGTGGGGGTAGCTACTCCCATCTAGGCTGGGTTTCGGGGACAGACTGAGCTAGGGAGGAAGGCAGTGCTGGCTCATGTGAACCTGTGAGTCTGGGCAAGAGGGACAAAAGGCAGTGCCCTCTGCAAAGGGCAGCTGGGGAACTTCAGGAGACAGTCCAAAGCATGAGATCGAAAGATGGACACACAGAGAAATGAAAACCAACTGGGCAATGAAGGGCCTGTCACTGAAGGTCCCAACATGGAGCCCAGGGGTTTGGAAAAATGAAGAGGGAATTATCTGGGCAGGTACTGGGGGAGCCTTTCTCAGACAGAGTCTGAAGCCTTCTGTGAAGGGCTGGAGCCACACACATTGCAGAGAAGGCTCCTTTCCTTCCCCCCCCCCCCCCCGTAACAAAACCAGTCTTATTTCAGTTGTTATCAGACTCAGCTGCCCATCAGAATCTCACTGGGAGCTTGTATGAAATTCACAGTCTCTGGTCCCTGATATACCAAATCAGACTCTGTGTAGTGTGGTACCCTGGAGCCTGGGTTTCTACCAAGCTGATTTTTTTTTTTTAATGTTTATTTTTGAGACAGAGAGAGACAGCATGAACAGGGGAGGGGCAGAGAGAGAGGGAGACACATAATCTGAAACAGGCACCAGGCTGTCAGCACAGAGCCTGATGGGGGGCTTGAACTCACAGACCATGAGATCATGACCTGAGCCGAAGTCGGGTGCTTAACCGACTGAGCCACCCAGGCGCCCCTCTACCAAGCTGATTCTTGCACAGGCCAGTTTTTATCCTAGAGAGGCAGTATGGAGAGTAAAGAGCATGAACTCTGGGTACAGCTCAGTCAGACTGAAATGCCGGACTTCACCATGTACTGCCTGGGTCACACTGTGCCTTCATTTCCTTGTCTTCAAAATAGAACATTAATAGTAACCACGTCATTGGGTTGTCAAAAGGCTTAAATGAGATAATATATGCTAAGTGTCAAATGCCTGGTACATCATTATTACTATTATTTCCTTTATTGAACATTAGCCAGTTAATGCAGAGATACAGGGGTAGAGGAACTTAAGTCATCGTACATATATACATACATCCACATCATATACATTGGGCAAGGGTTGAAAATTCATATGCTGGTGGAGACCATAGTGTCATGGAGAATGTATGGCTTCCCACAGAGAATGTATGTCGTGGAGAATGTTTGGGTTCCCACAGAAGCAGACGCTGAAACAGGCATTGGGGTCGAGTCATTTGTCATATAGATGACCTCAGGAAACCGTGAGGAGAGAGTGTGGTGTGGGGGCAGAGAGAAAAGTCAACACCGCGGACTTCACAAACAAGCTACCGCTATGGCCTCAGGCCCAATCCCACTGGGAACCACCCAGAGACTGTACAACCTGCCTCAGCTTTGTCTCACCTGGGGGTGAGGAAGCCGGGAGGGACTCATTTCCTAAGGCTGCTATATCAAAGCAGCGTCAGTCTCAGTGGCCTAAACAACAGAAATTGTCTCAGTTCCGGAAGCTGGATGTGCAAGATCAAGGTGTCCACAGGGCTGTGATGATGGCAAATCTGTTCCATGTCTCTCCCTTACCTTCTAGGGTTTCCCAGCAGTCTTTGGTGCTCCCTGACTCAGAGATGAATCACTCCAATCTATGGCTTTGTCATCACGTGGCATTCTCCCTGTGTGTCTCTGTCTTCATATGGCCATCTTTGTGTAAGGACACCCATCATATTGGATTCGGGTCTCCCCTAGTCCAGTATAACCGGATCTTAGCTAGTTACTTCTGCAATGGCCCTATTTCCGAATAAAGCCATATACTAAGGTATTGGTGGGTAGGACTTCAACATATGAATGGGGGCGGAGGGAGGACGCAATTCACCCCATAACAGATATTCATCCCCTGAGTCCTACCCCTAACGGATTGAGAGCTATGTCTGTAGATAGGCTGAGTACAGGTGGCCAGAGAAAGCCCTGGGGCAGAGAGAGGATGGCCTGCAGTGTGTCTGGGAAGGTGGGTGCCAAGGAAATGCGGGCAGGAGCATTAGACCATCCATAGTCAGGAGCATTAGGCCGCTTCTGAGTGTGCACCCTGTGAGGACTACTCAGACGGCACCCACGAAGGTGGCCAGTGGACAACACCCGTCACAGCACCCTTCTAAAGCGGCAGTTCCAGCCCAACTCCAGTTAGCACCCAGCAGGAGTGCTTTGCAGGCCAAAGGAATACGTCCCTGAGCAGATGCAGCCCTGGGAACTCCAGTTTTGAAAACTTTGCAGGAGTCCGGGCTCAGATTTCCATGGCGAGGCCTCCTCCATCATTGAGAGCCACATGTGGTTTCTCAGACTTGGCACCGTTGACATTTTGAACTGGATAATTCTTTCTTGCAGAGGGCTGCCCTGTGCCCGGTAGGATATTTAGCAGATCCACGCCCAGGAGCACCCTCCCAGTTGGGACACTCAAAACCGTCTCCAGACATTGCCAGATATCCCCTCACGGGGGTGGGAGTGTAACAAAATCGCTCCCCGTTGAGGACCACTGGGCTATAGGAAAGTAACAGCAGGGAGATCTTGTAGCTTCAGCCCGTGCCTCTCTGACTTGCCACCAACTGCACCAGGAACTGCTTCTCAGGCCCAGGAGGCCTGTCCTTTAAGAGCCTTTGGTGTCTGTGAGCCCTGAATCCATTTCTGAGATTCTTTTTCAAAAATCTCAACCTTTTCTCCCTCCTTCTCTCTCTGCCTGTTCCCTCCCTCTCTCTATCTTTCTTCCTCTCCATCCCTCTCTCTCTCCCTGTCTCTCCCCCACTGTCTCTACCTCCTCCCCCTACTCTCTGCCTCCCAATGAAGTAGATTGCATGCCTTTTTTGTCCAGCAGAATGGAAGTTCCATAAGGACTATCTGGTTCACAGCTCTTGCCACAGCAGCTAGTGAGAGCTCGGTATTTGCCAAATGAATGGGTGGGTGGCTCTCCCGTCACTCCTACTTCCCCCAAACCTAGGACAGACATGGAAAGTGGTCATCTGAGCATTGAGGGTAGAATGAGGACCACGTTCCTCCTGGGCAAGGCTGGACAGGCCGTTTTGCAAAGATGCCTGTGCAGCTGCCCTCTGAAGAGCGAAGGCCCGTTGGGCATCAATTTCCTGATCCTTTATTTTCCTTTATGCCAGAGATAAAGAGTATCTCATTAGGTGTTCAAATCAGATTAACAGCCATTAGTACCAGACTTCTTCTGCTCAGCCTGCATTTTGTTTCTTTTGGGATGACCCTGTGAAGCTAATTGCTTTTTACAGGAACAGCACGGGGGCATATACAGGGAGGGAAGAAAGGGCTCTGTTTGACCAGGCTGGTGAAGTCTGCATTTTTATGTGGCTTGCAAGTCTGAAGGAGGGAGAGCAAGCAAGCAGGCTGCACTCAGCAGGGCCCTGAGGGGAGGCACCACATGGGGATGGTGGAGAGTGGCCTGTGCCCTCCCCAGAGGGGATGGCAGTTGATGAGCATGGCTTCCGGGAGTGCTGACTCACAGAGGTCATTCAGATATCAACAGAGTAGGGATTTGCAGGCAGCAGGGGAGGGCTGGAGGAGCAACAGAAGAGGGATGACACCTGGCCCCATGCAGGGTGCAGATTGTATTTCTCTGTCCATGCTGGCTATCGACAACTCCACCATTGATTCTAAATCTGGCAAAGTCGCAGAGAGCAGACTCCCCACCTCGTCTTTGCCCAACACATTAAAACAAACGTGACCTACAGCCTCCCCCTTCTTTCCATAATTATGCTCCTGCCCTGCTCTACCAAGACACTTTGTTAAAAGTTATTTGTAGATATTTCAAGAAATAGTTAAAGGTAGCTCACACGGCGGGGGTGGGGGTGGAGTAAAATAATGCAGACTTTAGAAGTTGAAAATCAAATCTTTTGCAAAGGTAGAGAAGCAAGAATGCTGAACCCTGTGATTAGGCATTAGATTTTTTTCTCTGAGCTTCCTGGCAGCCTTGGCAAAAAGGTAACTATGCGGGGTTATGTATTTGTGTGTAGGTATAAAGAAAATATATTTTTTGAACTAAGTTCTGAGAGGCATTTGTCATATATATATTATATATTACATATAATATATAATAGGCAGTATCTTGGACGATGGTTTCCTAGCAAACGCAGAAGTGCTTTTGAGATAGTTCTTTCTCTCTTTGGCAACGTAAAAGTTGAAGGAAAACATGAATACCTAATTAGGTAAAGACACTTTGCAAAGACTATGAGCCAATATTGTCTGGAGTATTTCAGGACTGTTTTGATTTTTGATAGCAGCTGTTTGGTCAGGACTAAGGGAATGCTCTCTTCTAATCAGTAGCCAATGTTTGGGATGCAACGGGCTGAGAACAGAATTTCCCTCTAGCTAGTCCACCAGAAACCTTTATCCTACTTCCGTTAACAGGGCGCAGAGGCACGAAGGGGCCAGCGGCTCCTACAAGAAGCAAAGCCTTCTTGTCTCTTGCTGCCACCTTCTAAGTGGCTCTTCTCTGTGTGTGTCTGGCTCTTCACATTTCCTGTGCATCAGGAGTTCACAATCTTACCCGAACCTCAGCACCACACCAGAATAACAGAGCCTGTTTTGTTAGCCTCTGTGTATAACAAACCATCCTAGAAGTAAGTGGCTTAAAACAGCAACCATTCACTGGCTCTCAGTTCTGCAACAAGGCAGCTTGTCTCTGTTCTATGGGGTGTCAGCTGGGTTCCCCCCAACCCCGCGTTTGCAATCAGCAGAAGGATCCGAGATGGCCTCACTCACTGTCTGGGCCTTGGTGGGGTAGCCTAAATTAATGGGGGCTCACTGGGCCTCTCAAGCTCAAGGAGGCTGTGTCAGGCTTCCTTACTTAAGGCAGCCCGACAAAACAATGAAAGTTCAAGCTGCAAGGCCTCCGGAGGCCTAGGCCTACCACCAGCTCACATCCCTCCCCCCTGCATCCTCTTGCCCTATGGTCAGCCCAGATTCAGCCTGTGAGATGGCTACACAAGGACGTGAATTCAGGAAGGGGGGATTCATGGAGTATCACAGGGTGGCAGTCATCCACAGCCCCATCCCATCAGTAAACCCAACAACAGGAGGCAGTGGTTCTCAGCCAAGGGGTGGGGAGGGACAGAAGGGGACAGGTATGTCCTCCCTGGGGGTGGAGAAGGGTGTCATTTGGTACTAGCTCTGTTCTCACTCCAAGTTCCTGGACTCAGCCCTTAACTGCCATTATCAAAAGCCCAAATACCAGGCTTTATGAGTTCTACTTAAAAATTTCAAAAAGGATATATGAGAGGTGGACCTTTGAAGAGATGGAACAGTCAGTGTTTCAAGAGGCCTCCTGGCAGCCACGCTTGAAGACCTTGTAAGCACGGGGCACATTGAGCTATGCCGCTCTATGGCCGACTTCCTGACACTTGCAGACGGCGGCATCCCCAGGCCTCCCCAGCCAGCTGTGTGGTTGGAGATCTCGAGGTCATTTTCACATCAGCTAAAGTGAGAGATACGGCATGTGAATGGCAGCCTGAAAGTCAGCTGAATTTTCTCCAGGATGGAATGAGAACACCTGACAGACCAGCCTCATTGGCCCTAACTCCGCACAAGGGTCACTCTGTGTAAAAGGATGAGTCGAATGACAATAAAGGCTAATGACAATATGCTAATCACTCTTGCAGAAGCAGGGAAACTGGAGGGCTTGATAACAAAGCCATTGGATAACAGAATCAGGGAAGAACATACTCTGACTTCAGAGAAATGGTGTAAATCTTTAAAAAGATGGAATAAAAGCAGACTAAACATAAGATCCTAATGGTTTTGCTCAGAGCATGCATACACACACACACACATGCACACACACATGCATGCATCCACATGTGTATGCATCTGTGAAGAAACGGGATGAAGGAAGCCTGACTTAGCAGCAACATGTGAAAAGGATGTGTCATTGTCTGTTCCCAAGAAGCTCAATTTGAGTCAGAAGTAGGCCAAAATTAATGAGACCTTCCACTATATGAATAGGGGTATAGATTCTAGAATAAAGGAGGTGATTAGTTCATTCTATTCTGTATAGCCCAATTTACTCCATAAGTATTAGGCCAATTTCTAGGTGCATAATTTAAGTGTTAAAGAAAAACTAACAGATTTAGAGGAAAGCTGAGCATGATAAAAGAACCTGAACTCACCAGACATGAGGAAGTATACAGAGGCACTGAAGACATTTGACCTAGAGAAATCCTCAGCAAGGACTTAAGGATGGCCTTTTACTCCAAGTGGTTGTCATGTGGAAGAGGGCTTTGATTCGCCCCCTTTGGCCCCTAAGTAAATCTTGAACCAGTGAGTGAAAGGTAGAAGCACCCTGGCATTTGGGGGGCAAAAGGAAGAAGAACAACATTGGATATTTAGAATGGCCCAGTAAGGAATGGACTATGTGTTTCTGGTCACTGCAGGGGCCGGGTGATCATTCATCTATCCTGATGATTCAAATCTTAGATGGGTAATTGGTTCAAAGGAACATTAAAATCCTGTGCAACTAACTCTGAGGTCTTGGGATTCATGGGGATTTGCCCAAGGTCACAGAGCAAGCTGATAGCTGTGTAGCACCTGCGTTTCCTGCCTCCCTTTAAGCATTTCTGCCTCTGATGCCCAGTTTCCTCACCTCCATGATGATCACTCGAGCAGGGATGCCTAGGGATGACATCCTACCCATCCAGTCAGCCCTGTTTGTTTGGCCACCATCATGTGTAAAAAGATCTGAAATCGATGTCTATAGGAGGGCACACCAGTTCTGGCAGTAGCCGGCATGCCCCGAGGCCTGCCCTGACCATGAGGTCCCTGCACGTGTTCCAATCTCCTGCTTGGCCGCCAGGGCTTTGCTGCTTATGGACTTCTAACCTAGATTCAGGGCAGAGCAGGAAGAGGTGGTCCTGGACCAGAGCACACGAAGAAGGATTTGCGGCTCCTTCTTCTCTTAAAACTCCCAATGTGATGGACCCGAGGAAGGAGGGAAAGGAGCTTTTTTTTTTTTTTTAAGCATCTACAATATGCTGTGCATTTTTCTCACATGTCAATCCCATTTAATCCTCATAACAACTATATTAGTTTCCTAGAGCTGCTGTATGAATACCACAAACTGGGAGGCTTGGAACAGTAGAAATTTATTGTCTCACAGTTCTGGAGTCCAAAACCAAGTCCAAATCGAGCAGGGCCATGCCCCCTCTGAAGGTGATAGAGAGGGATCTGTTCCAGGCCTCTCTCCTAGCTTCTGGTGCCCTCAGATGGTCCTTGGCTTGTAGGTAACCATCTTCTCTTTATGTCTCCTTACTTATCTTCCTTCTTTGCACCTGTCTCTCTGTCCAAATTTCCTCCTTTTATAAGAACACCAGTCATGGGACTAATGATCTTGACTCTGTTAAATCTGCAAAGACCCTGCTTCCAAATAAGGTTATATTCTAAGGTACTAGAGGCTAGGCTTCAGCGTATCTTTTTGCTGATCCCTAACAATCCACCCTGTGGTTCCCCAAAATCCGTGTCCTTACCACACACGAAATACATCCACCACCATCCACCACATCCTCACAGATATCAACAACTCGTTGAGGAACAGGCCTAGGATCATAACGCTCCTACCTGGAAAGCAGACTTAAACTGCATCATTGCTGCCTCCAAATACCACCCTCTTTCCACTACACAGGGCTGCTGCTCTGGGGCACGCCTGCCAGGCACCAGGCACTGTGCTGGCCGCCTCCTGCCCTTTTCTCACGGCAGGCTGCTTGTCTGGCAGGACCCCAGACTGGGCACCAAGGGACACAGAGCTCCTGCTGTCCTCTGATGAGGACAAGGCTCAGCCCAATGGGTCTATCCCATGGCGTGGGCAGGCTGTGCAGGTAGGAGGAGGACTCCTGCCAGGGCGGTCCTGGAGAACACAGGCAAAGGGTGGAAATCGAGTGCTGGGGAGGTGCAGCGATGGCAGGTGGGAGAATGCAGCCCACTAGGGTCATTTTGGGAAAAGGAGTGTCACAGGCTGTTGCCTAAACTGCTGTGGAAAACCCAACGAGCGTGGCTGCCGTGCCATATCTGGCTGAGGGGCGAGGGGACCGCAGGACCCATTTACATTTACGAAGTAGCAGGGGAATCAGATGCTTAGCCAGGCACCAGCAGGCGGCAAACCAATGCCAACTGCTCACAGGGCATAATGCCTGGTCGTCCACTTCCCGGAAGGATGGAGATCCAGGCAGGAACGGGTCCCGGGCTGTAATCTTCGCAGATGGAAGCTTTCTTTGGGCATTAGGGGAGAACCAGTGGAGGGCACTGGGGAAGAAAGAGGCCACTGAGCTGATGAGAAGAATATGGCTTTTGAAGTCATTAGACCCGGCTTGAAACCAGCCTGTGCCACTCGCAAGCTGCATGGCATTGGACAAATTGAGAAACCCTTCTGAGCCCCATTTTCCCGTGGGCTTGTTGTGAAGATTAAATAGACAGTATGTGTGAAGCATGTGACCCTGTACAAGTTGCCGGGCTCAATAAAAATTGTTTTCGCCTCTATTTTTCCCTTCAAAGCTGAGCGGCCCTGGCCATCCTGGGGAATATTAAGGAGACCTGGGGAGGGAAATGGACCCTCCAGCCTCTCACCTAAAAGGGTGAATGTTTTCATCGCCCCTCCCACCTCATGCTAACGATGCATTTTCTCCCTTCCAGAGGAGCTGAAGGAGAAGCTGACAGAGTACGTAGACAAGGTGAATGGCCAGAAGCCGGGCTTCATCAAGGTCGTGCGCCACAGCAAGCAGGAAGGCCTCATCCGCTCCAGAGTCAGCGGCTGGAGGGTGGCCACCGCCCCCGTAGTGGCACTCTTTGATGCCCATGTGGAGTTCAATGTGGGCTGGTAAGTGCCCATCAGGAGAGGAGGAGAAGTACCAGTGTGGTCCAGGGCTTTGGCGCAAATGAGTGCAAAGCATGCTGGGATCTCAGTCCTAGTGCGGGAAAGGAGAGAATTCTTGAAACAGATGAGATCTGGATGTGTGACTGACATAGGCCACCAGGCTGGCCCTTCAGGGTGGGGGAGAGTCAGGGGCCAACAGGTCAATACAGAGTGTCTAAAGGGTATGGTGACATCAGGTGTGACTCTGGCTAGTGTCTTCCTCTAGGAGACGGGATCTGGGAGAGGGTAAATACTAAGGGCAAGGCTTAGAATTCCAGCCCAGCTCAGGACAGGGCTGCAACTGCTGGGCAAGGGACAGCTGGACCAGACATGAAGCAGACAGTGGTGAGAAGGGGCTAAGGTAGCTTGATGTTATCACGGGTGGCCTGGGCTCCCCCAAATGCCAACCCAGACGTAGCATAGAATCTCAGATTCTTCCTATTGGTGAAACTGTGTCTTAGAAAACCTTTCTTTCTCTGGTCAGGGCTGCTGAGGTGCTGTGTGGGGCAAGAGAAAAGGCATATGGACTCAGTGGCTGCAGCCAATCAGGGATAGGACATTGACATCCCTGCAGGGCCAGCGGGGGTGTGCTGTGGCTGACCCACTGTGTGTGGCTTAGTAGAGACCCAGGGTGAGGAGGGCCCTTTAGCAGGAAGGAGCTGCCAGGCATGCATGCAGCATGACTACATTTGGGCATACTTTTATATAACAGGCCCAAATTAAGGCTGCAATGAAGCTGTTTTTTATAGTTGAAGTCCCTGCTTGCCATTTGTGACTATTTAAAAAGCATTTTCACTGGATTTATGGCCAGAAGAGGAGAGGGACACTTACTATTTCAAGCTGATTTGAATAAACAATTACGCAACAAATGCATTATTAATAAGAAGCTCATCATTCCTGTCTGCAAACACTTTATGTGCCTGGTGCCCGTGGGGGCCTCCTGGCTGCCTGGAAGTCCTACCCCCCGCCTCTCCTTGGGCAGCGGAGGGCGTGTGGGATGGGGTGGAAGGACTGAAGCAGCATCAAGTAAGTTTCTTCTCACCTCCATGCTTCTGCCACTGTCATCTGCCTTTTCCTCCTGGTTGATACACTGAATTTTAGCAAAATCAAAGCCTGAGTTGAAAGCTTCCCATAGAACCTCAGATCTCCTCCTCTCTTCTTTCTTGGGTCTTGATTTTTTTTTTTTCTAGTAGAAAAAGTGAAAGCAAGCAGACACAAGTATCTAAGGCACGGAGAATCTCTCAGCTCAGCCCCAGACAAGCCGCAGGAGTGCCCAGGCCTCTTGCCAACCCACAAGTCTAGGGAGAGGGGTGGAGGTTAAATAGGGACTCCTTCCCTGGGGGCAGAACAGCGCTCCTGGAGCAGATGGCCAGGCGTTTTGTTCATTTTCCTGCAGGGGTGGGGGGAGGAAGGAGCTCTAGGGGTCGCCAGCTGGACACCTTGGAAGCAGTTACCATCCTTCCCCTCCTCTCGCTCAGGGCTGAACCTGTGCTCACCCGCATAAAGGAGAACCGGAAGCGGATCATCTCCCCCTCCTTTGACAACATCAAATATGACAACTTTGAGATAGAAGAGTACCCGCTGGCTGCCCAGGGCTTTGACTGGGAGCTGTGGTGTCGTTACCTGAACCCCCCCAAGGCCTGGTGGAAGCTGGAGAATTCGACCGCCCCAATCAGGTAAAGCATCCTTCCCTGCGGCTCTCTCTGCCTTGTCTTCCAGGCAGGGACTCGCCTCCCAGCTCAACCTCGTTCCCCAAACTCCAACCCCACTGTGGGATGATGGGGTTGGGGGTGGGGCCAGAAGGGGCCTTCCAAAAGGGCCACAGATGAGCCCTTCCAAAAGGACTATGGCACCAGCATCCATTCAGAGGCTCAGAGTTATTCATTTGCGCACATGGTGATGGGACACCCGCCGGGTACCAGCTGCGGTGCCGGGTGCTGGGGATCCAGAGGGATTAAGACTCAGTTCCTGGCCCCAAAAGCCTGAAGTCTAGTGAAAACAGACAAAATAATTGGAAGAACAAATTGTTGCTGGAGGAAACTGCATGGAAAGTGGGGAGAATCTTTTTCAGAGACTAACATTTGCACTTGTTTTTAAGTGCATAGAGGAGATTGCCAGCTGGGGCGGGGACCTTCCTACGTGAAGAAGCAGAGTGAGTTTGTGGACACAGAGGAGGTTTAAAGGGACCTTTGGGAGGAGGACCATGAGGAGGCAGCCTCAGGCAATGAGGCTGGAGGGGCAGAGAGGCAAGACCAGACCTCACAGCGCCTTGTATGCCTTGCTGATATTCAAGTTAATCCCGTAGGACTCAGTCAAAAGTGGCTTCAAACTGCATTTTAAAGATTCCGAACTCTTTCTGCCTTTGCCACTGCCTTCACAGACACCCAAATGACTCCACTGTGCAGCCTCTGTTCCATGGGTCAGGACTCCTGAAACAGCCACCCCACCAGCCCTTATTTCTGTCTGGTTAATCACAGATCAGGTGCCTTTATGCTCTCTGCAAAGTCCTGCTCGTTAAACACACAGATGGCACCAGAGGTGGCCTAGGGGACAATTCTTGGAATGAAAGAGGAGATTAGAAACTGATGTTGCTTTGTATTACATGAGGGAGAAAGATTATGAAAAATTTAATTGAAAGTGGGTGGTTAATATCTGAGATCACATCTTTCCTTGCCAGAAAACAAACCATAGTCCTATTTATAACAAGGTGAAAGAGAACCACATAGCTTTCCTGCAGTCACCCCTGTTACCCACCTGTTAGCCCCTGCCACAATTTTGTGTTGTTAAATATATGTTTGGAGGTCACTGTGTGCAAGGGTCTCTTACACACACAGTCTCATTTGCTCCTCATTATAACCTTTTGACAGCTCATTGGGTCATCCCTGTTTCACAAGATGAGGACAGCCCATAAGATGGACAAAGGAGAATGTCCCTGCCACACAGGCTGTGGGCAGTGGAGCCAGGATCCAAACCTAGGTTGGCTAGATTCCACATCTAGTTGTCATCCACATAGATTCCCACTGTTGAGCTCATAACTGCCATGGTTGAATTCTGCCCCTAGGTGAGCTGAATGCTACTGGAAGGAAGTATACTGTCATACAAGGAGTGTTCTTGCAGAAGACTGCACTGACATTCGCTGCTTTGCTCTGCTCATCTTGAAATGTGTCAACCTGGTCATAGTAAACCTAATTCTAGGTCCTTGACAAAGAATAGGATCTCAAAGTTTTCATTACCTAACTTTTGTCAAAAACTTGGCTGAGAGAAAATTATATTCATGGAAGGTTTTTGGAAGAACAATACTGACTTAATCCTAGATGAATAGAACCTCATAGAAAACTGTGAGCTACACAAATATACCTTGCCCACTTTGGCTCCTATTTCCTTGGAGCTGTACATCAGTGCTTTGTCCATATGACGTAAGCTATCAAAAGAGCCCAGAGGTATCTTCTATTGCATTCTAAAGTGACGTTTTTGAGATGGTTGTTCACTATGTCCCAGAGTGACCTCTAAGAATACTGACATGAGAAATTTATTTCAAACTGACTGCTAGTCAAAGAAAATCTTATTATCCTCAAGGAATTAGTGTGATATTTTCACATGGGAGCAGTACTTCTTATTCCTAAGACATGTTTGTTCATTTTCACGTTGGCTTCCAGGAAGCTCAGTGTCAGTTTTGTGGGTCTACTTTAATTTTTTTATTTATTTATTTTTGAGAGAGAGACAGAAAGAGTGAGTGAGGGAGGGTCAGAGAGAGAGGGAGAGAATCCCAAGCAGGCTCTGCTGCCAGCACGGAACCCGATGTGGGGCTCGAACCCATAAACCATGTGAGATCATGACCTGAGCCAAAACTAAGAGTCAGATGCTTAACCAACTGAGCCACTCAGGTGCCCCCGTGGGTCTACTTTAAAACCTGTGAAGGAGGACCTAACACTGTACATGCATCCTGACTGGCTCCTAATTTGTTGTGAACTCTTGGTCTTTTCAGACATTTATGTATTTTGTATTTCAATGTATTGGACATTTTTTTCGTAAGCTCCTTCTGATCTTTTTTGGGAATGAGGTAAGGTAGAAATCAATAACACTTCCAGGCTGATTGGGTCCACTTCATACCCTAGCTAGTTAATAAGTAATAGACTGCCTGAGGTGGCCTGTTTTCATTCCACAGTGATTGTTTTAGATTCTGCTGTTTCCCTGAGTGGGTTTGGCCAAATGGGGAAGGCTCCTTCCTGCAGGTCTTGGAGCACCATGTGGAAATACTCAACATTTCAGGAACGTCAAGGAAAAGGTTGAGACCTCACTCTTGTTCACTCTTCTGGACTGATGTTTTTAAATCACCATGAATTCATGGAGGGGATTCTCCAGGCTTCTTGATTGTGCAAGTGCATCTTTTTTAATGATTTTTAAAGTAACAATTCTGTCCCACAAGTTTTCAAGGTTTTACATTATTTAATTTAATCCTTATGAGGTTCTAGTTGATTCTATTTCATGGATATGGAATCGGAGGCTCAGAGAGGCTAGGGAACTTTTCTCAGTGACACACAGCCAGGAGGGAATTCTTCCCATAGCACGCACCTCCAAGGCCAGGGTCAAAGCATCCTTCACTACAGCAGGATCTCCGCCTGCTTTAGGAGTAGTGGATTGAAGTAGATTGTCCTCCCTGGCTTCCTGTGGTCTGTGGAAGGTGAGCCCATCCAGAACAAAATGCTGTGATTTAAAAGGAGGGGGGCCAGGGACCCGAAGGCACCAGTCCCTGCCTGAGCAGCCTCCTGCATCAACACTGTCTAAAGAAATGGCCTGCAAAATAGCGGTTTCTCCACCTTGATGAGTTTCCAATTTCAAAGATGGGTCCATTTGCATGTGACTGACAGTTTTCTCATCACTGAGGATTCATCATTTCTCTTTTTCTTTCTCTTCCCCTCCAAATCCTTCAGCCACCAGCTGATAAGATGCTATATACAAGGGCTAGAAATGGTAGCAGTGTGCAGTGGAACAATTCAAAGTCATTTGTGTAAGCTAATGCTCTCAGCAGAGAGGCAGTCCACATGTGCTCATGCTGATTCTCCTAATACGAATCACTCCTAGCAAAGTCCTGTGCTTCAGTGAGTGCCTTTACATGGCCTATGAACCCTGAGCCCATACTGTCACTAAGGAAAGACCTTCCAGCTCCTGGACCAGTTGGCTCAGGCCTAAGACCCAATTGCTCAGGCCTAAGACCCAGGCCATGTACTAAACCCTACCTGTTGGTTATCTCCCTCCAGTGTCCCACAGGCACCTTCAGATCTGTTTTCCCAGTAGGGAATGCTTCTTCCTTCTGAAGCCAGCTTCTCCATGGCCCACATCGATGGGTGGTCCCCACTCCACCATCATGCAAACCACAAAGCCAGAGGGCATCCAGAGTCCTCCCACCCAGTCTCTCTCTCTCTCTCTCTCTCTCTCTCTCTCTCTCTCTCTCCCGTTCACCTGTTTCTAAGTTCTGTTGATTTACATTAACATGTGTCCTTAAACCGTCTGTCCATTCCTGATATGCTGGTCAAGGGCCTCATCATTTCTCACAGGACATAGCAACAAGCTTCCCAACTGGATTCCTCAGTTTTCACCCAATCACCCCACAGCTGCTGCAGGATTCCTTTTAAAGCACGGATCTGTTTGTTCTCCATATTTAAGAGTCTGGGGTGGGTTTTTTTGTTTTTTGTTTTTCGGGGGGGGGGGGCTCTCTTTTTCTTTGTTCTTTTGTTTCTTAAATTCCATGTATGAGTGAAATCATATGGTATCTGTCTTTCTCTGGCTGACTTATTTCTGCTCCTACCAAAGTCGGATTAAAATTCCTCACTGACACTCCTCTACCTCCAGATAAAATGCAAATCATTTACTGTGCTGTCCAAGCCCCAGGTAATCTTTCTAAGTGAACCAAGGTTAACACGCAGGACCCAAGTTGGGGAAGGGTGAGGGAGGTAGCATGGGTACCCAGGTAGAAACAGAGACTGGTTGTGCAGCTCAGAGCTCAGGCATCGGGGAAGCTACAAAAGCAGACATGCAGCCTGGGCCCGCAGACTGAGTACTCGGTCTCTGGGCTAACACACCATGCAAGTGCCACCTGGAATGATGGCAGGCCCCGAGGTGGGGAGCTACCCACGGCCACCTTGGGGAAACAGCCTCTCTACAGCCTCTGGTGAAGGTGGGCGTGGGAGGGGCCCGCAGAGAACAAGGCCCACTCCAGCTCAGCAGCAAAAGAAGGAAGAGGAACAGATCCTTCTGGTAGGAAGGCACCACCGCTCTGACTCCTCTGGCAGCCCCTCTGCTAACTGCTGGCCCATCTCTCCTCACCCCTGTAGGAGCCCTGCCCTCATTGGCTGCTTTATTGTGGACCGGCAGTACTTCCAGGAGATCGGCTTACTGGACGAGGGCATGGAGGTCTACGGAGGCGAGAATGTCGAGCTGGGGATCAGGGTAAGCAAGGTTTCTCACCCAGAGAGCTTGGCTCAGCTCCCCAAAAGGTGAATGAGCCTAGGAGGTGAGAAATGGGGCTCCAGGTTGCTGACTGTCTAGTCCTTAACCTTACTTCGTGTGTGTGATCAGGGCTGCTTGCGGACAGGATAGAGACACAAGAGGGGACCTATAGAATTTGCAGGAAGAAAAGGACTTCAGAAACTGCTTTGGCTCGGGCCGGGGACATGGGAGAATAGAGCTCCCAACTATGGGAACAACCTCTTTGTTAAAACCAAACATAGGCTCCTCAGGGCTGAGCAGAAGTGTGCTCCAGGAAGAGACCTGCATGCATCGAGGGGTGGCTGTACCAGAGTGACCCTTAGAGTCACCTCCCCTTGGAATTTCTCACTCTCATATTCTCTGCCTCCTCCACAGCAGTCCAGAGAACTTTCCTAAAGACTTTATCAAGAGAGAGCTCCAGGGAAATAAAACTCATGGGCTATAAAGAGCAAAACACAGCCAGGCTCACTCCATTCTGTTTTCTGATGTCACCATGTGCTGGTCAGACACTCAGACCTATTCAGACCACTCTTCAGAGGTAGCCACCATCCTTCCCCGAAATAGAGGGTCTTTTGCAGCTATTGACACATGGTGTGAATGCACAATAGGCATCATTTTAATTTCTCATCCCATGGGAATATTTCCTAGGCTCTGGCTCTTTTTCCTGGGCCCATGAAAAGATAACTCCAAAATGATACCTCCCCCATCATGTCTGAGGGACACATTCGGTGCCCTGGTGGTTGGCAAGAATTTAATAATGGAGACAATGAAGGATCTCATCCTAGAGGGAAGCCCACCTTTCTGTCTAGGCCGTGGTCCTACCCTCACAAAAGAAAAACAATATTCAAGCTGTGACTTATCCCTACAGTGGTCCCCATTGTCCTCTCCATGGGCATTGTAATTGAAGCAGCCTGACACATCCATGTGGGACAGCCCTTGGAGAGGACCTTGTATCTGCTGGAGCTCATGGCCATCATCCAAGATATTCCTCATCACTGCCAGCCCTCCACGCAAACCACCCCAGCATCCAGCTCTTTCCTACTAATGACCCACTCTTGGCCTTGTGGCTTCAGTGTCTGTATTTCCAGTTCTCAGTCAGGACTCCAGCTTGGACACACCCTCCTCTTACCTCTAACTTCCTTAGTCCTCCCACCCCACTGGGCAAGTCATCTGACCCTGAACAGACCTTGCCCTGCCCTGAAGGGAGACTAGGCATCTCTGCTGAGCATCTCACAACATCTACAATGGTCTGACCAGCACTGTGTGGGCTTGACTTACTGCCCAGCCTTAATCCTAAGGCTCTGACGACTGGCAGCAGGAGCAGCCTATCTGCAGCTGAGCTTAGAAAACACTTCTAGACACTTGAATTCACTGAAATCCAGAGAGATTGCTTTGAAGGCAGTCAAAATGCATGGGCTTCGTAGGGAGCTAATATATTCATAGAGGACAGCACCTGCGTTATCACCTTCCCTCCTCCAGCTCTCCCTACATCAGTCGTTTATTCACCATTTGTGTCCTCACCATCTCAGTTCCACACCACTCCTAAATAAATGGTCGTCCCCAAACATACTATTTTTCACAAGGAGCTGCTGCCAGGAATTGGCGGAGCAGGTGGGGCCCCCTCCAGTATGTGTGGTCTCTGGGTAGAGATGCTTGAGGACTCAGAGAGGAAGTAGATGTGTGAGGTCTTCCCAGAGACTGAGCTCACATGTATGTGGGACAGTCATGGGGTGGTGGGAGACTTCTGGCTTTTCCTCGCCCAGATTATAAAGCTGTTCTGGAGTGTGGGCTTGGGTGAGGCTTTCAAAAAGTGTTTAAATTATGGGGGTTTGTGTTCAGGGTGTAAAACGTTGCCTGGCTTTTCTTCTTCTCTGTCTCTTCCCTCCCACGTGACAGAGACAAAATGTCATTGTAGTTGAAGGAAAGGTGTTTTTAAAAGCACGGACTGGGGGCGCCTGGGTGGCTCAGTCGGTTAAGCGTCCGACTTCACCTCGGGTCACGATCTCACGGTTCGTGAGTTCGAGCCCCGCGTTGGGCTCTGTGCTGACAGCTCAGAGCCTGGAGCCTGTTTCAGATTCTGTGTCTCCCTCTCTCTGACCCTCCCCTGTTCATGCTCTGTCTTTCTCTATCTCAAAAATAAATAAACATTAAAAAAATAATAATAATAATAATAATAAAATAAATAAATAAATAAAAAATAAAAGCACGGACTGAACGGCCTGTTGGCCGACAGAGCTGAGAACAGGAGAGGCTAGTTCGTTTGAATTCCAGTTACCTGCCCCCCGCCACTGCCAAAATGATTTTAATGTTTTGTGTGGTTATTAGTGTCTTCCTTTCATGTATTAGGAGTTCGCATCCCAGTGTCTCACTTTCATCATTTGGGATCTCCACAGGAGTGTTTGTAAAAAGGAGAGATGTTGCTTTTCTCATTTCTTTGATTTAAAGATAACATATTCAAAGTCCTTGCCCATTTGGAACACAGAAAGAGTTGTTTGCACAATTATTTGCTACCTGCTCTGGCACCTAACCATGCCATCCATCTATATCCCTAAAAAGTAGTTGTTATTATAATACCCCTTTTATTCAGATGAGAAAATTGTGAAATTAAAGAGTTTACATGTGTTCTCAAAGTCATATAGCTTAGAAGAGGTAGAGAAAAGATTTAACCCCAAATCTTTATGATTAGAAAGCCTAGATAGATATTCCATAGTGAGGGAGGCCTGGGTAGCTCAACTGGTTAAGCGTCCAATTCTTGATTTCAGCTAAGGTCATGATCTCATGGTTCGTAAGATCAAGCCCCATGTCAGGCTCTGTGCTGAGCTGAGTGTGGAGCCTGCTTAAGATTCTCTCTCTCCCTCTCACTCTCTGCCCCTTCCCCACTCGTCCATGCATGATCGCTCTCTCTCAAAATAAATTTTTTAAAAAAGATATACCACAGTGATCTAGGGATAAAAGTCTTTTGAGCATACCCCCAAAAGTATTACAGTGTCCATGAAGTAATTTCCTTCTACTCTATTCAGTCATATCTACTGAATGTAAAGCCTTTTTCTTTTTTTGTATTTTTTTCCAATAATCCCCCCCTTTTTTTCTGATTTCTAATTCCACAACTCAGTGGGAAAAAAAAGAAAGGAGTTATTGTGGGCAAGCAGATGAAAACAAGCAATAAGAGCTGACACAGAATAAAAGGCAGAAAGATTGTATAGGCGATGGCTATAAAGATGCTAAAGTGTAAGTAGAAAGCATTCAAGAAGTGGTAAGGAATTAAGAAATTGTTAGAGACGCTTATAAATTCAATGGACTTCCCTCAAAAATATGTTGAAGTTCTAACCCTCTGTACCTGTGAATATGATCTCATTTGGAAATAGGTCTTTGCCAATGTAATCAGGTGAACATGAGGTCATACTGGGTTGTGGTGGCCCTAATCCAATACGACTGGTGTTTTTGGAAGGGATGTTTGGACACAGATAGGCACAGAGGGAGGATGACCATGTGAAGATGGAAGCACGGATTGAAGCAATGTCAGGGAATGCCTGGGGCCACCAGAAGCTGGAAGAGGCAAGGAAGGATCCTGTCCTAAGGCTTTGGAGAGAGTATGGCCCTGTCAATGCTTATTTTCAGACTTCTAACCTCCAGTGCTATGAGAGAATAAATCTGTGGTTTTAGGAGATCCAACTTGTGCTTTGTTATAACACAAGGAAATTAAAGTGTGAGTGAAAATAGGTAGGAACCTAGAGAAAGTCTGCATCTACTATATTTGAAGAACCTGGTGACTTTAGGTTTATGATTTCTCAATTTCACAGAGTACAGAGGACATTATACAAAGCCTAAGGGTTTCCCAGCTTGAAGGGTCTAATAAAATAACCCCCAGCCCCAACCTCACCTCCCATAAAACTGGTCACTCCAAAGGCCTATTAGCTCAGTATAAAGATGAGCTAGAAATACTCCCATCCTCACCCCCAGTGATAGAGTGAAAATTGCCTATCCCAATTTTCTGCTGGGAAGAGAGGAAGAATTCTCCTCTGTGAGTTTCTCCCTTGGATTTATAACATAAAATCAAAATACTTCATGATCCAGAAAAATCTCAAGAGTAGAATTTAGCTTAAAGTTGTTGGAAGTTCTTAAGCATCTGCAAAAATGTATACAAACCCTCTCGGGGGAAAGACCCTTTTAACCCAGGCCATAAAACTTCCCACAGCCAGAGTTTCAAGGAATAGGAGGTCATCTTTTTTAAAAAACCACAAACGAACAAGGGGAAAAGAAAGCGCCAAGAGCAAACACCAGCAAAAGCATTGGACAGCCAAATTTGTTCTATAAAATCTTCAAGTATTGACTCTATCAGACTCAGGGTATGAAACAAGTTGTATACTAGTTTTAAATAAATCAGAAATTGGAGATATAAATAAGAAGAAAGAGACTATGAACAAGACTCATCATATTGGGATAAAAATAGAATTTTAAACATAAATATAAAAATGGAAATTAAAAGTTTAATGGGTGGATTAAATCATGCAGATGGATATTATTAAAGGAAAAAATAGTAAACTGGGAAATATACCTAAAAAGATTATTCAAAATCATCCCAGGAATACAAAGAAGAAAATATGAAAAAAAAAAAAAAGATTGAAAGACAGGTAGAATTGAGGGGAAAGATCTAATATCTTAGAATTCCAGAAGGAGATAATAAAAAGTGAGGATTAGGCAAAAGCAATTATTTTAAGAGATAATGACTAAAAATGTACCCAAGCTGGTGAAAGACACCAGCCCTCAGATTCAGGAAGTCGGCCTGTCCAAAGTAAGATAAATACAAATATATCCACACTTAGACATGTCATAGTGAATGCCAGAAACAAAGAGATCTGTTAGCAGCCAGAGAAAAAAGGTAGACTACTGAAAAATTAATGATAATTAGAGTAACAGTTGACTTTTCAGTGGCAATAATGGAATCCAGAAGACGATGAGATAATATCTTAAATATTCTGAAAGAAAATAATTGTGCCTTTTATATATATAAAGGAAAGTCATTTTATGAAACACAAAAACTGTAAGAGTTTGCCACTAATAGATCCTCACTAAAATAAATTACAAAGGATACACTTCAAGTATAAGGAACATGACCCCAGAAGGAAATTTGAGGTGAAAGAAGAATACTTAGCTCAAAAAGTAGAAAATATATGAGGAAATATAAAGACACGTTGATGGTAAGTAACACTATAGTAATGTTTTATGGGATTAGTAAAACTACAATGTGTGATGACAATTGCCAATAAATTGGGAGGGGGTGATTGTAATGAAAGTGTTCTCAAGTGCCTATATGTTAATGAGGGTGGAAGGGATATTAGTTGACTTTCACTTTTGATGAAGTGAGCACATTAAAATTTCTAGGGAAGCCATGAGAATCATAGATAAAGAAAGTATAACTTCCAAAGAAGTAAAGGGGACGAATTAAATATGAAAATGGTAAGAAGGGGAGAAATAGAAAGGATGAGAAAACATAGATGGTAGAAATAAACCCAAATATATGAATAAATACAGTAAGTTTACATGGACTAAGTTAAATGACAAACATTTTAAAATTAGATTTTTTAAGTTATCTGTTGGCTATTTATAAGAAACATGTCTGAAATGTAATAATACAGAAAGGTTAAATCTAAATGGATAGAAAAATTCATGACAGGCAAATTCCAATGAAAAGAAAGTTGCTATAGTTATATTAATATTAGAAAAAATACTATTACAACATGTTTTAGTACAAATAAAGGTTTCTACAATGTGCAGTTCATCAGAATATATAACAATTATAAGCTTTTATGTACCTAATTTCACAACCTTGATTTATATAAAGTAAAAGTTGACAGAATTACAAGGAGACATCGACAGCTCCAGTAATGTAGTGGAATATTTTAATACATTTCTCCAAGGAACTGATAGACCAACACAATAGTTTGAATCTAATGGGCATATAGAGAACACTGCATCTAACAATTACAAGATTCAACAAATTTCAAGGATTAACATTATATAGAACATGTTCTCTGACTACAATGGAATTCAATTAGAAACCCACAACTAAAAGGTATAGACAAAAGCCATATTTTTGGAAATGATGAAACATTTCTAAACGCATAGGTCATAAAAGAAATTATACTGGAAATTTGAGAATATTTTAAACTGAGTATACCAAATATGCTACATTTTACATTATATTAAATACAGCTAAAACAACACTTAAGTTGTAAATTAAAACAGTATGGTATTGGCATAAAATTAGACACATAAGTCAATGGAACAAAATGGAGAGCCCAGAAATAAACTCACACATATATGGTCAATTAACTTACAACAAAGGAGCCAAGAATACACAACAGGGATAGGACAGTCTCCTCAATAAATGGTATTGGGAAAACTGGGCAGCCACATGCAAAAATTGGACCACTTTCTTACACCATACACAAAAAATAATTCAAAATGGCTTAAAGACTTGAATGTTAGACCTGAAACCATAAAACCCATAGAAAATGTAGATAGTAAGCTCCTTAACATAAATCTTGGTGATGATTTTTGAATCTGACACGAAAAGTAAAAGCATAAAAAGCAGAAATAAACAAGTGCAACTATACCAAACTCAAAAGAGTCAGCACAGGAAAGGAAACCCATCAACAAAATGAAGTCAACCTACTGAATGGGAGAAAATATTTGCCAATCATATAACTGATAAGAGATTAATATCCAAGATATATAAAGAATCCATGCAATGTGGTAGCAAAAGAACCCAAACAATCCTGTTTAAAAATAGGCAGAATATCTAAATAAACATCTTTCTAAAGAAGATATACAGATGGCCAACGGGTACATGAAAAGATGCTCAACAACACTAATCATCAGGGAAATGTAAATCAAGACCACAATAAGATATCACCTCACACCTGTTAGAATGGCTGTTATCAAAATGACAAGAGATAATAAGTGTTGGCAAGGATGTGGAGGAAAGAGAAGAGTCTTTGAAATGACCAAAAGCACAATGACTTGGATCTCTTCTAGGGCCAAACATCCAGGCAGATCCCTGGGTTTAGAGCACAAAAACGTCCAGCACAATTACTGGTGCTTAATAACAGGCCTGAGTCATAAAGAAAAGCCTAAATTGTATTCAGAATACAACAGGCACTCTGTTCAATACAACAGAAAGAGCATACACATGTTTAAAAATTTCTTTAGAAAATGTAAAGCCAGTTAAATTTCTAATATTGGAAGAGACAGTTCCTCAGTTATGTGAAATTGACATAGGGAAACATCTGGAAGCCTAGCCCGTTTACTATTCTTTGAAACTAAATTTTTTTTAAATGTTTATTTATTTTGAGAGACAGAAACAGAGACAGTGTGTGAATGAGAGAGAGAGAGAGGGATTGAGAATCTCAAGCAGGCTCCACACTGTCAGCGCAGAGCCTGACATGGGACATAGTAACATGAACTGTGAGATCATGACCTGAACTGAAATCCGGAGTCCAATGTTTAATGGACTGAGACACCCAGGTGCCCCTGAAATTAAATTCTTCAATGTAAGTAACAGCTATCTCCACCTTTCTGGGATGGAAACCATAGAAGTAGGAAAGGCAGAGAAAGAATGCTACCACAACTATGCTAATTCCTTTCTGAGTGTCCAGGGCAGAGGCAATCTGAGGAAAGAGAGCTCTCCTCTCCATCTTGCCCTAGCTGTAGACGACTGTACTGAATTGAGCTCTCTGGAACGTAGCACAGAGAAGAGAGTCTTCCAGATAGGACTGTGTTGGACACCCACTTAGACATACTTGCCAGTCACCAACTCCTTATCTGGATGTCTAAGCTTTCCTCACTTTGGGTTTCTTATTGGCATTTTAGACTCTCATCTTAGAATATTCATTATTGTCATTCTCTTTAAAATATGGTCTACTATTGTAATGCCTGTTGAACAGCTTTTTCATCCTCTAGGCTAACCGACCTCTTACCACCTGCTCCAAAGCCGGGATCATTGCCTTTATTCCGTCTGAGCCAGATTACCCAAACCCTCGTGACAGCCTTGCCTCTTTTAACTACTCTTGCTTAACCTCATCTTAAGGTCTAGCTGAGTGTACCATCTCTCCCTATGAATTATCCTGCCTCTTCTCCCTGTGTAATTGAGCAAAATCTAGGACAATAGGAGGTCCAGTGGACTGACTCCATTTGTTGGCCTTGGGATCACCAAGGAATCGATCAAGGTCCTCCTTATCTGGGTATCCTTATTTAATAGCTTAATAAAACAAATTTGCATTGGAGATTTCTCAGTACTTCAGACAGTGCCTTTATTCTATTTCTGTGACATCTTTTTATTGCCCTTGTCTATCAGTTTTCATGCCCACTTTTAAACCTTCTTTCTTAGCCAAGAAGAATCTAGTATCTCTCTATACCCTAAGAAAATGCCAATGGCTATTCCACAGGGCATGTGGGATGAACACAAGCAAAGAAGGTTATAGACACAGCATAGTCACCAGGTTTCAAAAATTCCTTAGTCCCTGGACTAGGTTCATGTCTGGCTTCTATAATCAACTAAGAAACAATGGCAATGCCTTTGCTATGTATTTTCAAAATTCTTTCCCTATAATTATCCTATTTACTGAACACAGCAATTGAGTGTTATTGGCAAGCCACATGATATTTTTCAAGTGCTGTAAGATTAGGGGCTCCTGGGTGGCTCAGTTGGTTAAGTGTCTCTCTCTTGATTTCGGCTCAGGTCATGATCTCATGGTCATTCGATCAAGCCCCGTGTCAGCCTCCATGCTGAGCATGGAGCCTGTTAAGATTTTCTCTCTCCCTCTCCTTCTGCCTTTCTCCAACTTGTATGCACATGTGCTCTCTCTCTCTCAAAATAAATAAGTGAAAGTGTTATAAGATTGAAAATATTTATGTTGGTCAAAAAAGTAAATTCTTATACTATCTCTTTATTATAATCATTATTTAACAAAGATAGCAAAAAAATCAATTTAAGTACTTTGTAAACTATAAAAGGCTCTATACAAAACTTACAATTGCATTATACATGTAGATATATATGTTACATTAATATGCTACCATACAGTTTATTTAGTGCTTTATTTTTTAAAAACATGCTTTAATTTATGTTATATAGTCCTACTGAGCTATTTATTTGGATAACACTCAAGAATCTAGGTCTTAAGCAAAGAAAACTGAATCAGGCTAACTTAAAGAGAAATGGAATTTATTGGAGGGTCATTGGATATCTCAAAGAATTAATAAGAACTCTATAGATGCAGATTCAGAAAACAAGAAAAAACCAAGAGAGACTAGACAGCAGGAACCATAGCCAAAACCAGCTGGTAAGAATAGTATATTTAGGACTGACTCTACTGCCATGACTAGGTGGCCCTGCCACTGGATACAGGGCACCATTGCTTGGGTCTTGGTGACATTTACCAAGATTCAAAGTCCTTAGTGAGAGCATACAGTTGGCTAAACCTAGATAATATGCTCATGCTTCCAAGGACAGGGGCAGATCATATATGCCTCCTTTCAGCTTCCTTAGGCTCAAGAACTACATATGATGTGGTCCCTTATATAGCAAGGGAATTTAGAACCTGAGTTCAAAAGTCCTCAACAGCAAGTCTTCTGATATCTAGGGTACTGTGCTGCATGTTACAGATAGTTTATCAGAAATGGGATCTAAAGCAAAAACAAAAACACCTCTTTATTATGGACAGTTTCAAACATATGCAAAAATAGAATGGTATAATAAATTGCCATGCAGCCATCACCCTGTTTCAATGGTGTCAGTGCACAGATAACTTGGTTTTAATCTCTACTCTTGTGCAACCTCCCCCAACTTGTTATTTTCAACCAAATCCAAGAGATTGTATCATCAAAAATATTTCAATGCAATTAAAATAGATAAGGACTTTTTAAAGAATACTATTTTCAGTCCTAAAGGTGTTGAAAAGAATTCCCTAATACCATCAAGTATTATTGGTGTTCAAATTTCCTTCATTGTCTCATCATTTTTTGTTTTTCAAAAATATCATTTGTGGGGCGCCTGGGTGGCGCAGTCGGTTAAGCGTCCGACTTCAGCCAGGTCACGATCTCACGGTCCGTGAGTTCGAGCCCCGCGTCGGGCTCTGGGCTGATGGCTCAGAGCCTGGAGCCTGTTTCCGATTCTGTGTCTCCCTCTCTCTCTGCCCCTCCCCTGTTCATGCTCTGTCTCTCTCTGTCCCAAAAATAAACGTTGAAAAAAAAAATTAAAAAAAAAATATCATTTGTGTGAATTAAAATTCAGTTGTTTAATATGTCCTTTAAGTGTCTATTAATCTACTGAATTTCTCTCTCCATCTTTTTCCCCCCTTGTAGTTTATTTTTAAAGAGATCAGGTCATTTGTCCTATACAGACTCCCACAGTCCAGATTTTCCCGATTGAATCCCCCTGGTGTCATTTAGCATGTCCTTCCACCCCGTATATTTCTTCTAAATTGGTAGTTAGATCTGGGGATGTAGGTTCAGTTTTGTAGCAAAAATATGTCATAGGCAGTATGTGTGTGCTTCCATCATGAGGTACAGAACGTCTAGTGGTCTCCCCATTTGTGATGTTAGCACTCTTTGCTGAATGTTGCCTGGATCCAGTAATTCATTAGAGGTTGCAAAACAGTGATATTTTATTTTTTCCTTCCTCATTTAATACCTGGAGTAACTATATATATATATATATATATATATATATATATATATATATATAATTTATAGTTATATATAGTTATTTATATATATAGTTATTCATAGTTATATATAAATATATAATGTAATTGTATTTGAGTATAGTTGACATAAAATGCTACATTGGTTTCAGGTATACCACATAGTGATTCAACAAATTTACACATTATGTTGTGTTCACCACAGCATAGCTACCATCTGTCCTGACACACCACTGTTACAATATCATTGACTGTATTCCTTATGCTGTGCCTTTTATTCTTGTGATTTATATAAAGAGACGTTTATAATCATCCACTTTTTGGTTGCCTAGAAATATGATAAAGTTCATTTGGAAAAATCAGAATAAATAATTTTATAACAGCTTTCAAAATAATGATTTGATTCTGTACCATCTTCCAAAGGGAACCAATTATTCCTTTTTAGTATTATTATGAACTTACAGATTTAAGTTTTGATGTATTTTAATTTATTACGTTTAATATCCCTACTTATTTGCATATTTTCACCTTTGGCCATTGAGAGCCTCTGACATTGGTTCCTGAGTCCCTTTATTTCTTTAATGGCTTCCCTGCCATCAAGATGTTCCAGGTTCGGGGCGCCTGGGTGGCGCAGTCGGTTAAGCGTCCGACTTCAGCCAGGTCACGATCTCGCAGTCCGGGAGTTCGAGCCCCGCGTCGGGCTCTGGGCTGATGGCTCAGAGCCTGGAGCCTGTTTCCGATTCTGTGTCTCCCTCTCTCTCTGCCCCTCCCCCGTTCATGCTCTGTCTCTTTCTGTCCCAAAAATAAATAAAAAACGTTGAAAAAAAAATTAAAAAAAAAAAGATGTTCCAGGTTCATCTATACATTTCCTATTCCAGACCTATAACCAGCCATTTCCCTAAGGAGCCCAGCTTTCTTTTAATGAGAAATGGTACTTGAAATCACAATCTGGGCACTAGAGGTGCTCATTGCTACTGGGTTGGTTCATGTTTCTAGGTCTTTTAAGTAGTCAGAGCTAGAAGTTACTATTTTTGTAGAGATAAAATTTTCTAGGCATTCATTATGATCTTTCTGATTCAAATGTAGGACTACTGAGTTTTTACTTCACCTTATCAATCTTTCCTCTTTATTTCCCTTCTCCCATGTCAAAAATTCTTATTCTTAATGACACCAACACAATTATTTATTTTATTCCCCAGTATGCACACAACTGTCTCAGAATACTAACAACAACCCTATCACCCTCAATATTATTGCTAGAAACAGTCTAAATTTTTGGCCTTTCTTTCTGTTGTTTATATTCCACCAGAGATATACAGTCAAATTACTGTGATTTGAAGTCATCTAGAATAGTTCCCCTCTGTGTTATTATTCCCAACCTAACAAACAGGTTCATTTCTTTCATTTGGCTTTTGATTTTTAGGAATTGTTGTTCATATTTAATTTTTTATAATTATGTGAATATTTACATAATCTCAAAGTCAAATCCACAAAAATCAAGTATACTCAGAAAAGTCTACCTTTTATCACTGTCCTCTCCATCTTGTGTTCTTACTACCTCTAACATAAACATTTTGTTTGTTCATTTACTTTACACATCAAAAACATCTAAGGAAATACATGTATATATTCACATCTCCTCATTACTATATTACTCCTCAGTACTGTATTTTTAAAAATATATGTATATTTTTTCTGAAGATCATTTTATAATAGAATAGAGAGATTATTCCTTATTGCTTTTTTATAGCTACATAGTACTCCAATGCACGCAATGCTCCATAGTCATTTCTGCCACTTTCCTTTTGAGGGCATAGTGCTATAATTCATAGTCTTGTGCACGCATTTTTTTTCATATTTTACTGGGTTATTGTGTGAACAGATTCCTGAAAGCATAATTGTGAGGTCAAAGGGCAAATGTGTATGTAATTTTGCTAGGCTATCATCAAATATCCCTCCAGAGGGGTAGTACTTTTTCCGCCAGAAACAATGAAGAGTTCCTTGGAGTCAACAACAAAGTATGTTGTGAACTATTTGGGTTTTTGCCAATCTTCCAGATGAGAAATGGCTTTCAGAGTAGTTTCAATTTGCATTTCTCTTATTAAGAGCTAAGTTGAACAGCTTTTCATATGATTAAAACCGTTTGCATTTTTTCTGTGAGCTTTTCATATCTTTGGCCTATTTTCCTATAGGATTGTTAGTCCTTTCTCTATTTTTAGAACTTCTTTACACATTAGGGATGTTAATAGTCTGCCTATCATATAAATTGCCAATAATTTCTCCCTGTTCATTACTTGTCTTTTGATTTTGTTTCTGGCATTTTGTTTTTTGTTTTTTGTGTGTGTGTGTGCTTGTTTTGTTGTTGTTGCTGCCATGCAAAGCCTTTTTTCCTTTCTTTTCTTTCCTTTTTTTTTTAATGTAAGCAAACGTATCTTTTTCCTTCTTGCTTTCAGAGTTTAGTCATAGGAAAACTTACCCACTGTGAGATCATAAGGAAATTCATCTATGTTTTCTTCCAATATTTGTATAACTGTATTTTTCACAATTTTTTCATTTCTTTTTTTTTAATTATTTAAACCCTAGTTAGTTAACAGTACAATATGTTTCAGGAGTAGAATTCAGTAGATTCTTCACTTACATACAATACCCAGTGCTCATCACAACAAGTGCCCTCCTTAATCCCCATCACCCATCTAGCCCATCTCCTACCTGCCTCCCTCCCATCAACCCTCAGTTTGTTCTCTGTCATTAAGAGTCTCTTGTGGTTTGTTTCCCTTTCTTCTCTTCCCCCCACTTGTCATATGTTCATCTGTTTTGTTTCTTAAATTCCACAAATGAGTGAAATCATATGGTATTTGTCTTTCCCTGATTGACTTACTTCGCTTAGCGTGATACACTCTAGCTCCATCCATGTCATTGCAAATGGTTTAATATGATTCATTTAGAACTGATATTGATGTATGGTGTGAGGAATGGACCCAAGTGTCTTAGTTCTCAACATGGTCAACCAGTTATTCTAATACCTTCTATTTAAAATGCCATCTTTTCCTCACTGGTTTGCAGTAGTACCTTTATCAAACATTCAGTTGCCACATATATTTGAATCTGTTTCTAGATTTTATGTTCTATTTCCATTGATTTATTGGTATATTTATGTACTGATATCACAGAGTTTCAATTATATATAGACTTTGTATTATGTCTGTAAGTCTAACCTTAAAAATGTTTTAAGTTATGTTTGTGAGTTGGATTCTGGCTTACCAACTGTGTGTTATGGGGATCTTGGATTCAAAGGAGAAGATCCTTAAGAGACAATGTCATCATTCCTTCTTTCCTGAACAGACTTTAAAATGCTCGCTATCAGGATTTATGGCTACTTAACTTTCATACTGATGCTTAGAACCTAGTATGTGCTCAATGAAGAACAATGAACAGGTTTTGAAATTGAAGGACAGACCAATATAAGAGAATATATTCTATATAACTGAAAAGGTCAGAACTATGACCTTCTGAGGTGGGGTAAAAGTTTAAGGACATTATAAATTCAATATAAGAAACCAGGATTAGAGTCACTTAAAAAAAAAAAGGGGGGGGGAGCAATGCCTAATAATGAGCTCCTTATAATACGACATGAACATCACCACCTGTTGGTATCACTGTAAAGATAGATGGGATTTATGACCATAATACTAGTGTTAATAGTGATGCAGCAATAACTGTATGTGAGCCATTGTCCTAAGTGATTTATGTGTATTAACTCCTTTAATCCTTGCAGCAACCTTCAGATGCAAATATTCCTATTCTCCCCACTTACAGGTGGATACACTGAAGCACAGAGCAGGGATGTAACTTGCCCTAGGTTACATGACTGATAAATGGAAAAACAGATTTGAACCCAAGAAGAATGGCTTCAGCAGCCATTATGCCTTATGTAGGTAGGCACTGTCTAGTAGACTTCAGTGAGAAATCTGACAAAATTTCTCTCGACTTTTTTGTAGGTTCATTTTTTTTTTATTCATTCATGCATTCACTCTTCATACATCCACTTGCCGGGTGCTGGGAAACTAGAGGTGAATGGCACAGACCCTGCCTTTGAGTGGCTCTTAGTCTAGCAGTAAAGACAAACCCACCTTACCATTTTCTAAGTACTAGTCTTAGAGAAAATTATAGGAATTGTCATGAACTTAAACAGGATGCGTTGACTCCTTCCTCCATTTTGACTCCAAGGACTTCTGTGTTCTTTGATCCACCAATGGTAACTATAGTAAGTATACAACCCAGAAAACCTGATCACTCTGTCTTGTGATATTTTTTTTTTTTTGAGAGAGAGAGAGAGAACGCTGAGCATGCATGAGCTGGGGGAGAGAGGGAGAGGGAAGGAGAGAGAATCTTAAGCAGGTGCCACACCCAGCATGGAGCCTGATCCAGGGCTCCAACTGCAAAATCATGACCAGAAATGAAATCAAGAGTCAGACACTTAACTGAGTGAGCTACCCTAGCGCCCCTGTCTTGTGATAATCCTAAAATTATTTTTTTAAACAAAAAATATAAACTATTATTCTTTTGCCAAACCACAAGTAAAGATAATCAAATATAATCAACACAAACTGAATATGGTAAAAAATTTAAAAACTAAAAAATGGATTGAAGAAATAAATATTAACATAATTCATATCTGCAAAATTTGATTCAAGAAAACCAAACTTGGTTGAAATAATGATGACAAATGAAAACCCTGTGACAGATTGTAAAATGTGATGTGTATAATAAAAAAAAAAACTGATATTCATATGTCAGTTATTAAATCAATGCAAAAAAATTAATCCTAATGAAAATAATTCTGGAAAAAATAAAACTGGAAAATGAGTATAAAAGGAAATATATTTTAATCATATCAAAAATTAACCAAGAGGGTTAAATTGCTTTAGTGACATTTATTCCAAAAAATACCTTCTGGATAAAAATTCATTACGGTGAACATACTCTGCATTAAAGTACTAAGTAAGGCACACCTGTCTCAGAATCAAAACAGCGAGCATGAAAGATCTTGCATGTGTAACAGTAGCACCCAGGAGTGAGCGACCCCTCTCCCTGTGGGAGCTAGGTGAGGCTTCGCAGTGGAGGCATTTATGCGGGACCCCAGAGAAAGGGTGTGCATTTTCAGGCAGGGAAGGCGACTATGGGTGTTACAGAGAATGGGGGTGACATGTACAGTGACAGTGGGGAAAACACATGACCCCGGCTGACCCCTCAGGCTGGGAAGTAGGGGTCTGTAACCAGGCACGGGGCCAAAACGGAGAGTCAGAGACGGGGAAGACAGAGCTATCACATGGAGAGAAAAATTGGTCATTCATTGGCAGTCCAGGAGGCCATCCAAAATGTCCAGCATTTTCCTTGGTGACTCAAGTGAAAGGAAAAAAGTGTGCTTATGGCGGACGACCTGGAGCTGAGAGGTTTCACACAAACATTTCCTTGGTTACCAACATCGCCTTCTAGTTCTGGAACATCTACGATTTGGTTGGTGACATAAACTCTTGGGCAACAGGAGAAAGTTATGATTTCCTAAAGCAGATCCATGTTCCACAGCTGGTAGGAGTAGTTGCTACCAACATGCAGGATGGTGATAATACTAACAATGAGAACTTCCATTTATTATATGCGATTGGCTCATCACTCTGTATATATTATCTCATTAATTTTTGTATGAGCCACGTGAGGTCTGCATGCTTATCCCCATTCTGTGAATTAGGGAACCTGGAGGTAACAGGATAAAATATCTCCCCGAATCACTCAAGCTTAGAACTAGCCTGAGTGGCTTCAAGACCTTCTCATTGTATCATGATGCTTATCTGCCTCTGCCTTCAGGATTCAGCCATGGCATACATTTTAATTTCCGCACTTGGCCAGCTTTGGAAAATGGTACTGCTTTGGAAAATGACCACAGTACTGTTCTAGGGCTTGATGACATAGCCCAAATCCCTGATGGGTGACGGGCCCTGGGTCAGAAAGTACTACACAATGTCTTTACTGGAGGTCACAGCAGACTTCTAAACTGGAGGGGTGACAGAGACAAGAACTGAGCCAAAAGCCAGAGTCCAGAGAGTCAGAAAAGGAGTATATGGAGGAGCTGCCAAATGAGAGGAACCAGAAAACAGACAGGAAGTCAGAAATCTGTGTTCAGGAAGCCGGAGACACGGAGGAGGAAGAGAAAGCAAAGAACGGTCTGTCTCTAGCAACTGCCTAGAACAGGCATCACCATTATTTGAGACTTTTACAAAATAGATCTTTGGTTAAAGGGCTACAGACGTCGCCAAAATTACCAGTGACAGAGGTCTGGGTGGGCTAATGGGTGCTTGCTAAGCGTACTGTGCTGAAGCATATGACAGACTATATGGTTCTCCCCGGAGGCCACGCCTCAGAGGTCTCAGTAATCTCAGCTCACTGCTAACATCAGGGCTGTTCTCACCCAGCCACAAGGAGGATATTAAAAAAACACAGGCTCCCACAGTTTCAAGTAAATCAACTCATCTGCCAGCACAGCCAGAGAGACTTGAGAAGGAAGAGAAAGGGTGTGGGCACCAGAATTCCCTGCTCAGCTGAGAAGGTCTCAGGAAACCGCCAGATGCAACATCTCATAGAAAAGCTGTGCATAGATTCTCTTACCTCCCATCCCTGGAGACCGAGAAAATGAAACACCTTAAATTGGATTTTTCTCTGGTTACTTCTAAACATTATGGCTGATCTAAGCCAGCTGGAGCTAGAGTTCAGAATAATCTGAGAACTTGGAATCACACATCCACGTGCACGTGTGTGTGTGTGTGTGTGTGCACGCGCGCGTGTGCACGCGCATGCACTTGGGGTGAGGCAGTGAGCCCTGCCACTGTTTTATATCATTTTGTCATGAATTGGAATCTGCTTTGGCATTGTCCTTCAGCCACTGTCACGGGGTAAAGCCTTTAGAAGGCTGACAGTTGTCAGTGGAATAAGAATTCATCCGTGCAGTCTTCTGAGGCCAAGGACTTCAAAAGACACCAAACACAGGTTTCCACTTTGCAGGCTTTTATACTTCCTAACGGAATTTTCCCAGTGACTCAAAGCTTTAGCTGAGGCACTGTCCACATGTTCCCTTAGCACTGTGTTGGATGCTAATAATAGTTTGAGTGATAGTTGGAGGTCAAGACCTAGCCTTTTCTGATCTTTATAAATGAGTTATTAAAAGTCTGACAAAGATGGCATTGAGCTGTGAAGCCAAGACGATGGGAGATTTGGGGGTACCATTTGCTAGGAAAGGGGCATTTCGGATAGAGAATTGGTTTAAAGGGGAAAATGGGGCATGTTTGATATTGTAAATAACAAAGGAAACAACCAAAAAGCTTGCGTTATTCATGCGTCTATCCATTCATACGGTGAGCATTTCTTATGCCATTTGTGTTATGTGCTTGGTGGTAGGGTACAGGAAAATGGAGTGCCTGGATCCTGACTTCAACAGGAAGCCAGCACTGTGTAAAACAGAAGGCTTGGAGGGGAGATGGGGCTCAGGTGCCCTCCGTGTGCCCACTCAAGGCAAGAGGATGGAGGAGCCCAGTGATGATGAAGTCTGAACTGAAACGAGATTTTGGAATTGACCACGGGCATTGAGTAGGGGGTGGGTGACAGGGTGGTGCCCATAGTTACAGAGAGGAATCAGCCAGATAGAGAAAAGCTGGATTGGTGGAAAATAAGAGATGTCAGGGGAAGACGGTGTTTCAGGAGTGCCATAGCTAAGCTAAAAGGAATACTAATGATAATAGCTGCTGTCTTTTGAACACTTCATTTGTGCTTCGTACACTTATTTAATACTAGACACTGTGCTGTGCTAAGTGCTAGGTACACAGAGATGAGCAGGATAGCCTAGGCCTTACCACCATAGCACCTCCATTCTAGTGAATTTTGTGCTGTCATTTACGCCTCCTGAGAACCATGAGAGGCTAGAATTATTACCCTCCTTTTACAGAAGAGAACACAGAAGCTTAGAGCGGTTGAGTCACCTGCCTAGGTCCCACAGGGAAAGGGTGGTGGAGCTTGGATTTGAACATGGTTCTGTCTGATGCCAATGCCTCTAAGCCCCCATCTTGTACTAAGAGAATGTGAGCAGAGAAAGGGCATATGGATGCAGCTGGAAGGCGGCCTTTGAGGGGACAGGTGGAGTCAAGGGTAGCTATAGGAGACAGACTTCAAAGGGCTATGGAGGGAGTGGATGGAAACTGATAAGAGGCAGGGAGGCTAGAGATTTTATGTGACCATGAATGGAGGGAGAGGGTAACCTAGTGTTTGCACGTAGGCAGAAGCCAAGCGCCAGCGCCCTGGGACAGTATGGACTTGACCTCAGGAGAGTGGTTGAAATTTTCATTTCCTTCTAGGCGGTTGGCTATATCTAGCCCTGCTGTGCTGGAATGTGTGCCACCAGGTGTGGCCTCCTGGAACCCATGGGGCCTGAAATGTCCAGGGCCCTTGAGGTCTGAGCAACTTGGGGCCTATGAGGCCTAAACCCCAGGATTTGGGGTCTCCCTTGCTTGCAATGTGCATACATGAGGGAAGCTTAGTACACCGTGCAGCCCAGAACCAGTGACTCTGCCATGCCCAGTGGCCAGACGGCATCTGAAAATATAGAGAAGAAGGCGTCTTTGCCATAGCACGTTATCTTTAGCACACCAGCCATGAGTGACTCTGCAATTACAAACCAGCCGCTGAACAGACGCAGTTTAACAGTACATTGTAAAAGTTTTACGGTTAGTAACGATAAGTGCAAAATTAATCCCTAAAGAACAAAGCAATTAAAAAAGTACATAATGAAGCAATTAGCTAGAAATGGTGGGGAGCAAGAAAGGGAGAACGCCCACGGACAATTTTACTCTGGAAGGGACTTCACACTTACGTTTTTTTAATCGCGTTCGATGAGGGAGCCGTAGAAGAGTGAGATTCATAAGATGCATAGAAAAGGTAGCAATTGATAAAGGGTTTTGAGATTTAAACTGAAGGAAATTTTTACCTTCTTAAAAAGTTGGGACCAAGGAGGAAAAGAGCTATAAAGGCCGTTATTGGGATAATTAATGAAATTTTATTATAGGTTGTGGATTAGATAAATAGTAATGTATCAGTGTTTAATTTCCTGGTATGGGGGAAAAAGAAAAATAAAAGAGAAAAAAAAAAAAAACCCTGGGAGCCAGCAATGTATGTTAAAGC